>NC_134570.1:201081794-201393839 GCF_050947875.1 Dermacentor variabilis | reverse complement strand
CTTACTTCGAACAGCTACCAATTAATTTGCTCTCGCAATAGTTGTTTCGCCTTCCCGGTGGAACTGCGATTTTTTTTTTGTAGTAACCACGAAGAGAGACGTGAAGCATTGTGTTCTGGAGGTGTGAACGAGAAAATCAAGTTGCAGTCAATGTGCGTGGCAACAGGGCACGTCCTTTACCACTTCTTTTTCTATCTGTCCCTTTCACAAGGAGAGAGAGAGGCGAGATTATCGTGGAGTGCATACCGACGCAGAATATAGTCAATTCAGGCAGTGAATTCGCTTCATCTGTTTTAGACTGTAGCCAAAAATATTGCACATGAGAAACCAGCGACGCCTTCTTGAGTTGCCAGAGTCGTCTATTGCTTCGCGCGGCGCTCTCCCTTAATCAGTTTGAATCAATGGCCCATCAGCCATCGCCCGCAACTTTTAGGCTGCAGATTGACAGAAACTAAATTTGGGCACATTGAAGCCAAAGCGGAATACAAGCAAAACCAGAACGTTCTTGCTTAGGTCCCTCTGATGCAGAAAGGTCCAAAGTTCTTCAAATATCTAGAGGGAGAAAAACGTCCGAACAGCTGCAATTGCGATTGGAGCAATTCACGATAAGGGGCGGGTTTAACATGTTTTAGTCTGAAGGCGAACGCTCAGTGAATTGTTGTATTGTCTATAATTTATACGTGAAGCCGTAATGTGTACTCGAGACCACTTAAGGCAACGCAGGACACCCACGGCTCAGGTCGGCGAGGGGCTTGAATGACGGTCGTTGGCGTTTCCAGTCGCTTTATTTAGCATGCTCTCTAGTGGTTAATTTTTAGGGTGACTTTTATGTTAGCCATTATTGTGAAGGAGGGTAATTAAAAGCAGATGCAGTTCCGGTGACGGGTGGAGCTGCCTTGTCGTTCTTAAAGCCGAGAAAGCATCTCAAGTGGACGATCGTTCACAAACAAGAAAGCAATAAAGATTAGTTTTAACTGGAATTGCCGCATATGCGCCGGCTTCTCATGGCACGTAGATCTCATTAAAGCACGCAAAACGCTAACAAACCTAAGCAGAGTGCCACTCAGTCAAATAAAACGCGCGTGACTTTGAGAACACCATCTTAGCGTACGCGCCCACAGTCGCAACGACGAAGAGCAAGGTTACACTTAAATTCTAGACCTTCAATGTCGTCCACCAGCTATTACAACTGCAAGTTTGTGATCCGCTGTCGCCCATACCACAGAGCTGCAGGAGCTGTACAGAGAGTCCAGAATGCCGTCCAGCGAGTTGGCAATCAGAAGCCACCTCAGTTCCTCTTTTCGCGAACGAAGCACGTTTTGTTGAAGAGCGTCTTCCCAGGCATACATTTTCACGACGCGAATGGTTTGCAGGAGATCGGTAGTATACTTCAACCTCTCGTCTCGAGCTCTGATTTCTTTGTCCTGCAGAAATATAACAGAAAAACGTTCGACGTTCTTATGGTCAAAGGCACCGTACATGTTCGAAAAAGAAGACTAAGACTGGGACATAAAAGATTGAAAAAAAGGAAGGTGCGACACCAATTCCCTGTAAGCGTACGTCTGTAACAGTCCATCTGCTGGACTTGTCTTTTTCGACTGCAGCTGAAGTTCTCATTGGTGGCGCTGGGATATACGTGAGAAGGAGACAGGCGGCCCCAGCCAGTCAGCACTTCAGCAGCAGACGAAATAGACATGTCCACTAGGGGGACACTTACAGAAGACGCTCCTAGATCAGGCGCAACCAGATGTGCGATCGCCAAAAAAGTAAGGGCTACTCGTTACATTCGTTTTATTTAAGAACGAATG
Organism: Dermacentor variabilis; assembly: GCF_050947875.1. NCBI lineage: Eukaryota > Metazoa > Arthropoda > Arachnida > Ixodida > Ixodidae > Dermacentor > Dermacentor variabilis. The sequence goes on along the minus strand of NC_134570.1, from coordinate 201,392,031 downwards.
GACCCTTTAAAGCATTTATTCTGAAAGATTGCAGTGTATTGTACTTACACATCAGATATAACTCTTTATATTTTCTGCCGATAGAAGAAAGAAAGTGCGATCGTGGGCGATGAAGCTTAAGCTTGTGGAAACTGTGACCTGGCAGGTTACCATGGGACTGAGTTTGAGCTTTTTATCCGTGTCTTTACGGTGTCTGTTTAACTTACCACTCATTGCCTGTGCTGTTTCGCGGATGTATTATTTGTGGCAGAACTAACACTCAAGCAAATAAATGACGCTACAACTTATGCAGGTAGAAACAGATTGTAGTTCGTGAACATAATCACTTGCAGTGTTCTTAAATTTTACATTTTGAAAACGATAAGAAGGGTTGAACCTGGCTACACTCGAGCCGCTCTTGACCCGGTACCATTTTATTAGGCCACTACAGTGTTTTTTCTGAGAAGCTCGGTTTACTAATATACTGTCTTACCCGGCATAACCATAGTCATGCATTTATTTATAATATGCAGAACCTTTCTCTCTCTCTCAAATCTCAAGAAGCTTTGAATTCGTTCTTTTACATCAACGAAATATGTCGTGATGAAACTTAGTTCCTTCTTTGAGTTTTAATCTTCAAATCACAGGATTTATGTAGAGTTTTTCGGACTGATGTTAAACTTGTCATAACAAAAGCGTCTACTTGCGTGTTTGTATCCATCTGTGTTTTTGTCACGTCTGCTTCTAATCCAGCAGAAGTTTTGCTGCTTGTTATTTTTTTTATAACTACTGAACACTCACCTATTTTGAACAATTTGACTTGTCGAATTTCACCTTTGTCGAAGCGCTTAGCTTAGGTAACATTCCTCATTGTACCATGGTTAATCACTTCAAACCTACTTCTGGCTGAGAACCCCTCTCATATTTTCGACATCTGCGTCATGAGTACTACTAGCAGTAACGGTGGCGAGTGCTTTCCTGCTTTTTGTATGAAATACATACGAATTTATAACATTTTACCATTATTTTATAGGGTATAGGCATTCCATAGAGAACATAATGTGGTTACGATTTGTCTATTCCCTGCTACACTCATAAGCCTACTGCATATTGCAAAGGAATTACTTGCCGTATAGTTCGACGTAGAACGCGACATGGGTGGTGCCATAAACAGTTTTTTTTTCATAACTATGTTAATATAACAAATCACTGCAAACTATATCTCAAATTTTAGCACACACTATTACAGAATAATATTACAAACCCGCCGGGCTGCTAAGTATTGCAGTGCCGTGGTGAAATACAATAAGGAAAGGTTTTCTCCAAACATGCCTAAGGCATCCTATCCTCTAAAAATTTGTTCGTAAGTGTAAACATGCTTAAAATCCATTATGTCAATCTAGCATGGCATGCTGACTGGGCACATTTCCGATAACTTTTCGCTCACCCAGAAGTGCTTTTGCAGCGGCGCCGAAAGCACCGGCATGGCGAGGGTTAGCACTACCCAGGCAGCGCAGCAGAGGGCGGCGCCCACACCAGCTCTCTGCGCCAACATCCAGAACAGCAAGGGAAATGTTGCGGCTCCGCAGATTGTAGTTGGCATCACATACCAGCTGTTGCACAACTCCATGCAGTCCACGCCTATCAGGGAGGCCACGTACCCTGTCGGCTGGGCCGCTCCCGGTGAGAGCAGCGTTGCCTGCCAAGAGAGGGCTGGGAATTACTTATATTTCAGTTGAAGGAGTTTACAAAAACAGCACGCTTGCATATTGCCAGAAACCTGAAGTTCTGTTGATAACAAATAAAGTTCACCAGAGGACCAAAGTAATAACGGCTGGGAAGTTTGCCATATGTTTTAAGTAGACGTGACAGCCGGTCACCTTTGAGATTAACAGAATGGATGCCAACGGAAGGTACGCGCAGACGACAACGGCAGTATAAAAGGTAGTATATAAGGGTAGGAAATTTGGAAGGATGTGGCACGCAAGTTATTGGAGATAGCTATAGAGGCCGTTTATCGCGCACTAGGCACCGGAAATACGAACTGGACGATCAGGCACTTCTTCGGTGGTTGTTTCTGAAACAGCGATGTGCTACTATCCTGAAAAAAATCAAGCCAGGGAACGAAAACAGCAAGAATATTCTCCATATTGCGCTCTGTAAGTTAATGCATTTGTGACGTCCGCCTTTCAGCTTTTGCAGCCCTTCTAAATAATTCTTTTCTATCTGCAGCTCTAACCCCCCTCCCTCCCCTTCGCAGCATTAGTAGATACCAGAATACTACAAAATTGCTTTTCCTTTAGGTCTTTTTCATATTGTGAAAAATAAGTCAGACATGCAAGTTTCTGCGAGTAGGATAGATGGAGCACCAGTGGAAAGGTAAAAAATTCACTTTTGCGATTGCTTCATCCATCTGAAGTGCGTAAGGAGGCATCGTCATGCAACAATATTAAATTTTCAAATAGCTTTCTCCGACATTTTCGTTATTGTATTGCCTCGATTGCGTCAATAAAACATCATATTATTCCGCATAATGGTGGATCCCCGTTGTAGGTAGTCCACCAGCAGAACTCCTTTCTTGGTCATGAAAAGTGTTGCCATTTTCTTCGGCACCAAACTATGCACACCGAACGTCGTTGATCTGATAGAACCACGGTGTCTATATTTTTTTACTCTTCGTTTTTCTTGAGAGCCTAACATTAGATCGACGTTTCATCACCGGTTACCAGTTTTTGTCAAAAATCTGACTGAATTTTCGCAAGTCTTTCCAAGGGCCCTATAACGTAAAATTATTCCAATATGTTTCTATTCCAATTTCCTGACGTCAAATTTGCGTAACCACCGACGCAAGCACCGGGCGGTTACTCATACAGTTGTCTGTACAGACCAATCAAACACTCTCCTCATTCATAGGAGGTCACTTTTGTTCACTTGAAAAACGAATAACATTGCCTACACTGAGCGGCTTGTCGTATGCAATTGGCTGGCAAGAGGCGAGGAGAACGCTGAAGTGGAGAGGGATCCGCTGGGGCAAAGCCAGTGCACTGAAAATCGATAACCGGATGAAGAGGGTGGTGCCGGCGTCTGCGATTGGTCGGCTTTCCCTTACTTAGCTTGTGGTGGCTGGTCGAAAATCGCGGCGGCATGCAACGGAAGCTTAAGAATGACGCTAAAGCTGGCCCACAGCAACGAAGAGTTGGCAGAATGAGGTGGCAAACGTGCCGAAAGTGCTCGAAAACGTTATACGGCCACGCAAGGAGGTTTATTATACGCAAATACACCCATGCTCTCCGGCAGGTGCGAGTAGCCAGCGTCTCAGCGATCGGCGGTAGCCATCTTCTATTCCTTTCGGAACGGGGCATCCTGCGGCTATTCCGAAGAAAATTCAGTTTTGTTCGGCATATTAGTGCATCTTTATCGCGTACACGTCACTTTGACGCGGTGAGTTTGTTCGGTTTTGTGACGTCGCGTGACAGGCAGGTGAAGTGGGCGCAGCCCGAAAACTTTTTACCAATAGCCGAGGGCTAATGGCGGAAAGGGGTCAAATCAGAAATAACTGCTTTTCTTTTTTCTTTCAAATCATGCATAATCAGTGTGTACACATCATATCAGATGGGTAGCAATCGCAGTTTTCGTGACGTCGCGTGACAGACAGGTGAAGTGGGGGTGGTGGAAAACATTTTTGACCAATCGTGGAGGGCTGATAGCAGAATTGGAATAGAAAGTTTGGAATAGTTTTACGTCATAGCGCCCCAAGACAGCCACCAATACTTCCATACATTTATTCTTTTCTTCAGTCGTCAAAAGTTCTGAGGCGCATTCTTCTGCAAGCATTTTTATCTCCTAGTCATAATTTATAATAAAACCAACACTCTCACATGAGATTCCCAAATATGTAGCAATGCATTTGGCTAATGTTCCGTGGTCCTCCTATAGATGGACTCAATTTTTTTGGAACGGAGACAAAGAAATGTATTGCGCTTGGTATCTCACTTCAAACTGCGAAATGGTCATTTCTAAAATTTTCAAGCTAGTGTTTTACGGCAGCGTGCGAAGGGTTCGTGTCGTCCAATGTTTGCAACATTTCATCGTGGATCTGCTTCCATCTCACTCTTGGAAAAACAGGAACTTGGCTATGTTCTTATGCTATTAACGCCAAAATTTTCGGACGCTGAAAGGAACAATAAAAGCTGGGGGCCAATGCACTTTGTGAAGGTGGAATGCCAGGGAAGCCGTCGTTGCGGTTACGAATTCACCCCCATCAATGATGGAAATGTGGTCGGACTGTGAAGCCAAACAAGTTGGCGATAATAAACACGGCTGAACTACGTGCAGTCCCAAGGCCTGCGCTAAACAAAACACACTTGTTCGTAATTTGCGATTGAGCATACTACTTAGTTCATTACCTTAATAAAACTTTGAACCAGCAGAGTTTTTTTTCTAGCAGGCAATCATCGGGCAGTGCGTATCCCTCCCATAGAAGTCCATGTATTTACAGCAGACGGGAATGTTACAACGCTTACAACATCACTGGGACCAACCTAGTACTGAAAATTAAGTGAAACTTGCCGTAATGATAGAGTCGTATTAGCGACCAACTGTTATATTATTTTTTGTGATCGTTTTAATAAATAGTGAAGATAGGTACGCGCATACATTCTCGTATCACCTCTGATATAGAATGTTTAAGCATTTCAGTGCCTACCCAACCTGAATTTGTGCGCCAACCGCAAGGCCGGGATGAAGGAGGAAAGCTTGATTGGGCTTGTGCACGCCTTCGTAATCGGCCACGTCACCTACGTTGCAGCCATCCACAACTGGATGCAGTGCGAAAAGAATAAGATAAACGCCCTGATACGCCGAGCCTACTAGGCGACGCTCAGACTGTTCGAGTGTACGAACACCAACAAGCTCCTGGCCCTTAGGGTACACAATACCCTCGAAGAAATTGCGGAAGCACAACGGACCGCCCAGCTGGAGCGACTCTCTATGACCGAAGCCGGCAAGCGCATACTTCAATGCTTGGGCTCCACGCCCGGGACAAAAAAGGCGAGCAGCGACGTTGTTGTCGCGGACGGGACCCGGCGCCGGATTCGGGTAGACCTCCGCCCGAGAAACATGTATCCGCAGTTTAACAAGCAGAGAAGAGCGGCGAGGGTCAAGACCCTCATCGACACGCCAAGGACGAGCACGCAAGGTTCGTGGATGCGGCAGGATACCAGGGTGACAGCGCGGCGTTCGTAGCTACCGTCATCGAGGCGTCGTCCGGCGCGACGAGGGCAGCGGCAAGCCTACGGGTCTGACAGGCGTGTCAGGCGGAGGAAGTGGCCATTGCCCAGGCCATTGCCGACCCCGGGTGCCAAACGGTGCTATGTGATTCGCGAAGTGCAGTGCGGAATTATGCCAAGGGCAAAGTGTGTGGTGAGGCTGTGCGCGTTCTGTGCTCGGCTGACCTGCAACGAGAGAATACGTATGTTAAAATCAAGGGGTTCCCGGCGCACGCGGACAACGATGCGTCGGAGAAGCACGATAACCACAATGCGACGGCACACGCAGAGGCGCGAGCGCTAACAAACCGCGCCGCTGGAACCGACCGTCCAACGTGGCGTAGTAGTGCCAAGGACCGCATGACGACGTTCAACGAAAATATACCGTTTCACCGCCTGGCTCGAAGGACTTCCCACCCCCGCACCCGGGGCTGAGGCGAGCGGAGGTAATGCTGTTCAGACAATAACAAACTGGTTCCTTACCTACCCAAGTGTTAATGAATCTTCTGTACCCGAAAGTATATGTGAGTGATGTGTGCCGCTTGTTCCAGCGGGAGAGGGCCACCTTGACGCGCATCCTCTGGGTTTGCACCAAGTTCCCTGACGAAACTTCTACAAGTACAACAATCCCGCCGCGACTCGCGGCTGCGGCGGAATGCCAAGACCGCGAAACCCAAACCGGAGCCGTCCAGCAGGTCTCGGCGGCTCTTGTAAGACAAAGGCCGAGCGGAACCGACGGAACGTTGCCCCTCAAGATGAGCGACCGCGGGAGTAACACGCGTTGGAGTTGAGTAGAGACCACCCGCTGAGAAGACGTCAGGGCCCGCGTCGCGGTGCCATTTAGTCATGGTGTCGTTCTGCAGGCGGCTGAATAAAGATGTTTCTCCCTATCTCTCTCCCACGTAAGACAATGAATGGCTCATACCCGCCGAATCTACTTGAGAGTCTAATGATATTGAAGATGTGCCTATTAATAACTAATCTACTGAAAATGCATATTAAGTGATGAGACGTATAAGCGTCTGCATAGAATGAAGCGGTTCTGCGTCAAATTTGGGAGCTTAGTTTTTGCAAATGCAGATTTGTAGACGCATGAAAGATTCGTAGAACCCTAGCCATAAATTGCTTCGCTGGGACAAGCTATAACGTTGCTGGCTCATTTTTTCACCATTGCGTACAGATAAACTGGTAAATAAAACTTGTAATTCACATCTTCTTAGCTCAATTCTTTATGACTAAAGCAAAACACTTATCAGAAGCCAGAGAATACATGCTTGTGATTGAGAGTAACGCGGAATGGAGCAAACAAAAAAAATAATATTGACACGTGTACTTATATTTTTCGGGCAACCACGTTTCGCCGCTGAACAAATGCTATCGCGCAGCGCAGGACGCGCCTGAATGTATCCGAAGTGTGTAGAAAGTTATCGATGCTTGTATCCGCTGTCTGTTGTCGCTGAATCTTGTGTTATCTGATTTATTCGCCTGACGCGAATGGTGTAGAATTTTGTGGAAGGCACGCGGGTCCCAACGACTAGTCTAGAACATTCGACGACTGCTGTATAAAAGCCAACGCGCTTAACCCGCTGATCAGGTTTCCGACGATCGCCGACCGTGTTCGCCGCTATCGTTGTGCTATAAGTTTAGCCTGTTTTTGTGGGCACAGGTTCGCCCAATAAAACCTAGTTTTGTATTCCACCGTAATGCTGCTTTCTTCACCGTCACTACCACGTGACATCTGGTGGAGGTGCTTGTGCGTTCATGTACCGAACGCCCCCGCAAAGCCGGGATCCAAGCCCCGAAGCCCGAGGACAGAACGAACATCGCCCAAGACCAGCGTGCTAGCCTCAGACTGCAAGGACTGCCCCCAGAGCACGGACTTCAACCTGAGACGACAAAGAAGGTCGTGGTCAAGACAACCCCAATGGCAGCCCCAGCGTCCCCCGTTATCCTACAACAACCTCGTGAGCCACCAACCTTCCATAGAGCAGCGACTGAAGACCCGGAATCATGGCTGGAGACCTACGAACGAATCGCGACATTCAACAACTGGGACTCCGACGACAAGCTGCGGCATGTTTACTTCGCCTTAGAAGACGCCGCCAGAACTTCGTTTGAGAACAGGGAGTCGCGATTGACAACGTGGGACCTGTTCCGTAGCGGCTTCCTGGGCACCTTTACTAGCGTCGTAGGCAAGGAAAGGGCCGAAGCTGGACGCCCGAGTGCAGCTACCAAATGAGAACGTTGCCATCCTTACGGAAGCAATGAGCCGTTTGTTCCGCCACGCCGACCCGGATATGGCCGAGGAGAAGAAAGTCCGCCGACTGATGCGTGGTGTAAAGGAGGAACTTTTCGCCGGAATCGTAAGAAGCCCACCGAAGACCGTCGAAGAGTTTCTTCGTGAGGCGACAAACATTGAGAAGACACTCGAGATCCGAAACCGGCAATTCGACTCCGCACGAACACTACAAACTACGCCGGGGTTCAATCACTGGCTACTGACGATCTACGCGAGACTATGAGAGCGGTCGTACGGGAGGAGCTGCAGAAGTTCTAACCAAGAACGCAGTCCCAAGTGGATCCAATCGCTGAAATCGTCAAAGAAGAGGTTCACCGATCGCTTGGAGTCCCTGAGGTGAAACCACGATCACGACAACCTCAGCCAGAAGCCATGACTTACGCCACCGTCGCTCGTCGTCAAGTTCCCCTCCACGACCGCGCCAGGGCCCTGTAACGCCGCAATACCGTCGACCACCACCATCGCCGCCAGCACGCCCACCCGTCCCCCAGCGCAGCTACCCGGGGAAGAGGGACATTTGGCGAGCCCCCGACCACCGCCCGCTCTGCTACCACTGCGGCGAAGCCGGCCATATGTACCGCCGATGCCCATACCGCGACCTAGGATTGCGAGGGTTCGCCGTCGATGCACCGCGCCCTCGGGAAGGTGAACGCCCTCGTGACTTCGCCAACTACCTCGCCGCTACTCAGTGAAGCCCTCGACGACCGTCCCGTTCGCCGTCACCAGGCCGCTACCTGTCGCCGCAGCGCCGACCATACACTGGCCCAGCGCGGGGCCGGTCAACGAGCCCATATCCGGAAAACTAAAAGCAGCAACCGATGGAGGGGCGGTTGCTGTTCGTCGAACTGACGAAGATCCTCCGCCGCCGACGAAGACGCCGAAGAGACCACCTGGACAACATAACGACACGCCACCGTCCCGACGAAGTCTGGAAGTGAAGAATACGACGACGAAAGACGACATGACGACGCGACGTTCCAGCTTCAGTTCAACACGACGCAGCCGTGATCCGACGACAAGATCTAATTGCAATGCCAGACAAAGAACCACCGATCTCGACGTGCTTCTCGACGGCCACGCAGTCACCGCTTTAGTGGACACAGGAGCCGATTATTCCGTCATGAGTGGACCCATCGCCGCGCAGTTGAAGAATGTTAAAACTGCATGGGAAGACCCTCAAATTCGGACCGCTGGAGGACACCTCATCACGCCGACTGGAATCTGCACGGCAAGAATAACCATTCATGACAGGACTTATCCTGCCACCTTCGTTATCCTTCAACAGTGTTCACGAGACGTCATTCTCGGTATAGACTTCCTGGACCAACACGGCGCAATCATCGACCTGAAGTCGAAGTCAATAACGCTGTCGGAAGATAAAGCGATGCATCCGGATAGCCCTCGTAGTCACCACGCCTTGAGTGTGCTCGAAGATCAAGTGTGCATCCCGCCTCGCTCCAGCATTGTTATTTCGGTCGGCACCAAAACACCCGCTGACGTAGAAGGCGTCATCGAAGGCGACCAACGTCTACTGCTCGACCGTGAAATTTGCGTCGCAAGAGGGGTCGCTCAACTGCATGGAGGGAAAACTGAAGTGTTGCTGACAAACTTCAGCCAGGAGATCAAGCACATCAACAAGGGCACGATGATCGCGTACATCGAGGAAATTCTGGAAACCAGTAATGCGTTTGTCCTCTCGGATTCCACCGCATCTACGCCGACGACCATGGTTCCCGAACCAGATTACGATATTAATCCAAGTCTCCCCGTAATTAAGCAACAGCAGCTCAGAAGTCTGCTCCGACGATACAAAGGCTGCTTTTCGACGTCCTCGAGGATTCGACAAACACCAATCGCAAAGCTTCGCATAATAACCGAAGAGTGCGCTCGACCACTACGCCAGAGCCCTTACCGAGTTTCGAGGCGAGAACGCGAAGCTATAAGACAACAAGTCGACGAAATGCTGCGCGACGACATCATCCAGCCGTTGAAAAGCCCGTGGGCATCCCCTGTTGTCCTGGTGAAGAAAAAGGACGGAACCCTGCGTTTCTGCGTCGATTATCGTCGTCTGAACAAGTTCACGAAGAAGGACGTATACCCCCTACGACGGATAGACGACGCATTGGATCGGCTCTGCAACGCTAAATACTTCTCGTCGATGGACCTGAAGTCTGGCTATTGGCAAATAGAAGTCGACGAAAGAGATCGCGAAAAGACCGCCTTCATCACCCCACACGGCCTCTACGAGATCAAGGTTATGCCATTTGGACTGTGCTCGGCGCCTGCAACGTTCCAACGCGTGATGGACACGGTTTGAGCAGGATTGAAGTGGCAGACCTGTTTCGTTTACTTGGATGACCTCGTTGTCTTCGCCGGAAATTTCGACGCGCACCAAAGGCGGCTTGCAACAGTACTAGAGGCCATCAAGTCATTAGCGCCTACTCTGAAGCCAGAAAAGTGCCGCTTCGCTTACGATGAGCTTCAGTTCCTAGGCCACGTCATCAGCAAGTCTGTAGTCCGCCCCGACCCGCAGAAGACAGCTGCCATTGCAAAGTTCCCGCAGCCCATCGACAAGAAAGCAGTGCGTAGATTTCTTGGCATGTGCGCTTACTAGAGGCGATTTGTCAAGGACTTTTCACGAATCGCTAAGCCGCTGACAAAGCTAACTAATCGTGACGTCGAGTTCAAGTGGGAAACGCCGCAGGCCGACGCATTTCAAGAACTCAAACGACGCATGCAGTCGCCACCCGTACTTGCGCACTTCGACGAGCACACCGATACCGAAATACACACTGACGCCAGTAGCCTGGGCCTCGGTGCCGTCCTAGTCCAGAGAAAAGATGGACATGAACACGTGATAGCTTACGCTAGCCGGTCGTTGTCAAAAGCGGAAGGCAATTATTCTACAACCGAAAAGGAGTGCCTCGCCATCGTTTGGGCTACAGCGAAATATCGCCCTTACCTCTATGGCAGGCCATTCAAAGTGGTCAGCGACCATCACGCGTTGTGTTGGCTAGCTAACCTAAAGGACCCTTCAGGACGGCTGGCACGGTGTAGCCCTCAGGCTACAAGAATGCGATATCACTGTAACATACAAGTCTGGACGAAAACACTCAGATGCCGATTGCCTATCATGCGCCGTCATTGACCCGCCGCCGCAATGACGAGGATGACGACGCCTTCCTTGGCATAATAAGCGTGTAAGACTTCGCCGAACAACAACGAGGGGACCCGGAGCTAAAAGCCCTAGTCGAGTATTTGGAAGGGCACACCGACGTTGTCGCTAGGGCATTTAAGCGTGTATTATCTTCCTTCACGCTTCAAAACAACCTACTCGTGAAGAAGAACTTCTCGCCAGTCCGCGCCAACTACCTTCTTGTTGTTCCGTCGGCGCTGCGTCCAGAAGTACTGCACGCCCTACATGACGATCCGACCGCTGGGCACCTCGGTTTCTCCCGGACGCTATCGAGGATACAAGAAAGGTATTACTGGCCGCACCTAACCGCCGATGTCGCCCGTTACGTCAAGACATGCCGAGACTGTCCGCGACGCAGGACACCACCGACAAGGCCAGCGGGATTACTACATCCGATCAAGCCTCCTTACCGACCTTTTCAGCTGATCGGGATGGACTTGTTAGGACCGTTTCCGACATCAACATCCGGAAATAAGTGGATCGTCGTGGCGACAGACTATCTCATCCGCTTCGCTGAAACTAAAGCTCTACCGAAAGGCCGCGCAGCCGAAGTGGCAAAATTTTTCGTCGAGAACATCCTGCTTCGACATGGTGCTCCAGAAGCCCTCATCACCGACAGAGGGACGGCTTTTATAGCAGAGCTCACGCAAGCCATTCTGCAATACAGCCAGACAAGTCACAGGAGGACCACTGCCTACCACCCGCCGACGAATGGTCTCACGGAACGCCTGAACAAGACCCTCGCCGACATGCTAGCAATGTACGTCGACGTCGAGCACAAGACGCGGGACGCGGTCCTGCCGTGCGTAACCTTTGCTTACAACACGGCGGTGCAAGAAACAACACAGATCACGCCGTTTAAGCTGGTTTACGGCAGGAACCATGCTGCCATGACGCCATGCTGCCGCACGTCACTGACGAGGAAAATCTTGACGTCGCTACCTATCTCCAGCGCGCCGAAGAAGCCCGACAGCTCGCCCGCCTGCGAATCAAGAACCAGCAGAGGACCGACAGCCGACACTACAACCTCCGACGACGCTTCGCCGAGTACCAACCTGGCGACCGTGTTTGGGTCTGGACCCCTATACGCCGACGAGGACTGAGCGAGAAGCTTTTGCGTCGCTATTTGGGACCGTACAAGATCATCCGACGTATTGGCGCACTGGACTATGAGGTCGTGCCAGACGGCATTTCGCTATCACAGCGGCGCCGCTCACGACCTGAAATAGTCCACGTTGTGCGACTCAAGCCGTACTACCAGCGTTAATGAACGTTGGGGCTTCGCGTAACTGACCTTTGGACTTTGTTTTCTTTTCGTTGTTTTGTTACTTATGTTTTTTGTTACTTATGTCCTTTTGTGTTTCGCTCTCATATTTGTAGCATCGGGACGATGCTTCTTAAGAAGGGGGTATTGACACGTGTACTTATATTTTCGGGTGACCACGTTTCGCCGCTGAACAAATGCTATCGCGCAGCGCAGGACACGCCTGAATGTATCCGAAGTTTATGGAAAGTTATCGATGCTTCTATCCGCTGTCTCTTGTCGCTGAATCTTGCGTTATCTGATTTATTCGCCTGACGCGAATGGTGTAGAATTTTGTGGAAGGCACGCGGGTCCCAACGATTAGTCTGGAACATTCGACGACTGCTGTATAAAAGCCGACGCGCTTGACCCGCTGATCAGATTTCCGACGATCGACGACCGTGTTGGCCGCTATCGTAGTGCTATAAGTGTAGCCTGTTTTTGTGGGCACAGGTTCGCCCAATAAAAGCTAGTTTTGTATTCCACCGTATTGCTGCTTTCTTCACCGTCACTACCACGTGACAATATTTACAAACAAATTTGGCACACGAAAATAAATTCACTTTTGGATTGCGCGTAACTTTCTTGACAGCCAGATGCGGTAACCTCTGAGCTACTGTGGAGCTCTTTGTTCCTTGCAGGGAAGCAAGAATGAAGTATTTACGCCAGCGAAAAACAAGCCATAAAATCTAGGATAGGCAAACTTACATGCCAGTGAAACCAGCGAAGCCATTCACTGGCATCGCATTCACTGGCATCCCCCTCTCCCCTGGCCCGCTGGTTTACACTGGGTAAATGTCTTCTGTATCCCGATCATTGTGAGTAGCTTAGCATTACCCAAGCAATGAAGAAAACTATGGTTTTATCTCTTATTTCATTAAAACCTGTTTTAGCGCGCGTTTATTCTGAAGTCGTCATTTCGAGTCCCATAATGAACAACATTAAAAATAGTGCCTCCCAACATTCAGATAAAAAGAATTATCGATACTGTCTGGTTTTTCGCATAATCTGCAATTCACAGTTTGCGTAGAAGAAAGAAATGCGTTCCATACTATCCAGGTCTCACTTTACATTATTCGGCTTCATATGACTCCATCAGTATGAACCAATAAGCCTAGCAACAATTATGATAGGACAATAATGAATAGCTCTATCCCTTGCCATGTCTCTACAAGAAGCGCTGAGGAGTCAGCTTAAAGGGTTAGATTCCTTGTTCACACATTTACCTAAGAATTTGAAACATCTAGAAATTGCAGATCTTTGTAACATGATACGCAAGAGTTGAAAAAGACTGACCTTTCATAAAGGAATTACTACGTCAGCTACATAAATACTTATTTTATAATGCATCTTAAAGAAATAAACAGAAGAAAAATACCATAACTCTGAACAAACTATAAATAACTTAACTACAGTAGACCGAGGCGCCCGAACTTTATTAGTCATATCATAAGAAGCCAACAAACACTGACACCAAGGACAACATAGGGGAAATTACTTGTGCCTAATAAATGAAATAAAGAAAGGATAAATTAATGGAAATTCAAGTGGATGAAAAAACAATTTACCACAAGTGGTAACCGAACCCACAATCCGAATCCGGCAACCGTGATGCCTTCAGGTAGCATGTCTGGGTTTGCTGACCAGTTGCCGTCACCCAAAAAGATCACGTTCTCGTGATGCCTGCAGCCAAAAGGACGTTGTACGTCCACCGCCAAGGTCTGTAAGTGGTGGCGATGGCTAACACTCCCAGGGCTCTATTAGGACACATAAATACCCAAGAAAGTGGATGGGGAAATGGTGCCGTGGTAGTTCAATTGGTAGAGCATCGCAAGCGAAATGCGAAGTTTGTAGGTTCGGTTCCCACCTGCGGCAAGTTGTTCTTTCACCACATTATTTCATATAATTTTAGGTTTCTATATTTGATTTATTGGGCACAAGCAATTTACCCTATGTTGTCCTTGACGCCAGTGTTTGTTGGCTTCTTATGATGATAACTAATAAAAATCGGGCCCCTCTGTTAACCCCCTTCTCGTTTATTACGTAACGAGGTTCTCGAATCCGGCAACATTGATGCCTTCAGGTAGCATGCGTAGGTTTATTGCCCAGTTGCCTTCTCCCAAAAAGATGACGTTCTCATGACGCCTGCGGCAAAAAGGATGTTCCACGTCGGCGGCCAAGGTTTGTGAGTGGTGGCGATGGCTAACATTCCCAGAGTTCTACTAAGACACATAAATACCCAAGAAAGTGAATGTCGAAACGGCGCCGCGGTAGCTCAATTGGTAGAGCATGGCACGCGAATTGCGAAATTTGTAGGTTTGGTTCCCACCTGCGGTAAGTTGTTCTTGCACCAAATTATTTCATATAATTTTACGTTTCTATATTTGATTTATTAGGCACAAGCAATTTACCCTATGTTGTCCTTGGTGTCAGTGTTTTTTGGCTTCCTATAATATGACTAATAAAAATCGGGCCCCTCTGTTAAACCCCCTTCATCTCGTTTATTACATAACGAGGGTCTTGAATCTGGCAACATTGATGCCTTCAAATAGCATGTGTGGGTTTATTGGCCAGTTGGCTTCCCCAAAATGATCACATTCTTGTGACGCCTGCTGCAAAAAAGGACGTTCCACGCCCGTCGCCAAGGTCTGCGTGTGATGGCGCTGACTAACGCTCCCAGGGTTCTACTAGGACATATAAATACCCAAGAAAGTGGATGGGGAAACACCACCGCGTTAGTTCAATTGGTAGAGCATCACACGCGAAATGCGGAGTTTGTGGGTTCGGTTCCCACCTGCGGCAAGCTGTTTTTTCCATCCACTTTAATTTTCATTAATTTATCGTTCTTTACTTCATTTATTAGGCACAAGTAATTTCCCCTATGTTGTACTTGGTGTCAGTGTTTGTTGGCTTTTAATATTATAACTGCAGTAGACTAAGACAACTTGAGCATTACAATGTTGTTTTTTACTAGCGCAGAAAACTGACGCCGGTTGACGATGTACAAGGCAAACTAATTTCAACGTGCATTTGAACAGTGCAGAACTAGCTCCAAGTTATCGCCCATGCTGCAACGTATTCGTTGCAAACTAAAATTAAATTGTAGAATTATAATTTAAAAAATCACGTTCGTAGTAAAGTCGTACTGCAGGGCTTCGGGTCCAATTTAACGTCGACCGAATGCACATGACACGGGCGTTTTTTTGCATTTATGCTACATCAAAGTGAAGCCGCCGTGTACGCAAATTCGCTTCTTGTACACCGGCTTAGCAGGTCACCGCGGAAGCCACTACGACACCTCGACGGTGTGCTTTGCGAAAACCACTTCGTAAAACAGAAGGCAAGTAGAATGGGATGCGGCGCTGAACAACTTGGAGAAAAAGTGTGCAATGACCATCCGTCTATATGGTGTCCCCACAACGCAGTACGCCAATATGCTTCGCATACCGTGCCTCGACATGGTGGTGATTGCTCCTTGCTCGCCCGATGCGGGCGCCACCACAGCTACTCGGCAAACTTGCTTTTATTTCGGTATAAAGTTAGTCCACTATCCAGTCTCAACCTGTGAAAACACGTATTAATTTCCTCCGCTAAACAGAGCTCCCAAGAAGGGTTGGTCTAGTATATTCACGGTATTTTTTTAGAACAAAACCGTGAACAACCCTGCCATCGCGTCGTATACGCCTAGGTCAATAACGCTAAACATCGGAATTCGGCGCTTGCACAGATGCGTGTTCGTGCGCGCTGACAGCAGCTTTGCCACACTGGAAGGAGACTTTCATAGCCATTTAAGCCTAGATGTGAGTGTTCGCGCTCAGCCCCTTAAGGACAACGTCACATCCCTCGATGTACTTGGCCTGCAGTCCAACCTACCTAATCTAGCACCCGTACGTTTGCGCCGGTCTCAACGTACAAGATACTTTATGAGTACCCGCAACTCACGAAACCAAGATACGATATGCTGTACGTGAAACACAAGTCGACACATAATATCACCCGCACCGGCCCAGCTGTCGTCGCTCAACCACACAGGCTCGTTGGACTGACGTTGGATGTTGGCCGCCGTGAATTAGAACACATGCTGCATGCAGCTTGGCGTTATTCTTCCTTCCTCGAGGAATTGGTCTTCACCTATCCATGTGGTTCCAAAGCAGCACAGTGGTTACTGGCGGCCTTGTGGGGATAACGGCACTTTGAATGCAATGCGTACTCCGCATCAATGTCCTCTTCCTCAAATACATGACTTCGGCTGCCTTCTCGCAGGCACCGAAACATAGAAGATCAATTTGAAGAGCACGCACCACCATCTTCCTCTCGCACCCAGCGACATTCCGAAGACAGCAATCACTACTCCATTTGGCCTAGTTGAGCTTGCCTGTATGCGTTGCGGCCTGAAGAGCGCGGCGCAAACTTTTCAAAGGTTCGTGGAAGAGGTTACGCGTGGATTCCCGTTCATTTTCGTCGACCTTCACGACATCTAGTTGCAAGTCACACAGACGAAGAGCACAAAGAGCCTCCTCGCCTCCTATTTGAACGACTGGATGAAGACGGCTTGGTCTTGAAGCTCTAGAAATACATTTTCAAAGTTGAAGTCCTGGATTGTCTCGTCCATCAGATTTCACATCACCCCAAGACATCAAGCCAGTGGAATAACGGGTGTGGGCAATCGAGAACTACCCCTCTCCAACCTCCTTCCAAAAGTTGCCCGAGCTTCTTGGGCTCATCAATTTTTACAGGAGCTTCATACCACCCTTTTCGCAAGTTCTTCAGCCGCCTAACAAACTGCTGCATTGCGATTAAAAAAATCGCGAACCTTCCACTGGTCCTCGGAGCACAAAGACTCGTTCGAGGACGCCAAAACGTGGTTGGTGACTAGTGTTGCTGACTCATCTGTTGCCTGACGCGCCAACTCGCCTTGTGACAGGTGCATCGGCCATGGCAGTGGGTGCAGTACTGCAGCAGCGCGATGGCACAGACTGGAGACCACTGGGATTTTTCTCACAGCGCCTCAAATCTACAGAAGCTGGCTACAGCACCTTCGCGAGGGAGGTGTTGGTCATATATTGCGCCGTCAAGCAATCTCGTGTTTTTTTTCTTGAATACTGTAGCTTTTACCTTCTGACCGGCTATAAGCCTTTAACCTTCGTTTTCAAGAACAACAGTGCCACGTACTCACGACGCAGGCTTCGTCAGCTTTCGTTCATATATGAGTTTTCTACGGACATACACAATATCTCTGGGACTGAAAATCAGGCAGCTAATGCACTGTCGTGGATCGGCGCTGTGCCTGCTGGTCCTGTAGATTTCCAAGCTCTAGCCTTCGCCCAACAAAACGACCCCGAGCTACGCCATCTGAGGGAAAAAGGCTCATCGCTACAGGTTGCGAAGGTACCGCTTCCCTCAACAACATTGGTTGCGTGGAACACACCAGAGGCAGTTCCTCGTGCGATCATCCCCAAACAGTTTCGGCGGCCAATATTTCTAATCACTGCACGCGCTAAACCATTCCGGCATCAGAGCGACACAGAGGCTCATCGCAGACCTCTTCGTCTGACCGGGGATCAACAAAGATGCTCTAAGCTTGGCATTAAGCTGCCAAGCCTGTCAAGCCGTGAAAATGACCCTGCACTCGCGCTCAGTGGTGCTGCCGTTTCGACCATCAGAGAGCCATGTGGATCACATGTTATTAGACTTGGTGGGGCCTCTTCCACCCCGCCAAGTTTTCAGGTACCTTGTCACGTGTGTCAACCGGTACTCAAGGTGGCCTGAGGCGACGCCTCTACAAGACACCATGGTCGAAACATTGACGGAATCATGTTTTGCCGCGTGGGTGTACTGGCACGGTTGCCCTTTGCGAATGACTACTGACCAAGGCCGACAATTCCATGGCTCTTCTTTTTTGCCCTGGCGAGACTGCTTGGTGGGCACCTTCATAGCCTAAGGGCTTACCACTCACGCAGCAACGGTTTGGTCGAGCGTCTCCACCGACAACTCAAGGCGTCATTTACGACCACACTCTACAGAGAGCGATAGGTGGAAAGGCTACCCCTAGTACTGCCGAGGCTGCGAACAACAGTCACGGGTGGCCTCGGAGTCAGCGTAGCGTAGATGCTCTGTGGGTCAGCAATCCGCGTTGCAGGCCAGTTTTTCGGTCCCCAGCAAGGCTCTGCGCCAGCGGCTGCGCAGCACTTAGAGAGCTTGGCTCTCAGTTCGGCGGCGGCGCACTGCCGACAAGCACCTAAAATATTGTGTTTTTGCAGATATCTGCGGTGAAACAGGAATTTTGCGCCGGAACCTTGCGGTGCTTCAACGACGGGCAGGGCGGAGAGCTGCAACCGTGTTTCCCAGCGCATCTCTATCTGCATGGGAGAGCTGGGGCACCTACGCAAAGGGATGACGACTACCAAGGCAGCCTGCGGCGGACTATAAAAGCAGACAGCAATCGGACTGAAGCTCAGTTCGTTGGCGGCGAACTAACGAGAGGCACCTAACATACTGCGTTTTTGCAGGTAAGAAATACTGCTGTAAATTTGTTTCAAATGGAAACGGTGCTTTTTTTGTGGTGCACGGCTGCCGAACACAGTAGAATCTTTGTTCTTTTTGTTCTTTTTTTAGTAATGGGGAAGGAAACCGCTGGTAAAGATAGAAGTAAAAGCCAGGAAAATGAATGGACTGATGCGAAAGACATGCGCGAGTTGATAAGGGCTTCCAAAAACTTTAAACGCGACTTTCGAGTGGAAGTTCGCGAACTGAGGGGCAGAGTGTCTTTTTGCACTGACGTCTGCAAAGACGTAAAAGATGAAATCAAACAACTCACAGTGGAAACGAAGCAACTCGAAAAAAAAAGAACATGGAATTATAGTAGGAGAACAGACAGCATTCGCAACGGTGCGAACACATGAAGCAATACATGCGCCTAAATAACTTGGAAGTTGAAGGATCCCCTTCCGGAGCCGACCTAGTAATGGCCATACAGAAGATAGGCGAAAGTGTTGTCGAAAAGATCGACACTATAGATATCGACAGATGTCATTGTATCCGCACCCCGAAGCATGGTATCCAAAACATTATTGTTCGTTTTGTAAGAAAAGGCATGCACAATGCCTTGTTCACGAAATGCAGGAAAAGAAGTCTAGACACCACTGTCCTTGGTCTGCGGGAAGGAAAGCCAATCAATGTGAATGAACGCCTTACACAGCGCAATAATGCATTGCTCTCAGCCACGATAAAAAAAAGAAGGAAGCTCGGTGGAAGTATGTTTGGACTTCCAGTTGACGGGTGTTGGAATGCACAAATGAGGAGTCGCCTGTAGTCCGCATTACAGATGAAAGAGATCTTAACCATATCACAGTAGCATCTTGAGAGATAAAGCTTTATTGAGAATGGACCACGTTTTACTAACAGTACTGATTACTATAGCGTCACTGACTTCAATTCCAAATTGTCTACTGCTGGTAAAACATTTGCTGCGTTGCAAATGTACACAAGAAGCATAAAAAGCAAGGTAGATGACATAACTACTCTTCTTGAGTCATTATCTGTTAACTTCGATGTGTTGTTCTTCTCTAAGACAAGGATCGCTAAAAATTATGACCTGCCTCATCTGTCATGATAGAATTCAAAAGATACACGTCGTGTTATAAGAAAGGAGGCAGAGTTGCAATTTATTTCAAAGAAAGGTTTTTTTCACGTGGTACTTCAAGATTACTGTGTTATTAATGATGATGTTGAATGCCTAGCACTGCGAATTCAAAAAGCAATTACTGCAGCTATATGTACACCACGTATGGGATGAAAAAGTCACTTTATATGTTTCTTGGAGAATCTACTTTCGACTTTTTCACTGAGCTATACGCTTTTAATTATGGGTGACATCAACATAGACATGATGCCCAGTGATTCGGGGGCTAGGGAAATGATTTTATTCTCTGCTTATGCTTTCACAAAAACCATCAACTCGCGCACTAGAGGAACTACAACTACTGCTACACAGCTCGACATCTTCATCTCAAATGAAAACGAAAATGATTTATAAAGCGGGATTTTAACATACTATATAAGCGATCATTTACCAATATTTTGCGTCACCTGTACGGATTCCGGCCCACTAAAAAAAATACGTTTTCAACAACGTATGGATGACGCCGCAAGGAAAACATTCTTTGAAATTGTAGAAAAATTCACTGGAAGAAATGTTTATCAGGGAAAAATTGCGGATAAAGCTTACGAGTTGTTTTCCCATTTATTAACGAAAAAAATATGACAAAGCTTTCCCATTACAGCAGATAGATAAAAGTAAGACCAAAAAGCACCGAAAGCGCCAGGTGAATTGTGCGCTTCGTAAACGAATCAAAGAAAAGAACTCGTTGTATCATACATTCGTTCAGACACGAAATCCAGGCTTATTTGTCACGTATACCAACTACATAAATACATTGAATTCTAATCTGGGTATAGCAAAAAGGGAATATTTCCAAAACAACTTTGAAAAAATCGTAAAATTGACAATCGTAAGAAGGTCTGGGAGGTTGTCAACACCATGACCGGCAACAGCAAACAAATATGTAATGAACTCACCACAGCTACTTCAGATGATTCCATTCTAAGAAGTCCGTCTTTGGCGGACAATATGAACGATTTCTTCATCAGCTCGGGCGCGTATACAGTTGGCAATGAAGATATGTGTATCAATTCTGCAGTGGATATTGCATCCATAAAATCTTCTCTTTTCGTGAAACCGACTGACCCCGCAGAAATCGCACAAACTATTGATAAATTAAAGAACAATGTGGCAGCTGGTATCGATGGCATAGGTCCCGTAGAAATTACGTGTATATCACCATTATTATGTAATGTTCTTGTTCACATTATTAACCTTACCGTGAGTACGGCTATCTTTCAACAAGCTTTAAAGATAGCAAAAGTGTCACCAATCTATAAAAACGGTAGAAGGCCTATGCTTACAAATTATCGACCGGTGTCAGTCCTACCCGCTATATCCAAGTTTTTTGAAAGCATCATACACAGTAGACTAATATCATTCGTAAATAAGCCCGACATACTAAGAGCAGTATGGCTTTCAGAAGAATAAAAGAACAGAGCAAGTTTTGATGTTCATTAAAGACAAAATAATATTTGTAGGAAACAGAAAATATATACTTGGTTTGTTCCTAGACATTAAAAAGGCTTTGGACTGCATTTATCATGAAATATTGCTTAATAAATTGTCAAGGTATGGTACAAGGGGGACGTCATTAAAGCTAGTAGCGAACTAGGTAAAAGATCGTTTGCAAGTAGTCCTGGTAAATAATATATTTTCTTGAAAAGAAATGTTAGCACAAGGTGTAAAACACAGATGAATTCTAGGGCCACGTTTGTTGTTGATTTATGTAAATGATCTGATAAGTATTCCTCATTCTCCTGAAATAATTATGTATGCAGGCGATACAAACGCGTTCTTCGCATCGAAACAGGTATAAAACACCCGTCACAAATGCAAACCATTATCTGTCAGTTCTTTCATGCTGGCTAAAAGTCAATCGAATGCAATTAAATACAAGAGATGACATACATCATATTTCGTGCAGTTCATAAAAAGATAAACAGAGAGTTAAAGATTACATTTGACGGAGAGTCTATTAATAGAGTCAAAACACGAAAATTCCTCGGTGTAATATTTGAAGAACACCTGTCCTGGAATGCTCATATCAATAGTCTAGCAATAGAGCTTGCAAAGTGTTTGGCGTGTTTATACAAAGCGGCCGCTTTTGTTCCTGCGTGACTAATGAAATCTATGTATTACGCGCGGTGTTCCTCCAAACTATCTTCTGGAAATTTAGTAATGGAAAAAAACCACACGTGGTAATTACGATAAATTAATGGTATTACAAAAAAGAATACTACGCTGCTACGAACGTTATAAAGGGAACCCACGAGATATCAGAACACCACCTTCATTTTTAAAAAATGTTAAGAGCTGAAAAAATATTTTCTTACAAGCTACTACAATTTGCGCATCAAGAAAAATTATACATAAATAGCAACATTGACAAATCATCTTACTACTTTAGAGAACAAAAGACACGCATGCCAATAACATGGACTAACAATGGATAACAATCCATGATATATCAAATAACATCGCTTCTTAATAAACTGGAAAGAGATTGGGACTTCGAAGTTAGTATGAACCTTTTCAATAGACAGCCAAAGAAAGTATTATAAAACAATGCATCCAGTTTTACTTTATGCAATTAAACAAAAAATTTATTGAAGTTTAGGTATATTTCTTTATATTGCCTGCAAAACTTATTTTAAGTTGATTATAACACTGTGCATATGAAACTCTCGTAGTTATATTGTTAGGTAGTGTACAAATTTTTAAGAGGAAATTGTGAATATACAATTTCTTTTTGTATAATAGAAAACTGACATATGCCGCGAACTTTTTACCATTCTGTTTATGTGTAACCGGTACAGAGAACTCTGTCAGGTATTGCCATACCTTTAGCTTCTTTATCTTTCTGGAAGAAACAAATTCAAGACAAATAAAGAATCTGAATCTGAATCTGAAACAGCATCGGCCTTTATCCCCACATATCAAAGCGGGCAGCCTGTGTTTAGTTTCCCGACAATGGACGCTACCACACACGTCTTTCTGCGGCACCACTCTATCAAGCCAGCATTGACTCCTTCTTATGAAGGCCCTTCTCGTGCAGTTTCGTGTCCGTAAAAAACTATGAAGATTGAGGTTCGCGGCAATGAAGAGACAGTGTCGTGGGATTGCGTGAAACCAGTATAACTTGAACATTAACTTTTTATTCCTTCCACCATTCCCACCTAAGCCTCCGGTATTCTAGGGGGGGGGGGGGGGGGCGGGGTGAGGCTTGAATCGAACGTCCATCTATACGTTGTTCCCGCGCCGCGTGGAAAGCCAGCTTACCTCGTTTGCCATGCCGCGTCGTGCGGGTCATTGACCCCTGCTTGCCCGACGGGGGTGGCTCGACAGCCACCTGGCAAGCCTGGTTTCACTTCTGAATAATGCCTGTCCATTCTCCGTTCTCAGCCTGTCAAAACGTGTATTACTTGCCTCTGCTAAACCATGCTTTCATCTGCGTGGCATCGTGAAAGTAATGCGGGTTACCAACTGTCAAAGATAGCAACGTGGAAGGCCAGGACAATCCTTTCAAATATAAGAACCATTCATCACTCCGCGATTGCTCGCTCTATGACCATGAGAATAAGGGGACAAATAATTTATCTTCAGATCGCCCACAATGAAGGGTACAAAAAAATAAGTATGTTAGCAAAAAAAATTGGCGCAGACTGTGGCTGTTGCAAAAAATTTAAAATTCCATACTAATTCTTCCGCTGCGCTGAAAATTATATCTTAAACTTCAGTTGTAAAATTTATTACGGGAAATACAATTTGCAGGTCGAGTTTTCCAGCGAATATTTATGCACTATGGTTGAACAAAGCCGACTTTTCAAAGTTTGAGTTTGAGTCAAATTTCCAGCCGTATGCGAAATTACAAAAAAAAAAAGGTTCGCAGTTCCATTGGCCTTATTGTTTACACTCAGGATTGGCTTACTAATTAAATTAACAAGCTTGTTATCACGCGTGCACAGACAAATATAATCAGAAATTATTAGATTACCCTCTGCACGTGCTGTCAGAGCGCTGGCGTTATGAAGAGCGCAGGCAGAGGTTAATGTCCACTTCATGCTGCCTCTCGCTTCAACGCGTCTCTGAAACGTCACACGTAACCTCTGATAATAGACACTCGGGAACACCGCACACGGGAAGCCACCGGCCATCTCGTGGGTTGCCCAGCCCTAGCAGCCGCTGCAGATAACCTCCATGACAGAGCACCCGCGGGCCCCGAATTCGCTAAGCCTGGCGTGCCGCGGTGCGAAGTCAGGGCCGGGCAAGAGGAAGAGTCGTGCGGTCGAACACTTGGTTAGCGTAAAAGGCGTGACGATGATACCACGATGCGAGTCAGATGAAGAAGCTGGAATTATGACGACGGAATCGACCATGATGGCATCTCGAACCATATCCAGCTTTTCTGCACACGTATGTACCTGCTAGCGCCCCAAGCAGCCGCGACACGAAGCTAGCGCGCTTTCAAAGGAACGAGCTGGTTTATCGCGAATAATTCAAAGTGCAGGTTGATTACCGAAAAAGGCAGGTGACGGACATGTTCTGGAAGACGAGCCACACGAGGCAAATGAAGTTATGATGCTGTGGAAAGCTAGCATATTGTTCACAGATTGGCACAAGATTCACCAATGCAAGCCTATTGAAACGGCAAAAGTTGGTACTTCATTTTCTAGACGAAACAGGTCGCTGTGATAAAACTGCGGTGGCTTTTGTGATAGCCGCTACAGAACATGCTACCCGATATTCAACTTTTGATTAATGCTTATCTCGAATCTCTACACAATGCGTAACACTCTTCCAAAAAGCGATTTTTGAAACACTGTGGTACGAATACGCGCGGTGTCTTATAAACCCAAGCGTATGATTGCAGAAACAGCAGAAAGCCCTAGTCGAGTGGCTTCATCGCACGCACTCGCCGTACCACTTCATGCTGACAGTGGTTCAGTACTGTGCTTCGTGGTACCTTTTTAGGTCACATAGGACTTAGTTCCACTTTTACCCACTACATGGTAACAACACAAAACTCAAGATTTGGTTTCGGTTTTGGTTTTTCAGTAGTGCTGTTCAAATATTATAATTTCTGTTTTTCTTTGCTAAAACGTTGCAATGTGTGGCTCATTTGCAAAGTCGTCACGTCTTAAATCAGATTTTGTTCCTTGCACTACAAAAGAAAAATCATACGCGTGTCATTGTGCTACCTTTAAAAAAAAGAAGAAAAAAATATCGTTTCTTGCTGCACAGACATACTCAGGAATACCGGAGATTGGACGTTCACCATTCTGTGGAACTTCATGGCAGTGCACATGCGTAAATGTTTTTGCTCGGTATATCGGCCGAGCATCGACAAGTTTCAATTGACTGCGCCGAGAGGGTTGTCCCTTGTAACAACACATGCATTTCTGGCACTTAATCAGAACATTGGTGGTGCATGAAAGCAGTGTTTTGCTCAGGCATGGGGCGTTATGTCACACGACAGGAGTGAATCATTTTGTAGCCTCTCGGCGGAGGTCACATTGACTTGAAGAAGCGCAATGTTTAAACCGTGAAGCGCGAACTGCAGTTTGAACGGTAATTGTAGAGCGAGTGCCATTCAGTATGTTTGCACGCGCATGTTTTTGAGGCCGCCGGGAACGAGAGATAGTGCGCACGCCTTGGGCGTGCGTGCGTCTGTACTTTTATTTGCGCATGCGCCCGTGTTTGTGTTTCCGTATTTGCATCTGTGCGCGCATGAGTGCATATATGCGCTTGCGAGCATACACGGGTTGGTGCGTGCGTGCACTTCCGTATTCGTGCGTGCGCACATTCTTGGGCGTGTGTGCATGCGTGGATGCGTGTATATGTGTATGCGAGTGAACCTGTCTCGTATCTCTGAGTGCGTGTTTGTGCGTGTGTGTGCAAGTGAAAGAGCATATTTCCCCGCTTGCACCTACTCACCGCAACGACTGGGATATGGAATTTATTTAAACCCATACTTAAATCTAGGAACCAAGAACTAATGAGACTGCATTTACAGCATTAGATTTTTCTCAAAGCGAAATGAACGCAAAAATATACCGCCTGAGCCGTATGCATCGCCACCCCAGATTTTTCACGCTGGCACCATCGCCATCAACATGGCTCCGTCAGCAGCTACCTAGCTGTACAAATTCGATGTCTACCTTGCCTCAGCGGCAGCGCATTTTCTTGATGCCAGCGGTGCGCCTTAATATGCACCATCATTGCGTTATTTATCGCTTCTGCGACGAAGCAAACATTTGACGGCACAGGTTTACTGCTATACTTACAATAAAACTTTATATTGCTTGTCTTCGAAAAAACAGCATGAATAAAAATACAAACAGGACTGGGTGCAAGGAACATGCTCTCGGAGCCATGCTATTGATAGCATCAAAGAAGGCTATATACGTGCGGTCAGGTTTTCTACAGGTTCGCAAAGATTGACTGACGGGCTTGTTGGTTCATTATTACAGAAATAGCAGCGCTTCAAGTTGTAAGTCATTGCAGTGTGTGTGTGGTTCCTCCTTTGTGTCCCGTCTTGAAGCGCTGTTCTTTCTGTGACTTTCAGACGTTCTTTTACAGCGAAAGCTGTATGTGACTAACATTCAGTATACATACTGTGGTATAAAGATTGTAAACAGAGATAAGGTGCCTCAGAAACGCTGGCCAACGTTTCGATAGGAGGACCTATCTTCGTCAAAGGCGACCTCGTCATACTCGGCATGTTAGATTTAAAGCGTTAGTTTAGTGACGTCACGTTCTGCTGTTGTCGGTGGCGGTTGGTTATAAAGGGAGAGACCTCATAGGTAATGAGCGCTGTCGCCTGACGTCTGTGAGCGTCGTTCCCAAAACGAGGGCACAAGAGCGAGAGAGCGGTAAGGCGGGGAGAAAAGAAAAGAAAGAAAAGGAGAAAAAAACCGTGGGGACTCCAAGAGGAAAAAAATAAAAGGAGAAAGAACAAAAAAAGAAAGAAGGGGGCATGGGCATGGGCATTGGGGAAGCGAGAGGTTAGGGAACACTCAGAGGTGTCAGTAAAGTGGAAAGTTGGGCTAGTTGGTGAGTGATCATCATACCTTGCTGGTGAAGCAGCGCCCTGACACGGACACAGTGAAGAGACACATTGGAGGCATGTTTTTGTGCCATTAGAAGAGCCGGTCAGGCGGTCAGTGCGTGAGTAACACAAAAGACAAAAAAAAACTTAAGTTGAAAAAGTGATTTGCATAACATAGCAGCAGTGCTTCGAGTAATTTTAAAGTAGTTAAGATGGCGACAAGGAGTCTGCGGTGGGGTAACTGAAAGGTAGGGGCATTGTCTTTCAAGGGACGTTAGCCGCAATCGCTCAACTTAAGTCGTTAGGGCGCTATACAAAAATGGCGATGCCCTGTGTGGCAAAGGCGCCGAAAAAGATATACTGATGTCTGGGGCTTCGGAATGTGTTGGTGAGGGTGTTTCTAAAAACATAAAAAACAGACAAAAAAATCAAAAGAGAAAGGGGGAACCGAAACCGGAATAACAAATAGGAGGGTGGCGTACGCAGAAGCGGCCGGGGGCAAGTTTACATGGGAAGAAGGGGATCGTACAGTTGATATAAACGTAAAAACATGAAATAGTATATTAAATTGAGTAGTAGGCAGGACATTTTTTTTAAATGGAGGGAAAGGTGAGGTTATGAATTAGGATTAGCCGGTGGCATAATGTGTTTTTGGGTCTTGGTTGGCCATATGAGAATTTCAGATTTAAGTTACGACTTTTAAAGATTCTATGTTGCCATGTGACAAATTAATTCCCGTCGGGTGTAAGAAATTAAACTTGTGTATGAGGTATGATTCCGTGTATTTGCTTTCGCGAGGTGAACGGAAATTTGCTTGCAGTATCTAGAACCTTGCTTTGTCAAATATATGACCTTGTTCATTAATGTGGCTGGCTACTGCTTTAGGTAAATTCTGTTTTGTGTCCGCGCGGGGACCGTTCAGTCTTGTATGAATTCGTTGTCCAGTCCTATGTATTGTTTGCTACAGGCGGCACATTCTAGACAGTAGACTACGTTGCTTGATGTGCAGGTGAAAGCCCAAGTTATCTTGCGTGCGTAATTCGACGCTGTACTTTTCACTGTAGTAGTAGATTGCATATGTTTGCATGTAGAGCACCTGGGGTGGCCACAGGGACCGGTTCCCAACTTCCTCTTTGTGCTTAGTCTGGCATGCGGAAGAATATCTTTAAAATTAGTGTTGCGTCTGTAGGATACTCTGGGCGGGTCGGGAAAAATCTTATTAAGTTTCTGGTTGCTGGTGAAAATTGGGTAGTACTGACTGAGGATATAATTTACGCTTGGGAGTGCGTTTGAGAATTTAGCAGTAAGAGGCGTTGCTGTTCTTGTGATCCTCGGCCGGGGCTTGAGGACCTCGGCTCGATCAAGTTTGGTTGGAGCGGTGTAGGATTTCTGAAGGTCACTGTTTGGGTGGTTCCTGTTTGATAGTGTTTCTTTAAGGTGATCGAGTCTATCTATGTAATCTTGGTTTTCAACGCAAATGCGACGTAGTAGTGTCGCTTGGCCTTTAAAGATGCCTTGTTTGCAATGTCTGGGATAGTGGCTCGTGTATTCTCGGTACTGTTGTTTGTCGAAAGGTTTCCTATACAGCGTTGTCCTTAGCGCCCCATTGTCAATGTATATTGTTGTGTCCAGAAAGTTTATGTGCTCAGTTGAGGAGTCTTATGTGAACCTTATTGTTGGTTGAAAAGTGTTTAGAAAGGTTATATATTTATATAGACTGTCTTGACCATTCCCCCATATTTTGAATATGTCGTCTATGGTTCGTAGGTATGTGTGGGGCTTGTCAGTGCAGCGCCATATGAAATCTGTTTCTAGAAACCCCATAAGTATGTTCGCGTAGGTTGGTGCCAAAGTTGTACCCATGCTTGTACCATGTATCTGTAGGTAGTAACTCTCCTCAAATTAAAAGTAGTTATGTGTTAGAACTAATTCAAGGATAATCAGGTACACTTCAGTAGCGTGTTGTGCATTGTGTTTAGACAACGTTTGTGTTATCGAAGGTAAACCATCAGGGATTGAAATGTTGGTGTACAGGGCCGTGACCTGGGGGTGTCGCGAGAATTGTGTTGTGGGGTAGTGTGCCTTTAGTATTAATGTCCTCTATAATTCTCAGCAGGTAGGGGCGTATCGTGTACAAATGACGGAAGTGCTTTTGGCAAGTCACCAAGGTAGTGGTTAAGGACTGTGGAGATGCTCTCTGTTGGGGTGTTGTTGTTTGATACTATGAGGTGACCTGGGATAATAGCGGTGTGTAGTTCAGTGGATGGAATTTTGTGAATTTTTGGAAGGAGGTAAAACGCCCGGCATTTTTGCTGCTTGGTTTAAGAAACTGACCGCCTCACCAGCTCTTCTAATGCAACAAAAACATTCCGCCAATGAAAGCTCTGAATGCTCACTAACCTCTCGCTTCCCCAACGGTCTCCCATGGCCCCTTCTTTCTTTTTTTGTTCTTTCTCCTTTTATTTTTTTTTCCTCTTGCTGTCCCCTGGTTTTTTTTCTCCTTTTCTTTATTTTATTTTCTCCACGCCTTCCCACTCTACCGCATTTGTCCCCTCGTGTTGGGAACGGCGCTCACAGACGTCAGGCAACAGCGCTCATTACATCTGAAGTCTCTCCCTTTATAGTCAACTGCCGCCGACAGCAACAGCATGTGACGTCGCTGTTGTGACGTCACCCAACAGCATGTTACGTCGCCCTTTCAAACTAACGTGACGAAGATGACGAGGCCGCCTTTGATGAAGATAGGCCCCCTATCGAAGCGTTGGCCAGCCTTTCTGAGGCACTTTATCCCTGTTCACACACTTTATACCAAAGTGTGCTATTCCATCTGCCAGCCCCTTTCTTGCTTTTGGAATTCCGTATACAAAGTTATTTCGGCGTCCGGGAACAGAAACAGACTTGGCAATTTCTAACGAACCCATACGGGTGCAGTGCGGCGGCGCAGATGTGAAAATGCGGAACAGATTAGAACGCTTGCTGTGAACAATAGCATCACGTCAAAGTCATCGCTATGCATAAGCAAGAGAGGTATCAGCATTAAAAACAGCTGCGTTATCGATGGCGCCGGTATGTATGGCTCGTACATCTGAAGAACAATATGCATACAAGGAGCGCCGGAGGGAACAGCAACGAGAATGTAAATGGCGCCGGCGCGAAACCACCACCTACGAAGAACGTTCCCGCGATGCTGGACGAAAACGACAATCGCGAGCCCAGGCACCTTCGAACGAGCAACGCGCCAGAGTCGCAACACAAAAATGACAAAAATGACAATGACGCAACAATGACAAGAATGAAAGAATGGCATCTTTTGCTGCCATTCTTTCTTCACAGAGAGGAGTGATTGTCACGTTTCTGCGTCTGTTAAACTTTCCAAGAGCGTTTAATGGAATTTTTTTTTCGCATAGCTCAAGCAGAAGCATGATTATTAAAACTTTTTTGCACGGCTAGACAATGTCGAGGACGGGCACCAAACTACTCATTTGCTTTAGCCACCTAAGCTCAATTATGGGAAAGTTGATTAACGTAGCTTCATTATTACGCAAGCTTCTCAACTTACTCCGCATATAGAGGCTACCGATCTGAACAATGGAATGGTAAAATGATATCACCAATGCTTGGATTGCTTTATTAGATTTATTTGGTGCAGTTAAAAGCAAGCGGCATATTGCTGGCGAAGTTGGCTTCTTATAAAGGTTTGTGAAAGCTTGGACGTGTTTTCTTGTCACGAATGAATTGCTTGAATTTAAAAGCATGTGCACAACAGTGCACTTCTGCATTTACAATCGGTTCTCCTACATTAAAGAAGAAGCGCGTCAGCGCTACCGTACATCACACAAGGTGCGCGAGGACATTGTGCATGCTCCCGGATAGCTTTTAATAGATGAAGCGCCAATAGTGACGGCATACAAGAAGGAATACAGACAGGACAAGGCGCTACTTGCAACTGTTTGTTTAAGTCACAGGTGCCTGATTATATAGCAATGAGGAGAGGGGAACGGAAAAAGAGGAACACTCACTGTGTGAATGCGCGCGTGCGACAACACTGAATATATATATATATATATATATATTTATTTTTTATTTTATTTAAAAATGGTCCTTACAGGCCTGAGTCTACACACTCCAAGACTGTTAAACGAGCAATTGCCACTATGTGCCTCGAATCCGCCCTGAAAAAATCGTGCTGTCATAAGGCACACGCAAGCTTTGACGACCAGATTTTCAAGTTGAGGACAGCTGGCTTTCCTTGCTTGTTTTTAGGTGCAGTTTCTAAGGCGTTATTGAAGAAGGTGAAAAAAAAGAAAAAGACGGGGAAGAAGGTCAAACAGTGGAAAAGAAAGCTAAACCGGTGGTTTTACCATATTCTCATAAAGTGGCGCATAATCTTAAACACGTTGCCGTGAAATACAAAATTCCCGTGGTTTTTTCTGCGCCCCGAAAACTTGCTACTTTGTGTCACCTCATTAGTTCGGATGACTCTAAGAAAGTAGGGCGTTCTATTAAACATACAAACCCTTTTGTTAGGTGTGAAGAAGGAGTCGTATACCGCATACCGCTGAAGTGTCAAACTGCCAAACTGGCCTATGTATTAATGAACGCCTGCGGGAACATAAGCTTTCATTGAAAAATGAATACGGTTCAAACTTGCCGCTTCATTGCAAGGCCTGTGGGAATGAGAATAAACAAGTATGTCAAGCAAGGCGTCATGATATAACAATCATGTTTAAAAGTAAAGGTTTGGTGGCGTGTGAATTATTGGAGGCCAAGGAGATTAAGAAAAGAGGGGACAACTGTGTCAGCACCCCGTCTCTGAATATATACACGAATGAAAGCATGTTCTTAGATAAGCTTTAGATTTAGATTAAGCGTGATTCCCTCCATATATATCTTCAATGTTCGCGCATGTGCGCCTTCACTTATTCAGTGTTCCTCTTTTTTCGTTCCCCTCTCCTCATAGCTATATAATCAGCCACCTGTGACTTCAATAAACCGTTACAAGTAGTGCCTTGTCCTGTCTGTATTCCTTCTTGTGTGCCGTCACTATTGGCGCTTCACCTATTGAAAGCTATGCACCAGTTAGCCCCACAACGTGTTTTACTGCAACTCCCGGATATATTTGTGAACGTTGCTCTGATCAGGCTCGGTTTCCTGGCGTCATTAGGAATAAAATTAGCTGCCTGGGGGAACTAATCGGATACATTTTCAGTATTTTGTAACATATGGCGCAGCTACGACACGTATGTTGCAACGAAAGGTATTGAAGTATTATGATGAGGGTTTGGCTGCATATATTTGGTCTGTGTAATTGTAAGACCTACAGAAGAAAATATTGCGGTTTCGTGACAATAAATGCTGACATACGGGCAGTCATGTGAGATATAAGCTCCAATACAGTGGCCGTGGTAGAACTAGCCCCTGGAATACAAGGCTAAATTGGCACACGAAGTGCTGGTTTCACAAATACCAGTAATCGTGAATTGTTTGGCTGTTAAATTTTTGGTATGGCGGCACTGTTGTGCAGTCTTGCAGGCCATTTTTACCACAAGCACTTTGTTTCAGTAAATACTTAAAGGAGACATACCTTATTTTTTTTAATATTTTTTCGGTGAGCTTTCTTTAGCGTCTAACCACGGTTCCAAAGTTATCGGTTAGCTGGAGCAGCTCCTGCATGTATATTTACACGTGTACATGTTGATCTTTCCCGAGTGACCATGTTTCACTGCTTAACAAATGCTATCGCACAGCGCAGGACGCGCCTGCATGTATAGGAAATTTCTGGAATATTATCGATGCTTCTACCCGCTGTCTGTGTCCGAACTTTGCGTATACTGAACGCATTTGTGCGCGACGCGAATAATGTAGAACTTTGTGGAAGGCACGCAGGTCCCAACGATTAGTCTGAAACATTCGACGATTGATGTACAAAAGCCGGCGCGCTTGATCCGTTGATCAGATTTTCGACGATCGCCGACCGTGTTCGCCGCTGTCGTTGTGCTATAAGTGTAGCCTCTTCTTGTGGGCACAGGTTCGCCCAGTAAAAGTTAGTTTTGTATTTCACCGTATTGCTGCTTTCTTCACCGTCACTACCACGTGACATCTGCTGGAGGTGCTAGTGCATTCATGTACCGAACGCCCCCGCAAAGCCGCGATCCAAGCCTGAAGCCCGAGGACCGAACCAATATCGCCCAAGACCAGCGTGCTAGCCGCAGACTGCAAGGACTGCCCCCAGAGCACGGACCTATACCTGAGACGACAAAGAAGGTGGTGGTCAAGACAACCCCAATGGCTGCCCCAGCGTCCCCCGTTATCCTACAACAACCTCGGGACCCACCAACCTTCCACGGAGGAGCGACTGAAGACCCGGAATCATGGCTGGAGACCTACGAACGAATCGCGACATTCAACAACTGGGTCTACTTCGCCTTAGAAGACGCTATGAGAAGATGGTTTGAGAACAGGGAGTCGACCTTGACAACGTGGGACCTTAGAACGACAGAAAGCTGAGCTAGTTGGTAAGGATTCATTATGCAAAATAGAAGTGAGGCGTGCAGACAGGACACAAGAGTAGAGAAGTGGACAACACGAACGCCGACTATCAACTGAAGGGAGCACTGAGGCGAAAGAAGAAAGAAGACACAAAACTCATCTGCGCATGCTCAGGAATGGTAACACCACGTGTCAATCGGGTACACGTGCCGCTCTACGTGAGAGATAACTGTTAAGGCACGTAATCTCTTCCTTATGTAAAGTAATCGAAGGCTGACTCACGCACGCACTTCCACCATTATAGATATGCCATGCCTCCACCATAAGATGCGTATCTTCATTCTTATGCCTGTACAATGTCGCGCATTCATCTAACTCTGGCGTGCAGTTACAATTTCTGCAATGTAGCGAAAGATTAGAAGGCAATCCACCGGTTAACGAGCTTTTATGTTCCATTAGCCTCTGATTGATACACCGTCCCGTTTGCCCTACGTAGAACTGGCCACAGCTGAGGGGAATATTACACACCACACCCATACGACAGGCAGTAAAACTGTTGTTCTTATTGTGCTTTACTGGACAAATATCTGTTCGTTCTTTGCCTTTAACCCGCTCTTTTTTATTCTGTACGGCAGCGCATATCTTACCTAGCTTATTGGGAGCAGTGAAAGGAACATTAACATCATATCTACTAGCAACTTTTTTAAGCCTGTGCGACATTGAATGAATATACGGAATAGCCACTACTCTTTTTTTGCTATTACTGCTTTCTGTAATTACGTCCGTCCCTCTCGAAAGCGACTTCTTTAGGCGCTCAGCCACAGTGGCCACCGCTACACTAGGATAGCCTGCTTCTAATAGGCGCCGGACCTGCGCATGAAAACTGGCGCTCATTTTGTGCATGCAGGATCTGGTGAGGGAAGACTTAAGGCACGACATGGCAATTCCGTTTTTTACTAATTTAGAATGCTTGGATTGAAAGTTTGGCAACGGTTTCGAAGATCTTGGGGAGTACTGCCGACAAACACGATTTTGTTCGAAGATCAAGGAAATGTCAAGAAACTGAATTACGCGGCGCTGAGGAAATTCTTTGGTAAACTTTAATCCTCCCCCATAAAGTTTAAATTGCTCACTTACTGAGGTAGCAGCGGAATCAAATTCTTCCCTATTGAAGAAAATCAGGTAATCATCAACGTAACGAAATATCTTGATAACGTTATCACCTAAGGATTTCTCTAAGCAGTTGTCAACCTTACTCAGGTAAATGTTGCTAAGAATAGGGGCAACCTTTGAGCCAATACATATGCCTGATTTCTGCAGAAAAACGCCATCTCTCCACCCAATCAGCGTCGACTTCAAGTACATTGAAAGAATTTCTAGAAAAGCTCCCGTGGGAACACCGCATCTGTCAATAAAAGCCGACTCTTGCACTTGTTCTTTAATGCACTCATTTACGGAATTTAGTAACCCGTCATGCGGCAAGGAATAATACAGGTCTTCGATATCCATACTAAAAGCTGTACAATCACCAGGATTTTCCTCTCTCAAATACTGAACTAGTGCCCGAGAATTACGTAAGCAAAAGGGGTCTGAAAAAACTAGTCATGCTAAGCAGTTCTGTAGGTAACTGGCGACACAGACCTGCCACGTCCCTTTCTCTGACACTGTAGCACGAAAAGGCATTTCTTATTTATGGGTCTTGGCCGAGAAAAACAGCTCTAAGGTGAGGGATTTAGCTTTCTTGACATTACAGACAAGCCTATCAAGATTATGTCTTGACAAGAGGTCAACCGCACGTTGCTTAACTACCGAAGGCTTGAGTTTTACTGGCTGTAAATACTTTTCTATGGCTGAAATTGCTTTTTCTGAAAACATGTCCTCTGGCATTATTACGAAATAACCTTCCTTGTCAGATATTGCTGGTCTAAGTTTATGCTCAACAAGGTAATCAACTAACGTTCGGACAGGGTCTGGCGTCTTAAAATGAGAATTTGATTGTTTAATGCTAGCAATGAAATCTGAAATACATCGTGAGCGTTCTTCTTCAGGGACGAACCTGGTTATGCAGCGCGGTATGCTTAAAACGTCAACGGGTTTTATGTTAGGCTTAAAACAGTGCTTAGGACCTAAAGCAAGCGTTCTTCTATGGTTATCACTTACAATGGCGTCTCCAAGAACTAGTACGTTATTCGACGGTGAATTATTAGAAAGGTGTTTCCTCTTACTTTGTTGAAGCTCCGGAAGTTTCATCCTCCATAGGAAGTCCGCATGTTGCACGGCTAAGTTATTCCAATCGGCGTAGGGGCGGTTCCAATGGCGACCGTCTCCCAGGGCCGCGCAACGGACCCTTAGACACTCCTGGTAGAATCTAACTTGGCACCATGATTCAGCGGAAAGAATAGCTCCAATCCTCCTGGCATGGCCAATTGATGGTTGCTAAACTGCATCTGCAGCTAAACTGTGTTTTACCAGTACTCACCTACGGAGCAGAAACCTGGAGGCTTACGATAAGGGTTCTACTCAAATTGAGGACGACACAACGAGCTATGGAAAGAAGAATGATAGGTGTAACGTTAAGGGATAAGAAAAGAGCAGATTGGGTGAGGGAACAAACGTGAGTTAATGACATCTTAGTTGAAATCAAGAAAAAGAAATGGGCATGGGCAGGACATGTAATGAGGAGGGAAGATAACCGATGGTCATTAAGGGTTACGGACTGGATCCCAAGGGAAGGGAAGCGTAGCAGGGGGCGGCAGAAAGTTAGGTGGGCGGATGAGATTAAGAAGTTTGCAGGGACGGCATGGCCACAATTAGTACATGACCGGGGTTGTTGGAGAAGTATGGGAGAGGCCTTCGCCCTGCAGTGGGCGTAACCAGGCTGATGATGATGATGAAACTGCATCCAAGCATTCTAAATTAGTAAAAAACGGAATTGCCATGTCGTGCCTTAAGTCTTCCCTCACCAGATCCTGCATGCAAAAAATGAGCGCCTGTTTTAATGCGCAAGTCCGGCGCCTATTAGACGCAGGTTATCCTAGTGTAGCGGTGGCCACTGTGGCTGAGCGCCGAAAGAAGTCGGTTTCGAGAGGAACGGACGTGACTACAGGAAGCAGTAATAGCAAAAAAAAAAAAGAGTAGTGGCTATTCCGTATATTCATTCAGTGTCGCACAGGCTTAAAAAAGTTGCTAGTAGATATGGTGGTAATGTTACTTTCAGTGCTTCCAATAAGCTAGGTAAAATATGCGCTGCCGTTCAGAATAAAAAGGAGCGGGCAAAAGGCAAAGGACGAACAGATATTTGTCCAGTAAAGCACAATATGAACAACAGTTTTACTGCCTGTCGTATGGGTGTGATGTATAAAATTCCCCTTACTGTGGCCAGTTCTACGTAGGGAAAACGGGACGGTGTATCAATCAGAGGCTAATGGAACATAAAAGGTCGGTAACCGGTGGATCGCCTTCTAATATTTCGCTACATTGCCGAGATTGTAACTGCACGCCAGAGTTAGATGAATGCGCGACATTGTACAGGCATAAGAATGAAGATACGCGTCTTATGGTGGAGGCATGGCATATCTACAATGGTGGAAGTGCGTGCGTGAGTCAGCCTTCGATTACTTTACATAAGGAAGAGATTAAGTGCCTTAACAGTTATCTCTCACGTAGACCGGCACGTGCACCCGATTGACACATGGTGTTACCATTCCTGAGCATGCGCAGATGAGTTTTGTGTCTTCTTTCTTTTTTCGCCTCAGTGCTCCCCCTTCGTGTTGTCCACTTCTCTACTCTTGTGTCCTGTCTGCACGCCTCACTTCTATATTGCCGAATGAAACGTGGGACCCTCTCCGTAGCGGCTTCCTGCGCACCTTTACAAGCGTCGTGAGCAAGGAAAGGGCCTAAGCTACGCTGGACGCCCGAGTGCAGCTACCAAGCGAGAACGCTGCCATCTTTACGGAAGAAATGAGCCATTCGTTCCGCCACGCCGACCCGGACAAGGCCGAGGAGAAGAAAGTCCGCCTACTTATACGTGGTGTAAAGGAGGAACTTTAATGGTAAGAATCCCACCGAAGACCGTCGAAGAGTTTCTTCGTGAGGCGACGAACATCGAGAAGACACCGGAATTGCGGAACCGGCAATTCGAGTGATGCGCCAAGCCAAGAAGCTACGCCCGAGTTCAATCAATGGCCACCGACAACCTGCGCGAGACCATCCTGGCAGTCGTACGAGAGGAGCTTCAAAGAATCTTTCCTTCATCGCAACCTCAAGTGGCCTTAATCGCCGAAATTATCAAAGAAGTCCAGCGATCGCTCGGAGTTCCCGAGGTACAACCACAATCATCGCAGCCCCAGCCAGAAGCGATGACCTACGCCGCCGTCGCCCGCCGTCAAGGTCCCTCTCCACGACCGTGCCAGGGCCCCGTACAGCCGCAATTCCTTCGACCACCGCAGCCGCCGCCAGCACGCCCACCCGTCCCCCAGCACAGCTACCCGAGGAAGACAGACGTTTGGCGCGCTCCTGACCACCGCCCGCTCTGCTACCACTGCGGAGAAGCGGGTCACATCTACCGTCGATGCCCATACCGGGAGATGGGACTCCGAGGGTTCGCCGTTAACGCGCCGCGACCCCAGATTGGCGAACGACATCGCGATATCGCCGACTACCTCGCCGCCACTCAGTGGAGCCCTCGACGACCGTCCCGTTCGCCGTCACCAGGCCGCTACCTCTCGCCGCAGCGCCGACCATACACCGGCCCAGCCCGGGGCCGCTCTGCGAGCCCATATCCGGAAAACTAAAAGCAGCAACCGATGGAGGTGCGGTTGCTGTTCGTCGAACTGAAGATCTTCCGCCGCGGACGAAGACGACGAAGAGACCATCTCGAAGACATAACAACGACACGCGGCCGTGCCGACGAAGTCAGGAAGGCAAGACTACACTGACGAACGACGACTTGACGACGCGACGTTGCAACTTCAGTTCAACATGACGCAGCCGTGATACGACGCCAAGACCTACCTGCAACGCCAGACAAAGAACCACCGACCTCGACGTGCATCTCGACGGCCCCGCAGTTACCGCCTTAGTGGACACAGGGACTGATTACTCCGGAATGAGTGGACACATCACCGCCCAGTTAAAGAAACTTAAGACCGCATGGGAAGGCCCTCAAATTCGGACCGCTGGAGGACACCTCATCAAGCCGACTAGAATCTGCACGGTAAGAATAACCATTCATGACCGGACTTACCCTGCTACCTTCGTTATCCTCCAACAGTGTTCACGAGACGCCATTCTCGGTAAGGACTTCCTGAACCAGCACGGCGCAATCATCGACCTAAAGTCGAAGTCAATAATGCTATCGGAAGATAAAGCGATACCGCCGGAGAGCCCTCGTAGTCACCACTCCTTGAGTGTGCTCGAAGATCAAGTGAGCATCCCGCCTCGCTCCAGCATTGTTATTTCGGTCGGCCCCAAAACACGCGCTGATGTAGAAGACGTCATCGAAGGCGACCAATGTCTACCGCTAGACCGTGAAATTTGCGTCACAAGAGGAATCGCTCGACTGCATGGAGGGAAAACTGAAGTGTTGCTGACAAACTTCAGCCAGGAGTTCAAGCACATCAACAAGGGCACGACGATCGCGTGCATAGAGGAAATTCTGGAAACCAGTAATGCGTTTGTCCTCTCGAATTCCGCCGCATCTACCCCGGCGACCATGGTTCCCGAACCAGACTACGACATTAATCCAAGTCTCCCCGTGATTAAGCAACAGCAGCTCAGAAGTCTGCTCCGACGATACAAAAGCTGCTTTTCGACGTCATCGAGGATTCGACAAACACCAGTCGCCAAGCATCGCATAATCACCGAGGAGTGCACTCGACCATTCCGCCAGAGCCCTTACGGAGTTTCGCCGCGAGAACGTGAAGCTGTAAAAGAACAAGTCGACGAAATGCTGCGCGACGACATCATCCAGCCGCCGAAAAGCCCGTGGGCATCCCCTGTTGTCCTGGTGAAGAAAAAAGACGGAACCCTATGTTTCTGTGTCGATTAACGTCGTCTGAACAAGGTCACCGAGGAAGGACGTATACCCCCTCCCACGGATAGACGACGCATTGGATCGGCTCTGCAACGCTAAAT
Organism: Dermacentor variabilis; assembly: GCF_050947875.1. NCBI lineage: Eukaryota > Metazoa > Arthropoda > Arachnida > Ixodida > Ixodidae > Dermacentor > Dermacentor variabilis. Next base: position 201,352,652 of record NC_134570.1, on the reverse strand, counting down.
ACTTCTCGTCGATGGACCTCAAGTCTGGCTATTGGGAAATAGAAGTCGACGAATGAGATCGCGAAAAGACCGCCTTCATCATCCCAGACGGCCTCTACGAGTTCAAGGTTATGCCATTTGGACTGTGCTCGGCGCATGCAACGTTCCAGCGCGTCATGGACACAGCTTTAGCAAAATTGAAGTAGCAGACCTGTCTTGTTTACATGGATGACTTCGTTGTCGTCGCCGGAAATTTCGACGATCACCTTAGGCGGCTTGTAACTGTACTAGAGGTCATCAGGGCTTACTCTGAAGCCGGAAAAATGCCGCTTCGCTTACGATGAGCTTCTGTTCTTAGGCCACGTGATTAGCAAATCTGGTGTCCGTCCAGACCCGCAAAAGACAGCAACCATCGCACAGTTCCCGCAACCCATCGACAAGAAGGCAGTGTGTAGATTCCTTGCCATGTCTGTCTACTACAGGCGCTTTGTCAAGGACTTTTCACGCATCGCGAGCCGTTGACACGACTAATTAAATGTGATGTTGCGTTCAAGTGGGAAACGCCGCAGGCCGACGCATTTGAACAACTCAAACGACGCATGCAGTTGCCGCCCGTACTTGCGCACTTCGACGAGTACGCCGATACAGAAATCCATACTGACGCCAGTAGCCTAGGCCTCCGTGCCGTCCTACTCCAGATGAAAGATGGACAAGAACACGTGATAGCTTACGCTAGCCGGTCGTCGTCAAAAGCGGAAGGCAATTATTTTACAACCGAAAAAGAATGCCTGGCCGTCGTTTGGGCTACACAGAAATTTCGCCCTTACCTATATGGCAGGCCATTCAAAGTGGTCAGCGACCATCACGCGTTGTGTTGGCTAGCTAACTTAAAGGACCCTTCAGGACGGCTGGCACGGTGGAGCCTCAGACTACAAGAATACGACATCACTGTAACATACAAGTCCGGACAAAAACACTCAGATGCCGATTGCCTATCACGCGCCCCCATTGACCCGCCGCCGCAAGATGACGAGGATGACGACGCCGTCCTTGGAATGATAAGCGCGGAAGACTAACCGCGTCTAACCGCCGATGTTGCCCCTTACGTGAAGACATGCCGAGACTGTCAGCGACGCAAGACACCACCCACAAGGCCAGCCGGATTACTACAGCCGATCAAGCCTCCTTACCGACCTTTTCAGCAGATCGGCATGGACTTCTTGGGACCGTTTCCGACATCAACTTCCGGAAATAAGTGGATCGTCGTGGCGACTGACTATCTCACCCGCTTCGCTGAAACTAAAGCTCTACCGAAAGGCAGCGCAGCCGAAGTGGCGAAATTCTTCGTCGAGAACATTCTGCTCTGACATGGTGCTCCAGAAGTCCTCATCACCGACAGAAGAACGGCTTTTACAGCAGAGCTCACGCAAGCTATTCTGCAATACAGCCAAACAAGTCACAGGAGGACAACTGCCTACCATCCGCAGACGAATGGTCCGACGGAGCGCCTGAACAAGACACTCGCCGACATGCTAGCAATGTCGGCGAGGGTCTTGTTCATGGATCAATTGGATCACGAACTTTTTTCATCAGTTAATAAATTTTCTGTATATCGCTGTGATCGAGGGTCGCGGACAGGCGGTGGTGTATTGCGCGCCATCTCAAACGAACTCCCATCGTACCACATCCACATTCCAAGTGAGTTGGAAACCGTTTGGCATAGAGTTTCTAACTACATTACCTAGAGGGAAATCTGGCGCTGCTGCGCTGTGGTATGCATGGGAATGCCGGTATATTGTGGATTCGGATTGGCATCGTTCTCGTAGAGACAGGACACCTTGAAGAGGCGCTTGGCAAATACCGTTCCGTCTGTCATAATTATTTATTTTCTACTAGAACAGCACGTGAAAAGCTGTTTTAGCTTTATTATTACGCGAAAACATGTTTCGTTTAAGTATGAGAACTTGTTAATGCGTGTACGACTACATGTTACGTAAAAAGTATCAGCGGGCCGCTGAAGTTGGAGGACAGACGACAAGGTTCGCGCTCGTTTTGAAACAGTCGGTCGTCTGTTCTTGCTTTCTCTTCGCTTGGTCATGCATCGTGGGTGAGTAAAGATGTAATATGCGTGAATGGAAACATTTTATGAAGATTTTACTTTGAGAACGCGTTATTTGCGTAGCCATATCCACGTTTTAGACGAAGCCTTTTACAACACCAGCCAACACGAGCCTCGCAGACACATATACCGTCATTCCCATGACCGCACGGTGCCCCCTTAAGAAACTCCTATAGACGGTGGCGCCAGATTACCCTCTAGGTGTTATAGTGAGAAACTCTATGCCGTTTGGGTTGTCGCTGAATTTCCTAAGCAAAAAATAATTATTGGTGTCTGTTACCGGCCCCCTTCTCACAATTCCGTTTTCGTTAACGAACTACACGATGTGACTAATTCTGTGGTGCGTCAATTCCCGAGGTTACCGATTTTCTTAATGGGGGATTTTAACATCCCTAATATATCGTGGGACTGTGAGCCACCTGCACTAGATCCGCCGTCTTCACTCGCAAGAGATTTTTTAGATATGTGCGCTGTACTTTCTTTAACACGATAACTAAACCAACTAGAATAGCTGAATCAACAGGAAACATTCTTTATCTCGTACTAGCAACACACCCTGAATACATTTCTAACGTCACTCACCTGCCCGGTATGAGTGACCACTCTATTCTATCATTTCGCATTAACCTTTCACGTCCAAAATGCAAAAACAGAAAGTTATAAAAGATTATAAAAATGCGAATTTTGAACTAATCAACCAGGAACTTCGACCTTTTCTTGACGGTTTTCTCCATGGTTTTGAAGAGCGAACGGTAAAATCAAACTGGGATTTATTTTTATTTAAGTTTCAAGAATTAACAAATGAATACATACCAACTCGTACAATAACTGTAAACGCTGATGCACCATGGTACAACCGCCACATAATACGTTTGTCGAATAAGAAAAAAACGCACATACCGCGCAGCAATACGGTCCCCAGATGACGACCGCTGGGCAGCCTACGAACAAGCTTCCGCCGTGCACATAGCAGCCATAAAGAATGCTAAAGATACTTTTCTGAATAACACTTTACCGTCAATGCGCACATCCGATCCCAAAAAGTTCTGGCGCGTGTTTCATCCTAAAAGTGATAGCGCAATCAGTCTTGTTGATTCTGCAGGGAATGCTATACCTGATGCGCAATGTGCCCGTGTGTTAAATGAAGTCTTTGTCAGCAACTTCTCTACAACAACACAAACAATGCTTCCTCATGTTAAGTCTTTAGGATTTATAGTAATGTTTCCCATTACGATTGACTGCAGTGGCATGGTCAAAGCTATAAAAAATTTAAAAGCATCCTCCTCACCTGGGTACGATTCCATTAATCCTAGGTTTCTTATAAATACACTCTGTTACTCATCAATTATATTAACAAAAATTTTTCAACAGTCTCTAGAGAACAGTTCCCTCTCCACTGACTGGAAGATCGGGAGGGTGGTTCAGCTTCACCAGTCTCGCAATGAACGCTCGCCTCTAAATTATCGCCCCATTTCGCTAACGAGCATTCCATGTAAAATTTTCGAGCATATTCTATTTTCAAATCTTGTTTCTTTTCTTGAATCGAATTCATTTTTTTCGCCTTCACAACATGGTTTCCGCAAGACATTCTCGAGTGATACTCAACTCGTATGTTTCACTCACCGTCTTCGTGCCATCCTCGATCGTTCTTCTTTAGCTGACTGTATATTTTTAGATTTTTCAAAAGCATTCGATAAAGTATGCCATAATCTCCTTTTATATAAGTTGTAGTTACTAAATTTGGATTCCAAACTGCTTGCATGGCTCGAATGTTTTTTACTAAATTGTTCCCAGTTTGTCTCTGTTAATAACACTGTCTCTCCTCCGAGTCCTGTTTCCTCAGGAGTACCACAAGGATCGGTGCTTGGCCCTCTCCTCTTTCTAATCTACATTAACGACTTGCCTTCCTGTGTCTCTTCCCATATCAACTTGTTTGCAGATGAATGTGCAATATTTCGAGAAATAACTAGTCCTAACGATACTACTATTCTACAGTCTGATCTTGATTCTGTGTCCGCTTGGTGTAAGACTTGGTGCACGGAATTAAACACTAAAAAATGCAAAGTCATGCGTGTAACTAGATCTACTAATGCAAATGTTTCATATTATCTTGATAACTTTCCTTTAGAAGTGGTATCGTCATATAGATCTCTTGGCGTCACTATATCCTCAAAACTAACCTGGAATGATCACATTGAATCCATAATCGCCAGTGCCAACAAAACATTTCCATATCTTCGCCGGAATTTCTCACGCGCTCCTCAGGCTCTGAAACATTTACTTTATAAAACACTGATTCGTTCGAAGGTGGAATACGCCGCCTCTGTTTGGGACCCTTTCCAGCTCGCCCGCCTGCGGATCAAGAACCAACAGAGGACCGACAGCCGACGCTACAACCTCCGACGACGCTTCCTCGAGTACCAGCCCGGTGACCGTGTTTGGGTATGGACCCCGACACACCGACGACGACTCAGTGAGAAGCTACTGCGACGCTATTTCGGACCCTACAAGGTCATCCGACGTATTGGCGCACTGGACTATGAGGTCGTGCCAGACGGCATTTCGCATTCACAGTGTCGCCGCGCATGATCTGAAGTGGTCCACGTGGTGCGTCTTAAGCCCTTTTACGGACGCTCACGAACTTATTTTGTTGTTTTCGTTGCTACGAGTGCTTTCCTTTATTAATTTCGTTTGTTTGCAGCATCGGGTCGATGCTTTTTAAGAGGGGGTATTGACACGTGCACATGTTGAGCTTACCCGGGTGACCATGTTTCACTGCTTAACAAATGCTATCGCACAGCGCAGGACGCGCCGCAATGTATAGGAAATTTCAGGAATGTTATCGATGCTTTTATCCGCTGTCTGTGTCCGAACCTTGTGTAATCTGATCGCATGTGTGCGCGACGCGAATAATGTAGAACTTTGGGGAAGGCACACCGGTCCCAGCGATTAGTCTGGAACATTCGGCCGTGGATGTATAAAAGCCGACGCGCTTGACCAGTTGATCAAATTTTCGACGATCGCCGACCGTGTTCGCCGCTATCGTTGTGCTATAAGTGTAGCCTGTTTTTGTCGGCACAGGTTCGCCCAATAAAAGTTAGTTTTGCATTTCCCCGTATTGCTGCTTTCTTCACCGTCACTACCACGTGACAATATCTATTATTCGGAATGTTGCCACGAATTCAGTAGCGACAGAGCGTTATCTATTCAAATTGCGCGTGTGAAGCGAATACTGGCGTACATTCTCGATCCCGTTTGAGCACCCGAGATTGTGCTGCAATGTACGAGCGTTCCAATCTGATGAACCGACGCCTTGATCGTAGATGATGCTCAGAGGAAGCACTACTTTGCGCGCTGCCATCGTTGCGCTTTGAATGTTTTTTTTTTCTTTCAGTGCAAGTTCGTCTTACAATGAGTTAAATTCGTGACTCACCCTTTTAGAACTGCATTGTTTTTCACATCACTACAACGTGACACCATAGACGTGCTACATTTTCATTGAGTGAATGCTGGGAAATGGACAAGTACTTATTTTCCGTGTGCGTCTACGCATTTCACGCAATAATTTATTATTTATAACATACTTCTTAATTTGGGAGGTTGTAAAAGAAAGAAACAGTATAATAACATGAGGTCTTAATAATAAAGAAAATTTAAGTGCTTATGAGTCAGCTTTCATATCATAGCAGAAAAGGAAATTTCAATAAATATATCTGTATGATAAAAGCCCATCCGCTTCAAAATGTTTCATCTGAGCTTCCACTTTGCAAGCTGATACGGACTTGAAGGTGATTTGTATCGTGCGCCCTAGTCATATATCCAACCGTCAAACAAAGCGTTATTCCAAATGTTTCATTTCGGGAAGGCGTGTTAACCGCCTGGCCTTCAAAGCGGTTCACAGTCATACATAAGATGAAAGTTCTGCGCAAGGGGCATCGTTAGCATGAGGTCGCTGGATGAAATCCCGGCCACTGCGGCAGCGTTTCGATAGGGGCGAAATGCAAAAACACCGCTGTAATTATATTCATATGTACAGTTAAGAACTACAGGTGGACAAATTTTTGGTGTCCGCCACTACGGCGTGCCCAATAATCCGATTGTGGTTTGCCACATAAAGCCCCATAATTCTGTGAACACTTCTGCCAAGATGCGATGTGCCACGTGAGGCTCAACCTTTTCACAGGTAGTAAACAATGGTGCACAACAACGCCTCAAGCAAACACGTCTCCCTGTATGTCCTGTATATTACGCAGACAAAGAGCAGTTGGTACACGGAAGGTAACATTAGCTATCAGCTCACTACTCTCGTATTCGACAAACGCTAAGAAATTAAAAATTCGCAGTCACCATCACCGTTAAATATTGTCAATCAAAGCAAACAGCACAGAGAGCTTCACTTACATTGATTTCCACAGTGCGTGGGATCCGCATAATTTGCTAGGCTGTGGATTTATAAGCCTTAGGATAGCGCTCATTACGGAAAGTGCTACTTTCGTAGTGGGAAAAAGCGGCTGTCGTGTCCACGGTAAATTTGATTTAAACGGCTTCAGGGAAAAAGCTGTTGCGTGCTTGCCGACTTCTATGGAGATGTGGTTCTCAAGAGTAGCTACAATTCATAGTGAATTCAGGAAGTTGATGAAAGGCAAGAATGCTGAAGCTTGCAGACAGCTTTGGGAAAATAAAATGACTTTTTGAGCAGCATGGACAGGGGGGCGTGCTATGGTTTCAATGTCTAATGAAAATCTTCCAAAATATGAATAGAGGCCGACAAAAATGCGGGCATCTTGGGAAATGTGAAACCGACAAAAACCTCTGGATAGCGCTAACTTAAATATAAAGATAACTTAAAGATAAAAAAAACATAACGCACGTTGGCAGGGTGGCCGAATTTCGACACAAATAATTTGGCTGTTCAAAGAGTTCAGCTGAAACAGGTGAAACCAGATGGTGCAATAAGATTCTACCGACGCCAAACCCAGCCACTATCGAGTGACTACATATATAAGCGAGATGGCCAGTCCTCAGTCTTACAGGGTGTGTCCTTACAGGATGAGTCACGGGTCTGAAATTTGAGACTCCCTCACAATTATTACAATGAACTCTACGGTGTCATTCTTCGAAGGCTGATACTAACTTTCACGCAGTGAGATTCCGAACGAATTGTCTTATGTGTCGACTGTTACCCACCTCGAACTGCGAGAATTACTTAATGATATCCTCGATAGTCGCACAACCCTTGAACTCAAGTAAGTGTAAGCAGTTGTGCGCGAGGTATTTGAGTACGTGGGCAGCCTTTTTGGTGTTCTGTACCTGCTAGTCTTTATTACGGCTGCCTTATAAAGGCAGAACGGCAACGTTGTAGGCATTGTGGAGAGCAGACAAATCCTGCAGGTATTACTGCACAAATGTCTTAAATAGTGGGCATCTTTCACGCACATGAATAATTGTGACAAGGCAGTGCATTGACAACTAAATTCATGTTCTCTACATGTCATGCCCAAATGCGTACCTGGCCCGGTGACCTCTAAATGTGATGTGATATTGTGATCTGTTTCGGCCATAGCATGCTAATAGACGATGACGAAGAAATAGTTCAGACAATCATTGTGTCATGCATTTTGCCCCAACGTGCAAAACCAACTCGTTCACGCGTCCACCTTAATACATAAGCACATCTTTTCTAGATTTGCATATGCTGCGGTAGCCCGTCAGCGCGGAAAGGAAAACTGCTAGCAAAATAATGGGGGTACATTAAAGAAACTGATAGGCTAAAATGAAAAGCCGTCCAGGACGGTGCCTCTCGTAGATGCTGTGCAACTTTTTGAAAGTTTTTGCTCACGCCTCCTATATAATACATGGAAATGGAGAAATACTTTTTATCGGCAACCACAGAATCCAATTCGATAAGATTTGTTCCTTTAAATGAAAACATTAAGATACAGTTACTGTTGGTTGCGAATTTTCAATTTGGGTCGTCAATTTTTTTCATAATAAACTGGCAACATATGCATATTTTCATGAAACGAAACTATCTCTAACTCCGAAACCAAGAAGGATATCACAATTTTGTCAATTGCACCTAAGTGTAGCTATAAATCGCACAAAATTTGCATGTCAAGAGGCGTTATAGTTCAATTGATAAAACGTTCATAAAGCAGACAACAGCAGCAAGAGGACACATAGCTTCGGCAACACGGGCACACGGCTTCCAGCCACTCGTGTCGTCGTCTTTCTCGAAGCAGTGCCTGCTGCTCCTTCTTCTCCAGTACAATTGGCTCCCCGGAGAAGAGGAGCGGTCCCGGCGACCTACGGGCAAGATAGCACAGGTGGATCAAAGAACAGCTCGAGCCGCTGAACATGCACGATTTCGGGCCCTCGGCGGCGCTTATCGGAAGGGGGCTCAAGGGGTTCTACGAAACAGTTTTCAGGAGACGTTTCACTGACGACACGGTAGGGACCCTCGTACTTGGAGACAAGCTTGGGTGAAAATCCAGGGCTGGTAGAGGGAGCCCAAAGCCAGACTACTGAGTCAGGGGCATAGGGTGCCGGAGAAGAGGGACTATCCCAATGGTACTTTTGTCGCTGCTGATCTTCCGAAGTAAATGCGCAGGCGAGCTTTCGGCGCTCTTCCGCGTGTGCAGCAGCCTCAGACAGGGTAGTAGCCTCCGTTGTATCAGGGCGATACGGAAGGATGGTGTTCATTGTGCAGGAAGGCTCGCGTCTGTAAAGAGGAAAGAACGGGGAAAAGCCTGTAGGGGTCTGTAGGCGGTATTATAAGCGTACGTCACGAAGGGTAGAATTCGGTCCCAATTGGTTTGGTCAGATGCGACGTACATGGCTAACATATCGCCAAGAGTGCGGTTAAAGCGCACAGTCATGACATTAGTTTGCAGCTGGTATGCAGTAGTGGTACGGTGAATTACGTTGAATTCCTTGAACAGGGTGTCTAGAACATCAGACAGAAAGACGCGGCCTCTGTCGCTCAGCAACTCTCTGAGGGCTCCGTGGCGAAGTATGACGTTACGCAGACGGAACCAGGCAACATCCCGCGCATATGCGTTGGGCAGAGGCGATGTTTCGGTGTAGCGTGTGAGATGGTCTATCGCCACAATCACCAAGCGGTTGCCATCTGAAGTGCTCGGAAGGGGCCGTAAAGATAAACTCCGACTCGGTAAAAGGCCTGTCCTGGATAAGGCAATGGTTGCAGTGGAGCAGCTAGGGCGTGATGGGTATTCTTGCGGCATTGGCAAGCGAGGCAGGAGCGGACATATTGGCGGATGAATCGGTACATCCCGCGCCAGTAATAACGAATTCGCAGGCATGCGTACGTTTTTAGTACTCTTGCATGTGCGCATTGCGGGTCATCGTGAAACGCTGCACATATGTCCGAACGTAGATGCTGAGGAACCACGAGTAACCATTTGCGACCGCCCGAGAGGTAGTTACGGCGGTATAGGAGCCCGTCACGAGCAGCAGAGCGGTGTGCTTGGTGACGCAGTGTACGTACAGTAGCAGGTGCTGATGGGTCTAACAGAAAAGCCAGCATAGCATCAATCCCCATAGATCCTTCTGCTGCTCCAAAAGTATATCCGTGGCGGTGAGGGAGGACTCGCATATTCGTACTTTCTGATGATTGGGCTGGCATGACACTGGGGAGCGAGACAAGGCATCCGCGTCCGAATGTTTATGGCCACAGCGGTACAGCACTCGAATATCATACTCTTGGAGGCGAAGCCCCCATCGAGCGCGGCAACCTGAAAGATCTTTCAAGGACGACAGCCAGCAGAGTGCATGGTGGTGCGTGATGTCGTCCAACGGGCGGCCGTAAAGATAAGGACGAAACTTAGATAGGGCCCAAATGATAGCCAGGCATTCTTTTTCTGTAATGGAATAGTTTGCTTCCGCTTTCGTGAGTGCGCGGCTAGCGAAGGCAACAACGTATTCATCGAAGCCGGTCTTTCGTTGCGCAAGAACATCGCCAATGCCGACGCCACTGGTATCCGTGTGTATTTCTGTCGGTGCGCTTGGGTCAAAATGTCAGAGTATGGTGGGTTGGGTGAGAAGACGACGCAGTGTCGTGAATGCGGCATCGCAAACTAGCGGCCAGGCCAAGAGATCGTGGTTACCCGCGAGAAGCTGCGTAAAAGGCGCTATTATGGTGGCGAAGTTGCAGATGAAACGACGAAAATAGGAGCATAATCCGATGAAGCTGCGGAGTTCTTTCGTGGTCTTTGGTAGTGGGAATTCGGCAACGGCTTGGAGTTTCGTTGGATCTGGGTGCACACCATCTTTCTTAACAACGTGGCCAAGGATGACTAGCTGCCGGGTGGCGAAGCGACACTTCTTAAGTTAGTCCAGCATCGGCAAGGCAAGAGAGAACGCGTTTGAGTCGGAACAGGCGAGAAGAAAAGTCCGGGGAAAAGATGTCAATGTCATCGAGATAACAAAGGCAGGTCTGCCATTTAAGGCCCCGGAGGATGTTATCCATCATTCTTTCAAACGTTGCAGGTGTATTACAGAGGCCAAAGGGCATCACGGTAAATTCATATAAATCGTCAGGCGTAACAAATGCTGTTTTCGGGCGGTCTCCGTCAGCCATCGGGACCTGCCAATAACGGCATCGTAAGTCTAAGGAGATTGGGTGAGGGAACAAACGTGAGTTAATGACATCTTAGTTGAAATCAAGAAAAAGACAGGGGGTTATGGGCAGGACATGTAATGAGGAGGGAAGATAACAGATTGTCATTAAGGTTTACGGACTAGACTCCAAGGGAAGTTCCGGAAGCGTAGCAGGGGGCGGCAGAAAGTTAGGTGGGCGGATGAGATTAGGACGTTTGCAGGGACAAAATGGCCACAAATAGTACAACTAGTTGGGGAAGTATGGGAGAGGCCGTTGCCCTGCAGTGGGCGCCACCAGGCTGCTGCTGATGATGATGAACTCTAAGGACGAAAAGAGTTCAGCGCCTTGGAGGCAGTCCAGTGCATCGTCGATACGGGAAGGAGGATAGACATCTTTCCGGGTAATCTGGTTGAGTCGTCGATAATCCACACAAAAACGAGTAGCCCCATCTTTCTCTTTGACCAGCACTACCGGACAAGCCCCGGGGCTGCGTGATGGCTGTATCACGCCGCGTCGGAGCATGTCTCCTACGTGCCCATCGATGACACAGCACTCCGCCGCGGACACACGGTATGCACGTTGGCGTAGAGACGCGTGGCTGCCGGTGTCGATGCGATGAACGACTGTGGAGGTACGTCCTAAACATTGTTTTTGGAGGTCGAAAGAAGTTAGATATCGGTTAAGGAGGTCGACGATCTGCGTGCGCTGACTCGGAGTGAGGTTAGCATCAATAAATTGAGCAAACGTTTGGTCACATGCAGGCGGGCAGGCGCAGAGACAGGGAGAGCAATGGCGTCAACGTGAAGAGGAGTCGAGTCATCAGGCACATCGTACACAGAGCTCGTGTCGAATTCATCAGCAAAACCGAGGCACTCGCCATAATGTAAGCTTGATGGACACGAAAACGTATTCGAAACGTAAAGTGCGCTGGAGATCTGGCGAAAGGGAAGGAGGGCAAAGGGTAGCAAGAAGGGTTGATGGCGTGCAGTAACTTGAGATGGCGTGAAAAAAAACTCTGGAATCGTAGAAAGCAGCAGAGGAAACGGGTACAACGGCGGAAGAGAAAGGAGGGATATCAGTGTCGGTGGCGACGAACACTCGAGCAGAAGGTGGAGGCAAATCTTCAGAAGGATTGCCGCCAAATGGAGTCAGCGCAACTTCTGCACGCACACAATCAACAACAGCGTGATGAGATGAGAGGAAGTGCTATCTAATTATTGTGGCATGAGAGCAGCGGCGAAGAACAACAAACTCAATGTGGTGTAAACTGTCTTTTATGGCGACACGGACGGTACATGTTTCTAAGGGCTGTATTGGCTCAGCGCTTGCTGCGCGTAGCGAAATGACAGAAAACGGCGTCGCGACTTTTCGGAGTGTACGGCGAAGCTGGTCGGCAATCACCGACCCTGCGGCACCTCTGTCGACATGCGCGTGAACGGCGACACCTTCGGCAAACATTTCAATGGCGTTCGTAGGGAATAAACGGCGGCTTGAGCAGTTCGAACAGATCGCAATTCTTGCCTCCGGAACCGCGCGTTTTAGGTTTCCTACACAGCTGCAGGGCGGCGGACGATGGGGAAGAGGGAACGTCGACGGGGAGATGGACATCGACGACTGTTGAAGCTTCGGGCAACAGGAGATGAAGGAGCGAAGTGCGGAACTGGTGGCGAATAGCGGGACAGGGAGTCAGAAGCATTCCGTTGAAATCTCGCAGTATCGGGAGGATACCATCCCCGCCGGCGGCAGAACCGTGCGACGTGGCCAGCATAGCCACACGCGAAGCAGATCGGCCGGTTGTCTTGGGTACGCCACGGATTATCTACAGGGGGCCTAGGTAGCGGCGCACAGTTCTGAGCTGGGCGTAGGGGCTGCGGAGGCGCGCAGAGGCCGCTTCTGGGCAATGAGCTCGCAGCTGGAGAAGGCGAGGCGTAGAAGCCGCTTGTGGGGATGTAGCGCGCGACTTCAGGCGGTGGTCTTGACCAGGCGACGACGGCAGCGTACGTGAGCGTAACCGGCGTTGAAGGTGGCTAATTAGCGAGAGGTAGTGCGTCGCTGACTTGTTCGTGTATGACACGTCGGAGTTCCGGGGACAAAGAGGACTCAGACGACTGGGTAGCAGGCAGCAATGACAGTTGGCACACGACTTCTTCGCGAACGAATGGCTTGAGTTGGTCGAGGAACGATGAGTAGGCGGGAGCTGCACCGGAACTGTTGGTTAAAGCAAAAATCGTGTCGTCGGGCGCGGCAGCTCGGCGCGTAGTAAGGCGTCGTTCGCGGAGCTCATCGTAGCTCTGGCACAGTGTAATGACCTCGTCAATCGTTTGAGGATTTTTCACCAAGAGCTTTTGGAAGGCGTCATCCTCTATGCCCTTCATAACAATCTTTATCTTTTCAGAGTTGGCCATGGCGGGATTAATGCGCCGGCAAAGGTCAACTACGTCCTCAATGTAGCTGGTGAAGTTTTCACCCTTTTGCTAAGCGCAACCACGCAAGCGTTGTTCAGCGCGAAGCTTGCACACAGCAGGGCGGCCGAAGACTTCTTTGAAACAATGGGTAAATGCTGTTCAGGTGGAAAGGTTGAATTCATGATTCCGGAACAAGAGATTAGCGACTCCAGAAAGATAGAAGATGACTAAGTTTAACTTCGTCATCCCATTTGTTATGCGCACTCACGCGACCGTATGACGCGAGCCAAACCTACACGCCATGGTCGTCGTTGCCACTGAAGACCGGAGGATCTCGTTGGCGTAGAGCACCGGAGCGGACGACAGGCGATGCCAGGAGAGGATCGGGCTGCATGGCGCCCTGGGGCATGGTAGAAACGGTAGGGAGCGTCCGGCTGTGGAGTTCCTGGTTTGGGAAGGGCCCAGCACGTCCACCAAATGTCGAGAGGCGTTATAGTTCAATTGATAAAATGCTCAAATAGCACAGCACCGCAGCGAGAGGACACAGAGCTTCGGCAACACGGGCACACGGCTTCAAGCCACTCGTTGTCGTCGTTTTTCTTGAATCAGTGCCTGTTGCTCATTTTTCTCCAGTACGTATGTGTTGTACATGAATCAAAAATACGAATAATTTGTTTCAGGAACATTTGCGAAACCCTTGTAAACAATGTAACAAATTCATGTAACATATAACTCGACATATCAACTTTGTGCGCTTTGGATGATCTCATGGATGCAGTTGAGGGAACTGCGATATATATTCTAGGTGCAGCGCTGCGAATTTGAAAGCATCCTGCTTATATTTGCTTTCAAGGTGAACAAATTTTGAAAATTTCTTTTGAGACATCCAGAACTAATTCGAAATTACACTTGCAATATTGACTAGAATTTAGCATCCGCTTTCAAATGCAAGAAATTCCAACAAAATCGGCCCTATCGTTATCTCAGCTAAGCGATTATGCATTTAACATGCATTTCGGTAGGCGGGTTCAGAGTCAGACTTGAGCTAAAGCTGCCGCGAAATTCTTTCGCGATTATCCCAGCCCGTTCACTGACCAGCATTAAAAAAGGGGGAAAAACAGTGGCTGCCTCTCGGAAGTCTCTGAAAAGCCCGGAATCAATAACCACTGGGTTCGCTCGTCGTAACTAAACATTCTTAGCCTGACAAGAAATTTCCAGCCGACCAGTCGCCACTCTTTAGTAAAAAACACTGATAACGCCGGTGGGACAAACTTTCTGGTGAAGCTCATTGCACAGGGCTAGCTTTTAATTCTGTCGGTTTTGTTTCGGTGAAATCACCCCTACGTCGTCGCAAGAAGTTTGAAAATATTTAGGTGACCACGCCATTGGTGGCACTCTCGCGATCTAAATAAACCCTGATGTCCAGAAAAGGTGATTACGATATACCTAACAGTCCAAGCTAGCAGACAAATTGTGTTGGCGTCACAGGCAAACAGACCGATAGATAGGCTCAATATGGCTAAAGTAGGCAACGAATGTTAACCATATTTAAAAGAAATGTTATAACGAAGGCAGATAGAAAGAAACAGGAAAAGCGCTGGCATGCTCCTGTATCTTTGTTTGAGCCATTCTTATATTCTCGTTTCGTTCCTGTTTGCTGGCATATCCCAACGTGATAAAGGAAGGATTAATGCACCGATTGGCGACATTTATCGTCTTCACCAGTCATATTTCCTCGTCTGCAACTGAAAGAAATCAACTAGCCAGATAACTTCCATCTGAGAATTAGCTGTGCGAGCGCGCGTATTAAGTTCAGCGGAATTTGTTCACAAGAAGCTCCTGTGGCTCATAATCAAACGGCAGCTGTGGCAGGGAAGTTACCAGAAATAATATTTTGGCACAAGTCATTTGATACCACGAAATAAGAAGCAATGAAATGTATTTGTTAACTGCAATATATTCGTCTATTTTATTACAGTGTAATACGTATAGCATATTGTGCACTTTGAACATCGTCGTTGTGAT
Source organism: Dermacentor variabilis (assembly GCF_050947875.1). Classification (NCBI taxonomy): domain Eukaryota; kingdom Metazoa; phylum Arthropoda; class Arachnida; order Ixodida; family Ixodidae; genus Dermacentor; species Dermacentor variabilis. The sequence continues at coordinate 201,337,504 of NC_134570.1, read as the reverse complement.
AAGAAAGGTCATGTCAATTTCATTTCACCCTAAATAACAGAAGCTAGAATTTTGCTTACCTTGCAAAAAACCATGCCTTGGAGCAGCGATCTTACACGGCAGCCGAAGACAGCGAGGATTTCCATGTGATAGGAAGAGAGCAGCCATTCGCCAACACAGGTAGCGATGAAGAGAAGTGAGGCGTTCATCAGATCATCTTTGCCACAGCTGTTGATGAGTAGTCTGTGATTGAAATGGCAGCATAGAAAAAGTAAGGCGCTTGGCTAATAATAAAACGACGCGGACAGAAAAGCTGACAGAGCACAGAGTATACCTACTGTATATATAGACCAGCCCAAATTCCTAGTTCGCTACTTTATTGGCTAGTCAGAAGAGCTTCAGAGGAAAGAAATCATAAGTTCTGGCTTTTTTAAGCATCAAATGCTTTTAGCTCCCGTTGTGGGTGACCTTCTAGTTACCGCGAACAAAAACCCAAAGCCGTTATCCAGGCAGTCAAAAGAAAACATCCAAGCTACTTGCGAGAACAAAACGATATCGTCTGGGCAACCAGTGAAAATTTACGAAACTGCGGTCTCTGGTCCCTAAACGTTTGTACATTACAGTACATTCGATAGTTACTGTCCAAACAAGTTACAAAAGATATTGCTGCCGGTTCCTTCCTAATGTTTTTTCACAATATCCCTCTAGCTATATTCTCTAGCAGGCTGAAGTTTTATTTGTCATTTCCAATAGTGACGTTCAAAAGGCAGGTACAGGGCACCATACGCTTGATTGTAATAGTAGGGCGCTGGGGCTTTACGATAGAATTTAAGAATGCCGCCCTCTACCGTTCCATAGTGTACGCAGTTTGTCCTCATCTCTCTTTTTTTCTCTCTATCTCCACCTTCCACTTTCTTTCTCTATTTATCCCCCTTACCCTTCCTCCGTGCAAGGTAGCCAACCGGAACTACCTCTAGCAAACCTCCCTACCTTTCTAGGCATCATTTCTTTCTCCCTCTTTTGGCGCGGAGACAGGTTAGCCTGTTAAACGGCAGCGGTGCGCCAGTTCCGCGGCTCGAGAGATGGCACCACGCTGCATCACCAAGCCACCAGCATCAGGCGCGCTGTCAATGGCTGTTTGGCCGAGGCGACAATTGCACTGAAGTTCCGTTCGAAACAGGTTCGTGTGCTGTGGTGTAGTGTGTGTGCGCGTGGGAAGGAGGGGTGTGCCGTTGAGAACATGCACTACGCCCATTTTAAGATTGTGGCTAACATCATATCCAACCACTTGGCTTTGCCGGTAGCCATTTCACGTTTACATTTACTCTCCCTGGCGGGAAAGCCATTAGTTCTTATAGCGAAGCTGTCATGGCTATGATTTGAAAAAAAATTGAGTACGAGATTTTGAGAAAGAAGATAACCACTCCTTTTTGTCCATGACGATGGTCGAACAGCGAAGATATGTTAGTTACACCGAGCGTTACACAATGCAAGTCAAACTTCTTCTCTCTCTCTTCTCTTCTTGATTTGGGTAAGGGAAAATACGCTCAGTTCTGCAGCCCATATGGGAGCACGGCGCAGCGTAATGGGGAATGGGGGCGGGGAAAGATGACAGGATAGAGGGGGAAAGGGAGAGTAGTTTTCAGGCCGCAGGCGTCAGCATCATCCAGGGGCGATGGCCGGCGGTCGGGCAGAGGCCGTGCGAGGCCGAAGTCTATTGGCGATCTAGGAGCCCGTTTGTGTACACATATTCAAGCACGCTTGCCAGTGCTGGGAGGTGGTAGCGGGCCGGGAAGAGCAGGTGTGTCTCTGAGGTAGCCGGGAGTCCATACCGTCGGTAGGTGGCAGTGACTGGAGCGCGCTCCCGGGCTAATTCAGGACAGGTGCAGAGTAGGTGCTCGAGGGTGTCGGCGTCACCGCACCTTCTGCAGGCCGGCGAGGCGATGCGTCCCTTGGCATGGAGCCTAGCTGCCGTCCACACGGAGCCCGTGCGCCGACGAAGGAGTGTGGAACGGTCCCGTCGCGAGAGGCCGTTCTCAGGGAGGAGTTTTGGGGCGCGGTTGGTAGCTACCCTGCTATACGGATGGCTGGATGTGAGCAGCTGTTTGCGTCTCTGTCTGGAGAAGTCCGATGCTGCGACTGCTCTGGTGAGTGGAACGGTCGGGTGGCGGGCGGCCTTAGCAAGGACATCCGCCTCCTCGTTTCCAGCGATCCCTACGTGGGAAGGCAGCCAGTGGAAGGAGATGGGTACCCCCACCGCAGAGAGGGCCGAGATTTTTGCTCTCAGGAGGGTCTTAGTGACTCCGTGTCGATGGTGATCGGAGAGTGCCTGGAGAGCCAGTCGCGAGTCACTTAGCACCGCCACTGGTTTTGTCGGGGGGTCCTCAGCCAGGAGGTCTGCAGCCAGGTGGAGTCGCGTCAGCTCAGCTGCTGTGGAGCTCGCACGAACAGGAAGTCGGCACTGCCTGCTCCTGCCCTCAGATGGAATGGTACATGCCGCCGCTGCGGAGCCATTGGAGAGCACGGAGCCATCCGTGTACACGAGCAGCCTGCCGTCCAGCTCTTCCAGGAGTTTGCCAGTAGCTGCCTGTTGTAGTGTTGCTGCTGGCGTCCGGCGCTTTGATGCTCCATTCAGGGATAGGTGCAGCTCTGGAGGCTTCTAGTGTGGCGGAGGTGTGACCATGGGCACTGGTCGCTGTACAATCAGCTCCTCGTAGAGCTGAGAGAGGGCCCCCATGCGAGATAGTGGCTGGCTCCGCAGTCGGCAGAGCAGAGCCCCACCATCTTGAGCACGGTGCAGACGGTCAATGTGCCCAAGGGCACGTTGGAGCATGTGCAGCGACAGTGGCCATTCGCCAGCCTCAGCCAATGTGGCAGCAATTCGAGTGTGCTTGGGGAGACCTAGGATGCTCCTAACTGCACTCCTGTGCAGTCTCTCGAGTTGTTGCTTCTTGGCTGGAGATGGTAGAACCAGCGGCAGGGCATATAGCAGGATGGATGTGGCCGCCGCTTGATGGGGCCCACTTGACGGTGCCCACTTGACGGTGCTGCACCGCGCCCACTTGACGGTGCAGCCCCGACCACGCTGCTGCATCTTGCTCACTGCCCCCTGGACTCGGACTTTGGAGGTGACCGCCTTGACAGCAGGAATCCAGGAGAGCCGATGATGAATGGTTAGGCCTAAATACGTGACCTGCCGCTTCCATGGGAACTTCGCATTTTTTGTTTCACTATTCGTTCACTTCATTTTCGCTTTTGCGTGCTTCGCGTGGGGAGCATGCTTTAGGAATGATTTTCTTGCGGTATCCGCAGTGTTCTATTTTTTCGCGTGAGGTTTGTGTCTGCGTTTTGCCATGTTTTCTTTTTCGTGCAAGTTGCTCCATCCCGCAGTCTTCCCATAGATGTAGCTGGGATGGAAGGTGTGAAACCACTCATCCAAAACTCCGCATATTAGGCGCAAGGCCTACCAATGAACATGTCGGCGCTGCAATCGCTTTGATGATTGCTTGGATTGGTTTCACGATTGACGTGTTTGAGTTTCTTAATAAGGTTAAAGACACGTTGTGCTGCGACGGAGAGAATGACGACAGTGGCGGTATGCCCGCAGTCCGCCGTTGTCGCTTGCGTTCGATGTCTGGGGTTTGCTCGGTGGCGTGGTTAGAAGCAGCTCCCTGGCATTGCCACTTGCAATTATTCAAATTTAAATTGCTTCAAAATTAAATCTGTCCGTCACGTAAGACAACTAATGCTTCATACCCCCTTAAGCGATGGCTCAAACCCCATAAACGTGTCCTCCCCATTACGACGACAGAAGTGAAATTCTACGCTGAAATGACGAGCGGCAACGGTGCCAGCTGTGGAAGAAGATGACGACTACGACGAACGCGGGAGCAGTGGCGCGTGTGCGTTCGCGTGGTAGCGCCGAGGGGCGCCAATTAACCAGCTGTGGAATAAGAGGACGACGCTCGAGCCATTGCTGATGATGATAGTTTCCGCGAACTCCAACAACGACGGCACAGGGTCCTCATATACAACACTGCTGTCATACAAATCATGCTAGCGCATTCTGGTGATGGTGCAGAAAGGGTCAAAGCTCAATGGCCCACGCCTCTGCGGGCTAGGGAACCTGTAACGCGCCGTTGGACTACCTTTGTGACACATCGGACCGAAAGAGGTCCCAGGCACAAGAGTACGAACAGATGTTTAAAAAATATTTTGTAGAACTCTTCCAAAAGGAGCGTTAAAAAAATTATCCGCTCCATCCGTGCAAACGCGCTAGTGCAACTCTTCGCGCATTCGTCGCCGTGTTCTTCCGCAGCTGGCTTCGTTGTGCAAAAAACTATCATAATCAGCAATGAATCGAGCGTCGTCATCCTCCACAGCTGGCGCCGCTGCCGCTCATCCTTCCAGCGTAGAATGTCACTTCTCTTCGGTCGTCGTAAGGGTAATGCCCCGTTTTCGGGGGTACGAGCCGTTGCTTAAAGGGGCATGAGCGATTTATGGTCTTACGTGACGGACTCATTTAGTAAAAGAGATGATGTGCGAATGTGTGTGCGTATTTACATCGCCACGTTGACCACAGATTAGGACAATAGATACGTTCGCACCTTTGGTCAATATTATGGGCCACCTATGTACCGTCCGCTAAACAGCTTCGCTGGTCACCCATTTTCACAGAGTGGAATGGCCCTGAAAGCTTCTTCTAGCCTGGCATCAAAAGATTAAAAAGATAGCTTGTTTGTCGGGTCACCCACCTCCAGTTAGTAATATAACAGATCGTTAAGGCGTGTCATTTCAAAAAGAAAATGGGTTATTTTCGAATAGTAATGATTGAACTCACTTCCTGATTTTCTGTCTACCTATGTACTACGATCATGTGCTTTGGTTTCTCGAGGGTTTTATAATGTTGCACGTGATGTGCATCGGTAAAGTTCACCTTAATACGCATAGCTGAAGCCAAGCGTTCTCAATTGGGTCCTCCTGTAAACAGACGTGTTCTACCATAATAAAACATGCCTGCCACTAGAGCACGAGAACTCTAATAGTACACCTAAAACTCTAAGGCAACTTTTGTATTAAGAGATATCAAATGTATGCATTGTGACAAAGTAAAAACTACCTTTGCTGCTGCTGAATGAACATCTAAAATGCGACAAATCATGTTTCGTGCCTCGACAATGGTTATCGTGAAATATTCTTTAAAACAAAATAAAAAAATTGTGAGCTGAATTCTGGATATTTACGTGCCAAAACCATCATTCGATTATGACGTACGCCATAAAAACTTTTTACCCGAATAAATGACAAGTTATTCTCACAGTAACCATTCACGAGCGAAAATTGGTAGACCCTGCCACTGAATGAAATTGTGCCAATAGAACGACAACACTAATCTTGACAATAAGAGTAGAATTGTATCTGGGCTAGTTGGTTGAGATATAACAAATACATGCTTGGAAGGCCAGCCACTACTGCGTGAGATAAAGACACTTGGTAGGAGTGGCGATACGCTATCAAGAGAACTTTTGGAGGCATATCACATAAAAGACAGATGTACGAGTTCTATTAGTGATACGTCTCGTTTTCTCTTTGAGCACGAGATGCAGCTGTTAAAAACATCACTGTAATCGCTCTAGACAACACTGATTTACGCATGCGCATTTGTTATTTCTCCCTGCTCTGCTGTAAGAATAAAATGAGTTGAAGTCCAGCGCTCAACCTGTCGTTTCTTACTCTCGCTCGTAAGTCTTTATTTTCCTTTTGACGGAACAATGTATTAATTGGACAGTAGGAGTTGCCCTACCGGCTCTTCCTGCAAAAGAAGAAAAGTGTACGATCTTGCTGAGTCTAAAAGCTTCAAATTCAGAAGCCCCAGAGGCTCAAACAAGATGTATTTTTATCATTTTATATTTCTCTGATGAGAAGGGAAAAAAAGCTCTGCCCAGCAAATAGCTTTTTGACACCGCTGGTTGTACAAGTGATATGTTCGTATCATAATGAATAATCTGAACACTATATATGTAAAAAAATAAAGCGAATTTCACAGATCAAGCGAGCTATACCATATGTCATCTCGTGTAATGTAAGCTGAGCGTTCAAAACAACTGCTTAGCTTTACCAGAGCGATTGCAAAGTCGAAGAAATACTGGTGAAAAAAGTATTTTGAGTGATCTTTCATATAAGGTCATATAGTTATGCTGAATCCGTAGAGAAAGTAGCTGCTATGAAGTAAAGGTCGAATATTTAGCAATCACTTAACAGTACATCTTTTCCACATGAATAACCTCAGGTTCTTTGTTGTTCCCAAGCGTTATTATTCATCTCTTAATTCTACACATCTTTTCTTTTCTTGTCTGAGCCACAAGTTTGGCAGAAATAATTATCAACATATGCGTCAAATATCAGCATATTCGGTAGAAGGTTTTTTGATTTATGGTTGCATAGAAAAAAACACATTTCCCGACATAAAACTACACATCCTAACCTTCTATATTATTCGTACTCACTCCAGGGCTGGTATCCTGGCATAGATGCATGCGAAGTAAGCCGTGGTGCAAAGGAACGCTCGCAGAACGTCGACCCACAGAACGCGGAGGAGACTTGCCACGAACGACTTCTTGGGCGCAGGGGGCTGCCATCTTTCAGGCAGAGAGGCCGAGAATGGAAACAATGCAATTTCTTTCAGTGCCTTCTTTAGTTGGACAGTTTAAAGATGTGTCAGAAAAATTTAAGCGATTATGAATAAAACAATGGAGTACATGAAAGAAAATACGTCGCATAAAGTATGCCACCCCTGAAAGAGGCTTATTACCTATGAAACTAACGCCACAGAAAAGCAGTAAGTAGCCCCACAAAGCAATACATGCAGTTCAGCTGAAGAGAAGGCGTCAATGGGAGAATAGTTTTATAATTGTACCTCGGCCGGCGGGTGTCGCCCAAGATATACTAACGGAAAAGTTGGTACAGGGCTGCACAAAGCTTACGTGCTGCGCTCCTATCACATATCGCCATAATTGTCATCGCATTTCTTTCGAAATACAAGAGAACGAAATCAGCATTTCGACTAAGAACAAACTAAGAGAGCAGTACAACACTCCAGCCGGCTTTCACACCAAGACGATTGGAATTTTTGGTTTGTATTCGAGACGGTCTTGACACCGTTCTAAAGGGTTCAGAACAGTCATCCTTGTCTTATAGGTTTTGCTTTTTTGTATGAATAACGTAAAAGGCATACGTGTTAAGGAGCATAGAATATCGTTGCAGCGTATTGTCAAAGCCTTTCATATCGGCTCGAAAAGTAATCTCAAATTTATTCTAATACGACTTGAGAAACTGGATGAAGAATGCTCAGCAAAACTTGTAAGGTAGATTAGCTTTGTACCCCTGGTTCGGAGTATATACTTAGTGTTTTAGCCGTAATCGTCGTCTTTACAAACATTAGGGCACCGTATACAAAGTTCGTTCGTGTCGCCCAAAGGGCGATAGACTGACAGCAATAGCACCGGTTAGAATTGCGCCTAAAGTTATCGGGCTCTCTTTTTCCTATACGCCGCAGCGACTATAGACTGAGGCGTAATACACGGGTGCCGGAGAATTTTTGGTAGCGTTGAAAGCTTAAAACGTTCAGTAGGGCCTCCACTGGTATCGCACAGGGGCCACATTGCTACTACCACACATTGGCGACAGCGAAATCATGTGACTTTTGAACAGTGAGCACCAAAGTTCTCTTTCACGTAATAATAGTCTGAAATGATTCAGGATTAAAAGGTATCCGTTGTATCTTGAAAGTTTCATAGTTTTCGGTCGTGCTAAAATTCTCAGAAATTGTACTAATTCCCAGTTTCGAAAGTTGGGATCTGGTTTCAGTAACTTTGATGGGTAAATATACGGCTTCGCGCGCGTGATCACATCAGCGAACGTGCAGTACCAAGATACTTTCGATGCCGTGTCTTATCAGTTTACTACACGAAAACAAAACGTGAGTTCTTAGGATATCTTGATGTACGGAAAATCTATTTTTGTGTATTCAATGAATGAAAGACAAATAATGCCTCAAGAACAATGCGCAGAACTTTTCCTGGCTAAAACTTCCACGGTTAGTTCTAGTAGTAAGACACACAGTAAAAACCCCAGAAATTGGATGAAGACACAGCGCCATGGTAGCTCACTTGGTAAGAGCATCGCACGCGTAATGCGAAGCCGTGGGATCATGCGAGTTTCTAAGGAGATTACGTTCTTAAATAAGGGGACTTTTATTTGGCGTACTTTAGATGTCTTGAACAGTAGCAAAGTCCATTGTGGATACTCTCACATACGGCAAACTTTATTTATAAAGCTGTGGTTATATGCAGACGAAAAGTGCTGAAAATCTGCGGGTTTTAGTTTTGACGCACTTCTCATACCTGCTATTGTGCCTTCTGCCCGCTAAATTTCGCGCTCTGGGTCAGGGGGAAAAACGTGAAGTTTTCTATTTTCTATATCCGTAAAGAGTGAAACGTTCTATATACGGAGTGCCCCAGCTTAGTACAGCCAGAGCTTCAAAATATGCAAATGCCACATAACTGGAGACAACAATGGTAATGTCTCTAGTCGCTCGGAGATAGTCAAACTATTTTTTATTCCATCTAATTAACAATTGGTTTTAATCAGTTAATAACCTTCTCAAATATTATAATTAGATGAAAAGCGTCAATGAGAAAAGTGTAGAGCGACATGAAAAACTCACGATATAGCTTTCTGTTGCTCAATACGCGCTACATAAAAGTGTTTTATCGCCGCACAACTGGCCGCTTAAGACGCTTTGCGTAGATTGGTGACCTTCCGTCCGAAACGAAACACCCGCAGATGTAGAAGCAGCCATCGAAGGCGACGGACGTCGTCTCCTCAAAAATAAAATTTGCACCGCAGAGGGATCACTTGGCTGCATGCGCGAAAGGCGGAAATGATGCTGACAAACTTCAGCCACGAGGTCAAACACATCAGCAAAGGCAGAACGATGGCATACAACGAGGAAATTGTGGAAACAAGGAATGTGTTTGTTCACACTGCGATAGTTCTCGAATCAGACTTCGACATCAATCCAAGTCTCCCCATGTGGAAGAAGCAGCCCCTCAAAAGTCTTGTCTGGTGATATGGAGACTGCTTTTCGACGTCATCGAGAATTTGAATGAATATGTGTTTTTAGCGGTGCAAGGGCTAGGTATGGCTAAAGAGGGCCATGCCAGGGTTAATGAATTCACAGTGACGAGATCTATCAAGTTGATGTAACCTTGCTGTCAAGGGACCTAAATATAGTTGCGGTAAAGTGCGTAAAATCTACGTGCAATAAGATTATGTCGATGGCTAATGACGTGGTGCGCTGGGCCTTAACGTGCATAGCGAAAAAATGATGCGATGTGCAAAATATGTCAGGTGCAAAAATTGCCTAGAGCACCATGCCTCACCAGAGCCCTTGAAACACAAGAGCCTGAAAGCATGGGCTACAGAGCACTACTATTGCAGTGGCATCAACTGAAGAGAGGAAGAGCAACAAGTGCGTAGGGCACTAATAATATAATAACGAATACCGGCGACGCAAGGGCATCAAATCATGGATTGAAGACAGCCAGCAGCATCGTCGGGCACGACGCCGCTGCTACCATGCACTGCTCACAACTGCTCTTGTTCCAGGCCACACTGTCATGGGGTGTCCTTTACTGGCTTGCTGGCTCTTTCCCTACGTACTGCGATGGTGCACCGCTGCTTATGCCGGTCGTGCCGCGATCCCTGCTGTGTTTGGACGCAACTGGTCCCTACGTCTGGCACCTCGGATTGGGAGCGAATACTGGCGCCGCAAGTGCATCAAAGCATAAATTGGAACCAGCCACCAGCATCGTCACGCAGGACTCCGCTGCAACCATGCGTTACGCACTGCTCTTGTTCCAGGCCACACTGTCATGGGGCGTCCTTTACTGGCTCTTTGCCTACGCACTTCGATGTTCCACCACTGCTTATGCCGGTAGTGCCGCGATCCCTGCCGTGTTTAGACGCAACTGCTCCCTACGTCTGGCAACGCGGATCGGGAACGAATACCGGCGACGCAAGCACATCAAAGCATATATTGAAGCCAGCCACCAGCATCGTCGGGCATGACATTGCTGCAACCATGCGCTGCTCACAACTCTTCTTGTTGCAGGCCACACTGTCATGGGGCGTCCTTTACTGGATCCTGGCTCTTTCGCTACACACTTCGATGTTCCACCACTGCTTATGCCGGTAGTGCCGCGATCCGTGCCGTGTTTAGACGCAACTGCTCTCTACGTCTGGCAACGCGGATTGGGAACTAATACCGGCGACGCAAGCACATCAAAGCATATATTGAAGCCAGCCACCAGCATCGTCGGGCCCGACACCGCTGCAACCATGCGGTGCTGGCAAATGCTCTTGTTGCAGATCAGTTAATTTAACAGTGCCGCATGTGCAAAAACTAGCAATTGCTGTCATATTGCGGTGTCGTGCCCATTGCAGCTGTCTAGCGCTGAAAAGCTGATATTGTGGCGTTTGCTCTGTGTATTTTCTTCCCTCGTTAACTTGCTTCCCATATTATCGGGAGATGTTGAGTCGAACCTGGCCCAATGAGTAAGAAAGACAAAGTCCTCTGCTTTCGAATCGGCCCTGGAAACAATTCAAAATCTGGAATCAGGGCTGAAGTCAGCTTTTCTTGAAGTTAAGGGTATCAAGGATGAACAAGCGGCTACTAACGATGAAATCAAAAACCTTTTAGCGATAGTCACTGCACTTGAAACTAGTGCAACCATAACTGCTCCCACTGAAGCGGTTCCCCCTCAGAATACCCTGTAGGGTATTTCAAGCCACCTAGAGCGAATAACATACAGATGTGAAGATGCAGAAAACTGATTAATACGATCAAACTTATTATTTTTCGGGTAAGGTGATGATGAAAAAGAAGATTGGGCCACGCATGAAGAAAAGATGATCAAGTTCTGCGAAGAAAATCTCGAACTTGCCACAACCAGTATGCAGTACGAACGGGTTCATTGCCTGGGAAAATATTCTACTGAAAAAACAAACGGTCCATAATCGCAAAATTCTCTTCATTCAAGGACAAGCAAAGTATCCTGTCCAGAGCACGTAAGCTTTAAGGGACAACATTTTCAATTGGTGAAGACTTCACGCCATCAGCAACTATGGCTAGAAGAAAGCTGGTAGGTTTTGCCAGGACATTTGATAAACCTTTTAAGTTGGTGCTCGACAAGCTCTACATAGACAAATAAGTATATGTCTACGATACCGCTAGCGACTAAGTGATACAATCTACCAGATCGCCAGACACGAGCCCCCAAGCTCGTATCCGCTGCATTTCTTGCCGCAAGCAGCCCTCTCGCTCTCAGTGGCCTACACTAACTTCCGAAGTTTGCTTCCAAAACGCAATATACTTGGTGTTATTATGAATTATGGTGACTCAGACATAATAGTACTAACGGAGAGATGGTTGAATCCAGTAATCGACGACAATGAGATTCTGCCAGGAAATAATCTTTACAAAATTTATAGAAACCACCGCATTGATAAGCGCAGTGGGAGTGTACTTATCGCTATTAAAAAAACCCTCATTTCATATTTTATTGACTCCAGGTCGTCTGTCCAGGCTGTGTGGGCTGCTTTTCATGTGTCCTACAGGGTTGTGCTCATTGGGGCCTGTTACCGGACACCAGATTGTAATCATTCCTTTTTGAATGACTTGCCGGACAGTGTTACTAAAGCGTTCCAGCTGTGTCCATATAACCACGTTTTTGTCCTTGGGGATTTTAATTTTCCGCCTATCGACTGGGAACATATGTCCTCCTCATGTCATGCGTCTCTGGAGCTAATCAGTCTAACATCAGATTTTAACCTCTTCCAAATAGTGAGGGTGTCTACACGCGCTTCCAATATCATGGACTTGGTTTTCACAAACGCTGCTGACACAATAATGTCCATTTCAAATATGAGTAGATTTAGTGATCCTAACCTCATTCAACTAGATGTTAGCGTCACGAAGCCCGTGTCAGGCGTAACAACAAAACAAATTTGCGATTATAACAGAGCATATTACGATTCCCAACTGGAAGAATTTTTTTTTCCATGTGGCACTACCTTTACTGAATTGTCGATCCGTAAATGACAACTGGGTACTCTACAGGCAAAAATTAACTGCGTTAGTAGACAGGTACGTCCCGATAGTCTCCATAACTAACAACAGATCCAGCCTTTGGTTCAACAAGTCTCTTCGCAAACTAAGGAATAGAAAGAAGTTTTCGTATGACAGAGCTAAACAAGTGCGCCCGCGGAGGCTTGGCAGATATACAGAATGTTTAAAGAATTGCTCCACAGAGATACCTTCCGCAAAATAAAAAATATTACTCGCAAGACCTACCGGCGCTGCTAACTTCCAATCCCCAAAACTTTTGGCAAACCATATCTCCGACAAGAGATACTAACACCATAACTTTACACGGAACAGATAACATACCTATTTCTACCGCCGATTGCCCCACCGTATTCAGCACGTTTCTTTTTTTCATCTGTTTTCCCTCAGGAGGACTTTTTCAGTATTCCAACTGTTCCCGAACTTTACGACGCATACATGGAACCAATTGTTATCAGTGCTAAATGCGTTAACTTACTCCAAAGTAACCTCAAAGTATCCACTTGAGCCACTATCGACTTTATTTCCAAGATATCAAGAACACCATCGCTGCCTCAAGCAAGATCTTATGTCACATTTTTCAACGATCCCTGGCATCTGGAAAGTTACCCACCGATTGATTAATAGAAAAAATAATACTAATTCACAAATCTGGAGATGTTCTCTCGCCTGACAACTATCGGTCCATATCTTCAACCTGCACACTCGTATGTTGCAAAATGTTTGAGCGCATAATCAGTTCATACTTGCACAACCACCTAGAAGCTCACAATTTATTCTTTTATAAACAGCATGGTTTTAGGAAGGGGTTTTCCTGTGACGCACAATTATTTGAACTAACGACCGACCTGCACTTTAACACGGACTGCAACCTTCAAACTGACCATCTTTCTTGACTTTTCTAAAGCTTGTGAGTGCGTGCCCCACTGCCACCTAAATTCTAAATTATCTGCCCTACGACTTGACTCTTTAACATTATCCTGGATTCGTAATTTTCTTTCTTTTCGAGAACACTTTACAGTTGTTAACAATTTCTCTTCCCCAACTTCTTCTATTACCTCTGGTGTGTCGCAAGGCAGCGTCCTCAGGCCGTTACTGTTCTTAATCGACATGAACGGCTTACCCACCCAGACTACTTCCTCCATGCGCCTTTTGCCGATGGCTGCATAATGTACCGTCCTATTCACATTATTGACGATCACTCGTTACTTGAAGCAGATCTTAACCTTATCGCGAACTGGTGTAACACACGGCTCATGACGCTAAACATTACAAATTGCAAGGTAATGCGCTTCAGCCGAGAATGCGTAAATTCTAAATTATCGTATCACCTTAATAACACTATAGTTTCCCCCACTTCATCATACAAGTACCTTGGTGTTCTTCTTACACAAAATCTTTTATGGATCCCACACATAACTTTTACATGAGCCAAAGCATCACGTTCTCTTGGCTATCTACGACGCAATTTGTGAAATGCCCGACAAACAATCGAAAACTCGCTTTCCAAACATTCATACTCCCACAGTTGGAATTCGCCGCCACAGTTTGGTTCACTCATCAGAATTACCTAATCAATATGACAGAAAGGATAAAAAATAGAGAAGCCTGATTCATATCACGTAACTACGGTGTAAACTCAAGCATTAAAGAAGTCAAATTAGACCTTCTACAGCCGCTTTAGATAGCCGCCGCAAGATCGCTCTTCTGTGCTTATTCCACAAATATATTTAAACTAATAAACGAACCACAAATACAAATACCCCTCTCTTTTTCACGCAGATTACACAATCAGTTCTGTTTCATGCGCATATACGGTAAAGAAATACGTAAACCTCGCGCCATTCGTCTCTGGAAAGGCCTTTCTGACGACAGCCTCCGTGTGTAACCCTGGCACGTTCCGCTGTCAGTTGCTCACGCTTTACCCATTTAATGCCGTTCACGAATGCCCAGTCCAGTTTACCTTATCGCGCATTTTTGCAATGTTGTAGGTATATTTTCATAAACAGTATTTATTTTGTTCTGTTAATGGTAACAAGTGTTAGTGCACCTTCAGGATGCTTTGTATTCCCTGTGCTTTGAATATTGTATAATGCGGCAATCTTTTCATAGCACTGTTCCTGTGTGGAATTTATACTTTTTGTGCCATTACCGTTTGTAATTCCCCCCTTGATTTATGCCCTGCCATAGACCCTGTAAGGTTCTCTTGAATAAATAAATAACTAAATAAATAAATAAATAAATAAATAAGGCGCTGTAACACTTCCTCTAGCCTACGGAAATGGCTGGGAAAATTGCGAGTTAAAATAACCATATCCTCTAAGTAGCAGAGGCACGTTTTCCACTTGAGACCGCGCGAAAGGTTGCCCGCTTGTCCATCAGACGCCTAAATGTCGCCGGGGCGTTGCAAAGCCCGAAAGACATGATACAAAATTCATATAGGTCATCTGGTGTTACAAAAGCGGTTTTAGGTTGTTCCTTTGGTGCCACGGAGACTTGTCACGAGCCACTTCGCAATTCGATAGAAGAGAACTCCGCTCTTTGAAGGCAGTCAAGGGCATCGTCAATTCTCGGTAGAGGGCAAATATGTTATCAAGTTATTCCTTAAGATAATGGTAATCGACAAATACTGTATCGATCCAACCCTTTTTTTAGCAAGAAAAACTAGGGATGCCCACGGGCTATCTAAAGGTTGAATGACGTCGTGCTTGAGCAACTATGCTACTTCCTCTCCGAAAACACGGTGCTCCGTCGCGAATACACGATATCGTTTTTGTCGCAGTGGCACACTGGTACCCGTGTCGATGCCATGAGAAACAGCTGTGTGGCCCAAGAAAACATGATGAATGGTGAAAGAAGAACGGAACATGTCAGAAGGCCTACAAGCTGGGCGCGTTGTGAAGCAGTGAACGTGTCAGTCATGCAGCTATTTACATCGAACTTAGTCGGCTCATTCCTGGAGTTACAGGCCGCTTCGGCGACCTCATCAGTGCTGATGGAGCAAGTTGGCATGGCAATGAGGGCGGCAAGGTAGACATACTTCACGCGGCCAACGCACTCACCACAAAGTAAACTGACGGGACATGAAAATTAGTTTGAGCTGAGTCATCTGCTTACGCCGCCATGAACTTCTGAAAAAAACTAAAGACAGTGCGGAACATTTGCGATGGAAGAAAATGGCAGACGGTATAGAAAGTGCGCTTGTATCAGCAACGACGTTGCATGACACCGTGGCAAGGGCAGATAAGTTTTGTGGACTTGCAGCAAGTTCGACAATGAATACTTGATATTCTGCTTCCCAAGCGTCAATAAGTGGGGCATCGTAAAGGGTATGAAATTTAATTTGAGCAGGGGAACGGTCCATGACGGCTTTACGAGCAAAAAGAAAGTCCAAGCTAAAAATAAAATCGTGCGAACAACAGTAGTGCTGCAAAAGTTCTACAATATAGGGGAAGCCGTTAATCCCAACGTGCGAACTACACGCAGCCACAGATGTGATGCTGTCTGCGCTAGCAGTACGAATTGATACGTTTAACAGTGCATTGCGTTGTAAGTTTTCTGAGCTAATGGAAAAGTTTGGCACTAATAACCGAAACTGCGGCCCCAGTGTCGATGAGGGCGAGCGCAGCGACGCCGTCACCATGTACCTCAGTAACGTTAGCAAGAGAAGAGAGAGGCCTCATTTCTTTCGTGGCTGGCGCAGTTTCTGCTTCTGCAACTGCGGCCATTGGTTTTCTGGTTCCGACGTAGACGGACGACGACGCACCGGCGAAAGCGAGCAGCGTCGAGGAGATGGCGAACGACAGTCAAGAGGGTGGTGGTCGGAGTATGAAGGGGTTCCGAGATGCAGAGCACGATGGGAACAGTGATTTTATATGAATGGACGTTGAAGCTACGATGGCAAGATGATGCGCGGCGACAGTGAAATTGTGCGAGGTGGCCTGGTAGACTACACGCGAAGCTTATTGGATGGTTATGGGGAGTGCGCCATTGTCCATTCTTGTGTGGGTACCTCGGCTGAAGTAAGCGAGCAGCTGGATACCGTGGCACTGCTGATGGGAATGGCACAACGTTCTGAGATGGTGGCCGTGTGAGAACCTCGACATAGCCGAGTGGTGCGTTTACCTCGAAATAGGCAGCGGGAGTCCGCACCAGCGGAGTCTCGCGTACAGAAGGCAGAGCTGCGCACACCGGTTCCTGTATGACCTGGCAAGGTTGGCATGTAAAAGCGAGCGTGGTTGCCGGGCAGTGGACAGCAGAGAAAGCTGATGCGTGACGTCAGCACTGACGAACTCTTTTACATGGCAAAGCAGTGATTCAATATCAGGAGCCGCGGCCATGCTGGAAAGAGTTTTGTTGGACACAGGTGTGGGCCGCGTGACAAGGCGTTGTCGGCAGAGCTCGTCAAAACATTAGCGAAGCTCAATGACATGACAAACAGTGCCAGGTTTTTTGACAGCAGCATATGGAAGGCATGGTCTGAAATGCCCTGCATGGCGTGACAAACCATGTCCGCCTCCCCTATGGCTGGCTGGACATGCCGGCAGAGGTCGACGACGCCCTTTATGTTGCCACTGAACATTTATCCAGTTAACTTGGATCGGCTTCATAGGAGTTCAGCGCGAAGCTTGCTCACGCCAGGGCTGCCAAAAATTTCAGTGATGCTTACTTTGAAGCTAGCCTATGTCAGGAGATTGGCTTCGCGGTTTCATACCACAGCTAGGCGACACCCGTTAAATAAAAGTTCGCGTTGTTAAGCTTCAGGGGACCATAACATTTATTAGTGGTGCAAAGATTCCAGCAAACTTTCGCCTTTCTCATCGGTGCCGCTGAAGATGTCAGGGTCTAGCTGACGCTGGGCACCGGCACATACGATCGCTGGACAAACCGGTAGTGGATAGCAGATAAAGGTTGCGATTGTTGGCGTCGTCAGGAATGACGGATGGCCGAGTATCTCTGGGTAATTACAGAATAGTCGAAAACTGCAGGAACCTCCATTAAAATCTAAAGAGAGGAATGGACCGCACATGAGAGCAGCAGGCAGCGTAGGTAGAGTTTCATCTAGAGCAGCTCAATCAATCTCGAGCTAGCGCCTCTCCGGACAACTGGAATTCCTTTGCACTACAACATATGAATATATATATATATATATATATATATATATATATATATATATATGCAACACAGGAGACCTGGTGGTTGTGCGAAAGTTTGACATCTCGCATTTCTCTTTCACCACTATAGTACAGTAATCGTCCTTGTGCGGTTCGTCACAAGGAGAATGTTGTAGTTGCATGAGCGGATGATATCGTCTTAATCTTCCCACATGAATGATGTCAATCTGGCGCGCCAGTAGGGATACGGTGAGGTTCATGTCGTAGTTTACAACAGAGATTTCGCGCATGAACGTATACGATCCTTCCAATATTGCACTGAATTTACCGCGGTTGAGGTGCCAGTTGTCTCGTATAATACATAGTTCCCCCACTTGAGTCTCTGAGCAAACAAAATTTCTCGTCTTATAGGATCTTGTTCTTTTCTGGTGATATGCCACGGAATCGCGGACCGCCTTTGCACAAGCTTTCTGCAGGTTATGGGCAACTTCGGAGAGGATATGGGGATAAGAAGGTATGCCGCACTTTAGGAAACAGGAACGGTAGCCCATGACCTCGTGGGGTGTTTTGTTGTACTTTTCAAAACGTCACAGAGGAGACCTATCTATAATTGTTGGCGTTCTTCGTTGATATTGAGGTGTAGGCGAGTGACTATGAACTGAATAATGTGCTCAGTTAAGCCATTGAACTGTGGGGTGTTGTGAGCTTGTATAAAGCTGGTGAACGCTGTTGTGTTTGAGGAATCGCTTTAACTTAGTCGGGGTGAATCCTGTGCCGCAGTTGGAAAGGAACTTGCGAAGCTTTCCAGTAATGAAAATACTCTTCAGGCAGGAAATGTAGGCGTCGCAGGTTTCATTTCTGTAGGTAAAAGCCCATACATCACGGGTTGTATGGTCAACAGCAAAGTAAATGTATATTTTGAACGAACCGTATTTGGCAAAACTTCCAGTAGTGCTCATGGTTCGGAAGATGAAATGGTTGTTCTGGTAGTGGTAACGGTTCCAAGGAGCCAGAACATTTGGTTTTCGTTTTATTGCAGCACTTTCAAGTATCACAGTGTCGAAAGTATTCGGAAACGTCGGCGATGATGTCAGGCGAATAATATTGTACGGAGAGAAATTGCAATATCTTCCTTACACCCCATAACCAAGAGCATCACGAGTCTTTTTAAGAACAAAGGACTCCAGAGGAAAAGGAATGTAGACTTTTCGTATTCCTCTGCGCATCCCTAGGGTCATTCCATTCTCAATGGCATGCTTGCAATGCGGTCTGTCGCGGAGTTGCTTTCGCATTTGCTGAGCAGATAGGAGCTGAACAATAGGGTTTCTAGACAGTGCATCCGCTTCGATGTTATTTTTGCCCTTTGGAGCTTGATGTTTACGTAGTACCTAGAAAGCTTCAAGCACCATCGGAACAGACGGCTTCGATGGTTTTTGATGTTTTCAAGCCACTGCATTGAAGCGTGATGCGTGATCACAGTGAAAAGTTTTTCATGAAGATAACAATGTAATATACTAAACATTCAAGATCTATGGCAGCGTACGTAATTTCATGTTACAGTAGCTTGCGTGAATGGTACGCATCTGGACGCTCTCGACCTTCATCATGAGCCTACTTCGAAACGGCACCAACATCGTTTTTGGACGCATCGCAAGAGACCACACAAAGCTTGGCGGCATCGTGGATGGCAAGGATGGGTTCTTTCGTTGCACGTTTCTTAAGTTGTGTGAAAGCCAGTTCGCAGTCAGTCGCCCAGTTCCAGGTGATATCTTTGCCGAGTGGGCGTGCCAGTGGGTGAGCGATTTCACTGAAGCGGGCGATGTACCGACGGTAAACACTGATGGTGTCGAGAAAACACTAAATCTTTAGGGCGTGAGGGCGTGGAAAACCGCAAGATAGCATACACATTGTTTTGTTCCAAAGGAACTGTGTAATTGGAAACTCTGTGTGCCAGGATTCAATGGAGGTTCCTCCAAACTGGCATTTCTTCTATTTCAGTTTTACGCATTCGCTTCTAAAAGCGTTTAGAACGGCATCTAGATGCCTCAGATGCTCGCGGAACGTGTCAGAATACACAACAATGTCAAACAAGTAGTTCGTGACGTGTGTCAAGTGATGAATTGTCACGATCAACTTGACAGCTAGTTTGAAACCGGCTGGAGCGTTCCGGACACCGAAAAGCATGACAAGTCATTCGGAGTGACAAAGGCCGCTTTTAGGATGGCTTCTATAAGCATCCTAACTTGTCAGTAACCTCACGTTATGTCAAACGTCGTGAAGTACGTCGATTTCCCAAGAGAGTAAAGCGTGTTGTCGATGGGAAGGATGTGTTGGTAGTCGATCAATATCACCGCGTTCAGCTTGTGCTAATCTATGGTAAGACGCATGCGTCCTTCCCATTTTTTCTATGCCAGAAGCGTCAGCGCAGGGTGCGGTGTCGGAGACAGTCGTATCGCTCCTTGTGTGAGAAGGTCGTTGATTTTTTTATCTATTTCGACGTTCATAGCATTCATAGGGAGCTTTGCGGATGAGAACATTGTCGTTTAGAGAAATGTGATGGATTTCGCTAGTAATGCACCAAATGTCAGCTTGTGATTTGGAAAAAATATCTTCTTACTTACGTACGACGTGCCTCAATGCCAACATCCGCGTTTCATTTAGATGCACCAAAACGCAAACTGCAACTTCCTGCAAACAAGCCTGCATCCATGATAGCCGTGGAACGGTTTTGTGGGGGAGAGTGCATGTTGGCATTCCTACCAGAGACAAGATCCAGAGACAAGTTAAAGAGATAGGCACTGTCCGAGGCTAGAAGTAGGTCGCTCTTCATGCCTTGTAGATCGTCTGCGTGAATTCCTTTGTGATTTTTCCGATCTGTGTCTTTATATTGGCGCCATCAAATGTTTTCGATGATGTTCCTTCTGAAACATTCATGCATGATTATCTCATTATTTACAGGTGAAAAGCCGAAAGCACTGCCGCGCTGATACATGCCATCGTGGCACCCCTATCAAGAGTATCGTTCACACGGTAACCATTAGTGAATGCATAAAATTTAATTACCAGTTCTCGGTCAGCCTGTTCGTTTGCCTGCTTGGTAGCGAAGGCGGAAATGCTTACGCATGGTGGGCGTTCATTCTTGTACTGCATTTGTCGGGGCAGGCCAACAATTGCCCAATGTCTGCATTCGGACGCGGGTTCTCGTATAGGCGCACTAGGTAAACGCTGATGGGCGTTGTCGCTACCTGCGCGGATCTGCGTGTTTCGACGTGGTAGAACACGCTGTGGTTCAAGTCACTTCATAAATGACTCTACTTGCAGCAGAGCTGAACGCCTAGTCGCTGGTGTAGATGGGTTAAGCCCAGCAAGAGACATCTGCATATCGGCGGGAAGGCTGTCAATGAGTCCTAATAAATGTTGTGCGTGCTTTACGTGGGCAAGGTGTCCCAGACACATTTTTTTTCAGTGTAGTAGTCCTTCAGTCTCAATCTTGGTTTTAACCGACAATAAATGAAATCAGGGAAAGTACCCGTGAGGGTGCTTGTAAAGCGTTGCGTCATGTATTTATTGAAGCTCTCCCAAAATGCGTCCGTGTGAAAAAACTCAGTAAGGTACTACAAGAAGGCGTCACCTTCAAGGTAATCAGAGAAATAGCACAGCTTGTCGCGCTCCATCCATGCAGCGGCCGCAGTCTTAATCTCAAAGAGCCGGAGCCACTTGACAAAGGGGACGTCCTCGGGTGCTCCCTAGCACTTGGGGATGTTTACGGCTTTCTTGGATGTTTTCATGATGTAGGGAAGGGTAGATCCTGTCGATCAGTGTAACGCAGGAGACATGGAGTGCCTGGGAATCTCTATCTTTACTTGACACCGCCTTTTCCCCTTTCACATCATTGCCCTGCACCATCCTCCTGCGGGTCATCATACACGCACACCCATATATCTATATATATATATATATATTCATTTTAGCCCATCCCACAGAGAACCAGCTTACTATAATTGAAAAAACAGGCGCCAGAATCAATTTATTGCACACGCAGTGATTTGTTTATATAAATTGTTATACATAACAAGCGATTATCAATTATGAATTATTTGAACGATAGAAGGCACGATTGATCCCCTTACCATCAGCCTTTAAAATACAAGGTGGCTATGAAACCGGCCCAGCAAGGTTGTTTTCGAGTATGAACATTCACACCGGACTGTCATTGTTTGTTTGCGTATAGGCGAGAGCACCCATATTGACTATTTTTCGGGATGCCACATGCTTCTTACCAACTAGCAGTCTCATACAGACGCACGCTAAGATCTCATCAATGAAATGCGCCATCATGCATACATGCTAATAACTTTTCAGAAGCTGCAATTCAGGCATAGCTTTCGGTGTCGTACGCGATACTCTTTACCATGTATACACTCGGTAACACTCACAATGCTACAAGATGCCTAGTGCACATAGGTGGTAGCTGTCAATTCTGGGGTATCACGACATCGCTATCGCAAAAGCATTTCATTTCCGTTCTATTCCCGTTGTAGAAAGAATCACGGACGTACGCTTTGGTGTGATTAGGTAGTGCGTGTTTTCTTGGAATATTTGATACCACGGCCACAACCAAATCACACTTAAAAAATATTCTAAAAGAATACGCGAATCATAGTTACACCAGATGTAGAACGACAATTTATTTTCGTCACCGGCATGTAAAGGCTTTACACTTACCTTTTAGTCAACCTAGCAGTAAAACTATTAACCAGGAGCTCGCAACGAACCGCCCTTCGAAGTGGAGGGAATCGCGACGTCGATGAGCTGATTTTTCCTATTACTTCTCCAAGGAGTCTGCAAAAGAAAAGCTATAATTGGGTACTCCAAGAAATCACATTGCTGGAAGTGATTGATTCAAGTATATTTATGAACATATGCATATAAGTAGAAATAGCCGTGAACATGGTGACTAACGTAGATGCTGTATGGTCCGTTCGAGCAATAAGATTTCTGAAACCTTTATTTCGATAACTCTTGCAGTTTCTTTGTAAATTTTTTAATCTCTTCCTTCTGTCAAAACAACTTCATCATAGAAGGGTGACTTCGCAAGTTGTATTTCTTACTAAATTGGGCAAACAGGAGAACTGTAAGAAAGCTTCATTTCTGAAAGTAAGAATTCAACCTATAAATTAAGCAATATCACTTAAAGGAGTGCACGTACGTGGTATTATGATACAGCACTTAGGTCAATACATTTATTCTTATATATTTATTTTCGTAGTGCGCGGACATTCGGGAATGCGTATTTCGTAGAAAGCAGCCTGTTCTGCAATGTTGTACCGCTAACAGTATTAGGAGGCTCACATGTTTCTTACAACTTGATAACAAGCAGCGGGCTGAGTCTAAAGCTTCTGTAATGCATAGTGTTTAATTAGAGTATATTGCCAATTTACATCTTTATGTCTGCGACGGTTCTCTGTTTACACTATGTAAACACAGAAGCTTGTAAAAGCAGAAACATTGAATGCACGTTTATATTTTATCACTAAATAAATAAATAAATAAATAAATAAATAAATAAATAAATAAATAAATAAATGAAAACATTCCTAAATGTATTTCCAGGCCTCATAAGGTATACTCAAAATTTTAACAGTAGTGTTATAAATGTCCCTTTTTGAGCACTAAACAAATTAAATATCCGAAATATATCCCGAGCACTGATGACTTGGATGCTAAATATTCACATTAGTAGGTACCAAAAAAAGAACTCCATGATATCGATGCTTCTAATTTCATGTAGACCATTTCAAACAGAACTCATAGTCTAAACCACGGAAAGACAGTTCATGAAGGACCGGATGACTTTAGGTGGTGAATCAAGCATTTCCAGAAAACACGTTTAGATTTTGCTATACCATAAAACATACGTGTTGGACACTTCTGCCGTTCCTTCAGTAATAAGGACGCGCCTGAGTAAGCTGCAATGCCGCCCTACTCTTGCCGCCATTCATTTGTAGTCCTCGGTGCAATTACAGCCCCATTTTGATTCTGCTTAGTGTGATAGAGTATTGTCAGGTTATGACAACAGGTAACAAGACTTAACAAGGTATGGCACGGTTCCCTTTGTTTTCTTATTGAGAGACTGTGTTTACGCTCAGCCGGTTGTTCGAAATAGCACACCTACTCAATCTTTCCAGACCCCACGTCGTGCGCAGAATATAAAATTGGCCATTATCACTGTGCGCGGGAATCCAGAAAAGGCGAATGCGTTTCCTGCTGGCATTCCTCATTTTGTATAAGAGCTACTGCCCGTTGTGGCCAAGCAGGGTTGCTTGCACTCATATTTTGGCTTGGCTTTCTGGTTAAATAGTTTGCTACACGTTCCATCACACTCACCATATACGCATTCGTTCCCAGTTCCTCAATATAACTCGTTGCGTTTGTGGGATATTTTTGTCCGTCAATCTCGGGATCAAGTTTGCGGGTGTTACCGACCGCGAAACCTCAAGCCCGCTCTTTATTACGCGTCTCGTCAATCCTTAATTAGTAAAGAGCGAGATTACTTCGTATGTATGCCATTTGCGCAGCGCTATCGAAACCTTGTTCACAAATGGCGGCGAACAGCGCAAAAGCACAGATAGCGAGGCGTCTTCTAGCAGGATTCACGAGCTTTGTCGTTTGACCAGTTTAGGAAAAGTTGTTGCAAATAGTAGAAAGCTGAACCAGAAGAAACCAGAATGGCAAAATGAAAAGAAACGAGCAGCAATTATTCCGCATTTGCATGACATCTCCCATCTGTTGAAAAACATCGGGTCGAGATATGGTGTCGATGTAGTCTAATGAGCCCCATGCAAAGTCGGACGCATATATATAGGATGACGGATGAACGTCTTAGCGGTTCACCAAATAAAAAGTCGCAGTTTCGCGCGAACGAAAAAGCAGCGATTGCTATAGCAATCGAGTAGACAGGTATACGAACAAAGGATAGTAGTTTCATAGACGTTAAACACTTATAAACATTCGCTAACTATCAAATCGCTGTCAGCGTGACGCAGAACAATAACAAAAACGCAGGCGCGCAGAGGCAAAGATGGGCACATCTCCCTGGAGGACGGAACGCACTCGCTATCAATATGCTGTCGCGAGAAAGCATCGCAGCAGCAGCGAGATAATTAGCCTTCGTGCTCCCTCTCGCTTCAGCATGAACTAAGCGGCCATAACACAGTGCCAATGAAGCTATGAGCTTGCGGTAGACCTGGATTCTGTACTCATCGCAGATCGCTTTCAAGAGAGGGCCCCGTGGCCGCGCGGTATGCTGAAGCCACCGAAGTACAATGCCCCCTGCCCTCCCCTCCGCTGCCCCCCCCCCAATGCCTTGTGCGTGACGGAACACGGCACGCTTCCTCCCCGCTTTACGCCTTTGCGCGCGCGAGATTGAGCTCATTGAGCTTCCATCGTTGGCTCACCTGCACACGCTTTCACTTACAGCATGCGGCCACGCCCGTTATGGACCATGTAACTTATACGGAACATCACTCCGACGCCGACATCAGAAACGCGTCTGGGGAAATACCGACTGTCACCACCACTGCTGTGCTACCAAGCTCACGTCCCAGAGCGAAAGCTCCGAAACCTGAGCTACGTCCTAGCACCGCGTCCGCTGAACCTGAGCCTGGCCGTTTCTCTCCACCTTGAACCATGCTGTGCTGCTGAACCCAGGCCAGCTCCTTGGATATTGGTGCGTCGTGAGCCGACAACCAACGGGGCTCATCGCCGTCGCGGAGCTCCTAAGCCGGAAGGCTGACTGTTTCATTGTGATGGTCGCTGCGTAGAACAAGAGCTTATGTTTATTGTTAAGTATCTTCTGTGTTAGTACCATGTGCCTTGTTTTCGGTATAAACGTCTCTCTGTGTATCTGGCTGCCTCCTTCGTGCGTCTGCACGACTTATGCCCGCATTCAAGCCCCAAAGATGCATTCGTTGTCATACATACGTCCCATTACCTCTGGCGTCACTCCTTCACCGTCACTCCATCTTCGTCATCAGATCCCCGTCGTACCATCGATTTCACTGCAACGTCGTCACACGGTCGCTGTCGTACCATTGTCGCATGCCGTCGTCAACACTTCATCGTACTAACCTGAGAAAAGTCATCCTGTGGCCATAATGCCGGCTTCTTTATTCTATCGTAATCACGCTGTCGTTATAACGCCGCCGGAGTCATTCCATTCTCGTCACTCTATCTTGGTAACTTGATTCTTCTGATGCCGTCGTGATTATACCATCGTCGTCGTACTTTTTTATATACAGTGGTCATCACAGTATTCATGTCAGGCACTCATACCATTGTCGTCATACCGTAGTCATGTCATCGCATTCATTGCATCGTTGTCGTGCCGGCTGTATCACACAGCCGTCGTCATAGAATTGATTTATACCGTCGCCCCCGTGTCGCTTACGTTCGTAATCACTTGAGTAAACACATCTCGTGGTCGCCGTGCCATCGTTGTTATAAGGGCTTCATCATTCCTTTGGCGTCATTCCTTCTTCATAATTCTATCGTAATCGCGCTGTCGTCATTTAATTGGGATTATGCCACCATTGTTATGCCATCATTATTGCGACCTCGTCATTCACCCGTTTTCATGCATTCGTTGATGACATCATGATCGTTAAATCGCCTTGAATCCGGCTTCGTTATTCAGTTCTCGCACTATCATCGCTACACCATCGTCGACATACACTCGTCGTAATCCCATTTTCCTCATGCCGTCGTGATGCGCTGTTGTCGTTATTGTATCGTCTTATTTCGATAATCATAATCTCGTTGTCCGCATTCGTTGATCCAGTGACTTCATTCTTTCTTTGATATCACTGTCGTCACTGCATCGTTGACAAAAATTTCTCGTTTTCCATACTGCTCCTGGGCTGCTGTGGCAAGCGGTTGTCCTAGAAAAGGGGGCTGATGCCATAGAAAACTCATATCCCATATAGCCGATGCAACGGAATTACTATAACAGCTAGCACTTATTCGAAATAACTGGTATCTTCAGCACTGCGGAGGCATCATATATTGCTTGAATTCTAGACACATTACCGCCGACATTCATCGTGCAATAGGTTCTCCTTAATCTTTCTATTCTGAAAAGCGAATTACTTAGCATGCTAGAAACAATCCAAAACTGTCTCCCTAGATTTATTCTCTATTAGTACATCCACCGTACCACTATTACCAGCCTCAAATGATAACTTCATCTTACGGCACACGCCTCTCGTCGTACGATAGAGCAGGCCTCTTCATCTTTCACAAGTCCTTTCACTCTATAGCACCAAACAACGATTTCATTCCTCCTGCGCATCGCCTATCAAACAGCAGTCATCAAAGCCATGTTTGCTCTCCAGGAGCCAGCACGAGCACACATATAGAACCTATATTCTTACGCACTGCCCACTACTGCAAAGCCTTTGCAGGGCGCATCACTTTGACAAATGGTCACCCTCCGTTCAGATACGCCACCGAAGAGCCTTTCATGTTACGCACAATTACTGTGCTCGTGGCCACCACTCACTTAATGCCTCACATGGGGGCGGTATCTTATCCATTCATATATACAGATAACTGCAGCAGAAAGGATGTTCCACATCCGCCACCAAGGTTTATGAGTGGTGGGGCTGGCTAACACTCCCTTAATTCTAGTAGTTGCGTATAAACAACCCAGAAAGTGGACAGAAAACACCCCTGCGGTAACTCAACTGCTGGAGCATCGCACGCATAATGCGAAGGCGTGAGAATGTTCTCAACCTGCGGCATGTTGGATTTCCATTAATTTACAATTTCTGTAATTGAATTAGAAAGTGCAAGTATGTACCCCTGTGTTTTCCTTGGTGTCCTTGTTTCTAGGCTTCTTATATATATATATATATATATATATATATATATATATATATATATATATATATATATATATATATATATATATATATATATATATATATATATATATATATATCATCATCAGCCTAGTTACGCCCACTGCAGGGCAAAGGCATCTCCCATACTTCTCCAACTACCCCGGTCATGTACAAATTGTGGCCATGTTGTCCCTGCAAACGTCTTAATTTCATCCGCCCACCTAACTTTCTGCCGCCCCCTGCTACGCTTCCCTTCCCTTGGAAACCAGTCCGTAACCCTTAATGACCATCGGTTATCTTCCCTCCTCATTACATGCATATCCTGCCCATGCCCATTTCTTTTTCTTGATTTCAACTAAGATGTCGTTTACCCGCGTTTGTTGCCTCACCCAATCTGCTCTTTTCTTATCCCTTAACGTTACACCCATCATTCTTCTTTCCATAGCTCGTTGCGTCGTCCTCAATTTCAGCAGAACCCTTTTCGTAAGCCTCCAGGTTTCTGCCCCATATGTGAGTACTGGTAACACACAGCTGTTATACACTTTCCTCTTGAGGGATAGTGGCAACCTGCTGTTCATGATTTGAGAATGTCTGCCAAACGCACCCCAGCCCATTCTTATTCTTCTGGCTATTTCAGTCTCATGATCCGGATCCGTGGTCACTACCTGCCCTAAGTAGATGTATTCCCTTACCACTTCCAGTGCTTCGCTACCTATCGTAAACTGCTGTTCTCTTCCGAGACTGTTAAACGATACTTTAGTTTTCTGCAGATTAATTTTCAGACCCACCCTTCTGCTTTGCCTCTCCAGGTCAATGAGCATACATTGCAATTGGTCTCCTGAGTTACTAAGCAAGGCAATATCATCAGCGAATCGCGAGTTGCTAAGGTATTCTCCATCAACTTTTATCCCCAATTCTTCCCACTCCAGGCCTCTGAATACCTCTTGTAAACATGCTGTGAATAGCATTGGAGATATCGTATCTCCCTGTCTGACGCCTTTCTTTATAGGGATTTTGTTGCTTTCTTTGTGGAGGACTACGGTGGCTGTGGAGCCGCTATAGATATCTTCCAGTATTTTTAAATATGGCTCATCTACACCCTGATTCCGTAATGCCTCCATAACTGCTGAGGTTTTGACTGAATCAAACGCTTTCTCGTAACCAATGAAAGCTATATATAAGGGTTGGTTATATTCTGCACATTTCTCTATCACTTGATTGAGAGTGTGAATATGGTCTATTGTTGAGTAGCCTTTACGGAATCCTGCCTGGTCCTTTGGTTGACAGAAGTCTAAGGTGCTTCTGATTCTATTTGCGATTACCGTAGTAAATACTTTGTAGGCAACGGACAGTAAGCTGATCGGTCTATAATTTTTCAAGTCTTTGGCGTCCCCTTTCTTATGGATTAGGATTATGTAAGCGTTCTTCCAAGATTCAGTACACTCGAGGTTATGAGACATTGCGTATACAGGGTCGCCAGTTTCTCTAGAACAATCTGACCACCATCCTTCAACAAATCTGCTGTTACGCGATACTCCCCAGCTGCCTTCCCCCTTTTCATAGCTCCTAAGGCTTTCTTTACTTCTTCTGGCGTTACCTGTGGGATTTCGAATTCCTCTAGGCTATTCTCTCTTCCACTATCGTCGTGGGTGCCACTGGTACTGTATAAATCTCTATAGAACTCCTCAGCCACTTGAACTATCTCATCCATATTAGTAACGATATTGCCGGCTTTGTCTCTTAACGCACACCTCTGATTCTTGCCTATTCCTAGTTTCTTCTTCACTGTTTTTAGGCTTCCTCCGTTCCTGAGAGCCTGTTCAATTCTATCCATATTATAGTTTCTGATGTCCGCTGTCTTACGCTTGTTGATTAACTTAGAAAGCTCTGCCAGTTCTATTCTAGCTGTAGGGTTAGAGGCTTTCATACATTGGCGTTTCTTGATCAGATCTTTCGTCTCCTGCGATAGCTTACTGGTTTCCTGTATAACGGCGTTACCACCGACTTCTATTGCGCACTCCTTAATGATGCCCATGAGATTGTCGTTCATTGCTGCAACACTAAGGTCCTCTTCCTGAGTTAAAGCCGAGTACCTGCTCTGTAGCTTGATCCGGAATTCCTCTAGTTTCCCTCTTACCGCTAACTCATTGATTGGCTTCTTGTGTACCAGTTTCTTCCGTTCCCTCCTCAAGTCTAGGCTAATTCGAGTTCTTACCATTCTATGGTCACTGCAGCGTACCTTGCCGAGCACGTCAACATCTTGTATGATGCCAGGGTTCGCGCAAAGTATGAAGTCTATTTCATTTCTAGTCTCACCATTCGGGCTCCTCCACGTCCACTTTCGACTAACCCGCTTGCGGAAAAAGGTGTTCATTATCCGCAAATTATTCTGTTCTGCAAACTCTACTAATAATTCTCCTCTGCTATTCCTTTAGCCTATGCCAAATTCCCCCCAATGACTTTTCTCCAGCCTGCTTCTTGCCTACCCTGGCATTGAAGTCGCCCATCAGTATAGTGTATTTTGTTTTGACTTTACCCATCGCCGATTCCACGTCTTCATAAAAGCTTTCGACTTCCTGGTCATCATGACTGCATGTAGGGGCATAGACTTGTACCACCTTCAATTTGTACCTCTTATTAAGCTTCACAACAAGACCTGCCACCCTCTCATTAATGCTATAGAATTCCTGTATGTTACCAGCTATTTCCTTATTAATCAGGAATCCGACTCCTAGTTCTCGTCTCTCTGCTAAGCCCCGGTAACACAGTACATGCCCGCTTTTTAGCACTGTATATGCTTCTTTTGTCCTCCTAACCTCACTGAGCCCTATTATATCCCATTTACTACCCTCTAATTCCTCCGATAACACTGCTAGACTCGCCTCACTAGATAGCGTTCTAACGTTAAACGTTGCCAGGTTCAGATTCCAATGGCGGCCTGTCCGGAGCCAGGTATTCTTAGCACCCTCTGCAGCGTCACA
Organism: Dermacentor variabilis; assembly: GCF_050947875.1. Lineage (NCBI taxonomy): Eukaryota > Metazoa > Arthropoda > Arachnida > Ixodida > Ixodidae > Dermacentor > Dermacentor variabilis. Next base: position 201,307,341 of record NC_134570.1, on the reverse strand, counting down.
GATCTGACCGCCGCCGTGGTCAGTTGCTTCGCGGCTGCTGGGGACTGAGGGCCGGGGTTTGATTGTTGTATTCATATAGGAGGTTGTGGCCAAGTACTGCACCAGGGTGGCCACTCCTGCTCTGGTGAGAGAGTGCGTTACCGGTTCTGGTCACCGGGATCAGGCCGCACTCCAGGCCTGTTTGTGCAATTTTCTCAACACACATTTTTTTTGTATATTCCGGTCGAGAATTGCGCGGCACCGGGATTTGAATCACGGTCCTTTTGCACTGGAGACGGATACTCTACCGTCCCCGCAGGAGTTAAATTAAAAATGGGATTATGGGGTTTTGCGTGACAAAACCACTTTCTGATTATGCACGCCGTAGTGGAGGACTCCGAAAATTTCGACCACCTGGGGTTCTTTAACGTGCACCAAATTCTAAGTACACGGGTGTTTTCGCATTTCGCCCCCATCGAAATGCGGCCGCCGTGGCCGGGGTCTGATCCCGCGACCTCGTGCTCAGCAGTCTAAGATCATAACCACTGAGCAACCACGGCGGCTCCCGCAGGAGTTGTACGCCTCATTTAACCTACAGTGGTGCCCTATTTGATCAGTCAAGGTGGGCCAATCTGAGCTCGGTCATACCGCATGGATGGCACTCGGCTAGAGAACCTGGTATTTATGACCTGCACATGTGTGGCCACACATAATTGAGGATATATAATTTTTTTAGGAGGGTTTCCGTACAGTGATAAAATGAAGGAAAAGACATTAAAAAGAAAGAAAAAAAGGGGGAAAAGGAACATAACTTGTGATTTGAACTCGTGATCCTTCAATGTTGCCCGGAAAGGTAGCTCAGTCGGTTGGTTCGTCTAGCCAGTGGTTACTTTCAAGCGCCATAGCTCCTGCTCCGAGCCTCATACTTATGTGGAAAGGGGCTGATGTTGTCCGAGACAGTCGATTTTCAGTCGAAGGCATAATTTCTTGCAGAAATAGCCGCCAGAGGAGCAGCGTGAACTCGAGCGGCTTTAGAGACTAGGAAAATTGCCTTAAAATATTTAGACTTGAGGGGAAGCTTCGTTATCAAACTATAACACGGCAATCAGCACTCGAATACGACGAGAGAAATAATTGAGACGTGGAAAATTCCCTTGAATTAAATCTGGTTTGAGAGACAAATGCTTGTATGTATTGAATCTCTTAAAAGATGAGGGGGGAAATATGCGCTCACCGAGAGGGTATCGTCAGCACGGGACCACCACCAGGCACCTTACGAAGATGTGGAGAGCTTCGCGGCGGGAACGAAGCCTCCCCTCTCCGCCGGCCAAGCGTGGAAAACACGCTTTCCGATCGCTCAAGGTAGCGCAGGCATAGTATAGCTCTAGCGTCTAGGAAAAGCTTTAACAGGTGCGAGGGCGGCACGCATAGCGTGGGAAGCTAGCCGCTGGAATAGCTATCTCAAGTACTGCTGCTGGCGAGGGCGAAATACCTTCGTGTAATTATAATAACCCTAATAGGACTTCTTTCAAAGAAAAAAAAAGAAAAAAAGGAAACGGCTTTTAGAAGGCTATACTTCGAGAGCTTTGACTGATGCTTTTCTATATATATGTATTCATCTCATCTATGGGATCGCATGCGCGCGCTGTTGCTTTGTCTCTACGTGTAGTAGTTAAGAGAGCCAGTTTAAGGGCGGAGAAGAAGGAAGGAGAGGAAAGCAATATTGCAGCGCTGTGGTTTTAAAGCGCAACCGTGGTAGGGAAACGGAAGGCGATATAAGCATGCGTGTCCATGATACGCACACGACAAACTGCCTTACAATAATTAGACTTGAGGGTAAGCTTCGTTAACAAACTATAACACGGCAATCAGCACTCGAATATAATTATAACCCTAATAATAATTGTAAATATTCATCTCATCTATAGGATCTAACGCGCGCGCTGTTTCTTTGTCTCTGCGTGTAGTAGTTACGAGAGCCAGTTTAAGGGCGGAGAAGAGGGAAGAAAAGGAAAGTCTCTGAAGCAAACTTGCAGCGCCGTGGTTTTAAAGCGCAACCGTGGTAGAGAAACGGAAGGCGATATAAGCGTGCGTGGCCATGATACGTGCACGACAAACTGCCTTACAATATTTAGACTTGAGGGGAAGCTTCGTTAACAAACTATAACACGGCAATCAGCACTCGAATACGACGAGAGAAATTATTGAGACGTGGAAAATTCCCTTGAAATAAATCTGGATTGCGAGACAAATGCTTGTATGTATTGAATCTCTTAAAAGATGAGGGGGGAAATATGCGCTCACCGAGAGGGCATCGTCAGCACGAGACCACCACCAGGCACCTTACGGAGATGTGGAGAGCTTCGCGGCCGGAACGAAGCCTCCCCTCTCCGCCGGCCAAGCGTGGAAAACGCGCTTTCCGATCGCTCAAGGTTGCGCAGGCATAGTATAGCTCTAGCGTCTAGGAAAAGCTTTAACAGGTGCGAGGGCGGCACGCATAGCGTGGGAAGCTAGCCGCTGGAATAGCTATCTCAAGTACTGCTGCTGGCGAGGGCGAAATACCTTCGTGTAATTATAATAACCCTAATAGGACTTCTTTCAAAGAAAAAAAAAGAAAAAAAGGAAACGGCTTTTAGAAGGCTATACTTCGAGAGCTTTGACTGATGCTTTTCTATATATATGTATTCATCTCATCTATGGGATCGCATGCGCGCGCTGTTGCTTTGTCTCTACGTGTAGTAGTTAAGAGAGCCAGTTTAAGGGCGGAGAAGAAGGAAGGAGAGGAAAGCAATATTGCAGCGCCGTGGTTTTAAAGCGCAACCGTGGTAGGGAAACGGAAGGCGATATAAGCATGCGTGTCCATGATACGCACACGACAAACTGCCTTACAATAATTAGACTTGAGGGTAAGCTTCGTTAACAAACTATAACACGGCAATCAGCACTCGAATATAATTATAACCCTAATAATAATTGTAAATATTCATCTCATCTATAGGATCTAACGCGCGCGGTGTTTCTTTGTCTCAGCGTGTAGTAGTTAAGAGAGCCAGTTTAAGGGCGGAGAAGAGGGAAGGAAAGGAAAGTCTCTGAAGCAAACTTGCAGCGCCGTGGTTTTAAAGCGCAACCGTGGTAGAGAAACGGAAAGGCGATATAAGCATGCGTGGCCATGATATGCACATGACAAACTGCCTTACAATATTTAGACTTGAGGGGTAGTTTCGTTAACAAACTATAACACCGCAATCAGCACTCGAATATAATTATAACCCTAATAATAATTGTAAATAGTCATCTCATCTATAGGATCTAAAGCGCGCGCTGTTTCTTTGTCTCTGCGTGTAGTAGTTAAGAGAGCCAGTTTAAGGGCGAAGAGGGAAGGAAAGGAAAGTCTCTCAAGCAAACTTGCAGCGCCGTGGTTTTAAAGCGCAACCGTGGTAGAGAAACGGAAGGCGATATAAGCGTGCGTGGCCATGATACGTACACGACAAACTGCCTTACAATATTTAGACTTGAGGGGAAGCTTCGTTAACAAACTATAACACGGCAATCAGCACTCGAATACGACGAGAGAAATTATTGAGACGTGGAAAATTCCCTTGAAATAAATCTGGTTTGCGAGACAAATGCTTGTATGTATTGAATCTCTTAAAAGATGAGGGGGGAAATATGCGCTCACCGAGAGGGCATCGTCAGCACGAGACCACCACCAGGCACCTTACGGAGATGTGGAGAGCTTCGCGGCCGGAACGAAGCCTCCCCTCTCCGCCGGCCAAGCGTGGAAAACGCGCTTTCCGATCGCTCAAGGTTGCGCAGGCATAGTATAGCTCTAGCGTCTAGGAAAAGCTTTAACAGGTGCGAGGGCGGCACGCATAGCGTGGGAAGCTAGCCGCTGGAATAGCTATCTCAAGTACTGCTGCTGGCGAGGGCGAAATACCTTCGTGTAATTATAATAACCCTAATAGGACTTCTTTCAAAAAAAAAGGGCAACGGCTCAGAAGGCTATACTTCGAGAGCTATGACTGATGCTTTTCTGTATATATGTATTCATCTCATCTATGGGATCGCATGCGCGCGCTGTTGCTTTGGCTCTGCGTGTAGTAGTTAAGAGAGCCATTTTGAGGGCGGAGAAGAAGGAAGGAGAGGAAAGCAATATTGCAGCGCCGTGGTTTTAAAGCGCAACCGTGGTAGGGAAACGGAAGGCGATATAAGCATGCCTGTCCATGATACGCACACGACAAACTGGCTTACAATATTTAGACTGGAGGGGAAGCTTCGTTAACACACTATAACACGGCAATCAGCACTCGAATATAATTATAACCCTAATAATAATTGTAAATATTCATCTCATCTATAGGATCTAAAGCGCGCGCTGTTTCTTTGTCGCTGCGTGTAGTAGTTAAGAGAGCCAGTTTAAGGGCGGAGAAGAGGAAAGGAAAGGAAAGTCTCTGAAGCAAACTTGCAGCGCCGTGGTTTTAAAGCGCAACCGTGGTAGAGAAACGGAAAGGCGATATAAGCATGCGTGCCCATGATACGCACACGACAAACTGCCTTACAATAATTAGACTTGAGGGGAAGCTTCGTTAACAAACTATAACACGGCAATCAGCACTCGAATATAATTTTAACCCTAATAATAATTGTAAGTATTCATCTAATCTATAGGATCTAAAGCGCACGCTGTTTCTTTGTCTCTGCGCGTAGTAGTTAAGAGAGCCAGTTTAAGGGCGGAGAAGAGGGAAGGAAAGGAAAGTCTCTGAAGCAAACTTGCAGCGCCGTGGTTTTAAAGCGCAACCGTGGTAGAGAAACGGAAAGGCGATATAAGCATGCGTGGCCATGATATGCACACGACAAACTGCCTTACAATATTTAGACTTGAGGGGTAGTTTCGTTAACAAACTATAACTCGGCAATCAGCACTCGAATATAATTATAACCCTAATAATAATTGTATATAGTCATCTCATCTATAGGATCTAAAGCGCGCGCTGTTTCTTTGTCTGTGCGTGTAGTAGTTAAGAGAGCCAGTTTAAGGGCGGAGAAGAGGGAAGGAAAGGACAGTCTCTGAAGCAATCTTGCAGCGCCGTGGTTTTAAAGCGCAACCGTGGTAGCGAAACGGAAGGCGATATGAGCGTGCGTGGCCATGATACGTACACGACAAACTGCCTTACAATATTTAGACTTGAGGGGAAGCTTCGTTAACAAACTATAATACGGCAATCAGCACTCGAATACGACGAGAGAAATTATTGAGACGTGGAAAATTCCCTTGAAATAAATCTGGTTTGCGAGACAAATGCTTGTATGCATTGAATCTCTTAAAAGATGAGGGGGGAAATATGCGCTCACCGAGAGGGCATTGTCAGCAGGAGACCACCACCAGGCACCTTACGGATATATATATATATATATATATATATATATATATATATATATTTATATATATATATATATATATATATATATATATATATGTGTGTGTGTGTGTGTGTGTGTGTGTGTGTAATATATATTTGTCACGTAGTAGTAGTGACGATGAAGAAAGCAGTAAAACTGGAAATGACAAAACTAGCGTTTTATTGGGCGAACTGGTGCCCTCAAAACAAGCTACACTCAAAGAACGGCGTCAGCGGCCAACACAGTCGGAGGCCGTCGAAAATGTGATCATTGGGCCAAGCGCGTAAGCTTTTATACATGAGTGAGTGAGTGAATAAACTTTTATTGGGTCCAGCAAAACACGATCAAACACGCACCCGGCTATTCCTGCGACGGGACTGACAGGTCAATCCTGCCGGCCCGATCGTGGGTGCGCTAGACGGCTAGGATTTGGTCTTCAAAGACGGGTCTTCGCATGAACCACCGAACGTTCCAGAGTAATTGCTGGTGGCCGCATGTCTTCCATAAATTGCTACACCATTCGCGTCGCGCATGCATGCAATCAGATTACGAAAGGTTGGGCGACAACAAGACAACGAATAGAACCATCGATAACATTCTAGAAACGTTCGATACACGCAGGCGCGTCCTGCGCGGAGCGATAACATTTGTTAGACGGTGTGAAAAGCGCTCACCTGTAAAATATAAGTTTACGTTTCAATATTGGCCTCGAGCTCCACCACTGGAAAAGCTGGCGCCACCGTCGGCGTGACGTGCTAGGAGGGATCACGTGGACATAGCGGCCGCGTCGGCTGCTTCGGGCGCGCTGAAGCGAGCTGAAAACGAGAGTTTAAATTCCCTCGTGCGCTGCGGTCCTCATTTAGTGGCGAGATTTTCCCGCTTCGAGGGTCTCCTTTACAACGCTTGAAAGCACTACAATAGGTACTGGCTGCCTTTGAAGGCGCACAACATGGTAGGCTACTGCTCGGTGCCGCAATGCCGGACGCACGCAACGGAGCACGGTGTCAGTCATAGGTGTCAGCCTTATTCACACGTAGCCGCAGGACAAGAAGCTGTGTGAAGCTTGGCTCGCGAAACATAAAACCGGCAAACAGTCATCGGCTACAACTCGGGTATGCAGCAAGCACAGACGCGAGGAAGATTTCTGCTACGGCGCCCGGTCTGCGATGTTCTGAAAACGCGCACTGAGACGCTCGCCCGAGTCCGCTGCCCGACTAATGTCATGACGGTTTGGTCTATGAACTTGTCGATGCTATAGAAACTGGCAAGTTCAATGGAGTGGAAAGGCAGCGGTACGAAGCACATTTAAAAAAAGCATGGCATATGGTCATATTTGTATTATGAAGAATGCACTGGATTACAAAAAAGGAGCAGCGGGGAATTGCACGCTGAGAACACCGATAAACATACAGTGCGACGCAACTCGAGAAAAAGTATTGAAAGGTCAAAGAATTTAGAAGAAAAAAAGATTGAATCGTCACGACGGCACATCACAGTCCCCGTAGGCGTCGAAGTCTCTACGATGAAATTATTTTTGAACAGCTCTGATAGCGCCCACGCAACAATGGTTGCTTGTATACTGTCAAATGCTCATATTCTGCGGCCTAAAGCTCATGGCACGGTGCGAAAACGCGCGCGCGGCGAAAGCGAAACAGTGCGCGGACAAGCATGCAGACGCGCAGTCGGTCGCTGCGAATCTGCGCGATCGCTGCATTGAGGCTTCATTCTATTACGCTCCATTTAGTTATACAAACACTATAAGAACATATTTCAGATAGTTTGCTCTGAGCGTTTACCTACCTTTCACGCAAGAAGCCGGTTCGGGAGACTCCATCGCGGCGACCGCGCGCAGTGGCGTTCACTGTACGTATTCGGTAAAGAGATAGCGTCTGTAAACGATTGTGTGCTTTCAGTCTGCCCAAGATTATTATTTAGACAGTAAGAAACTTCTCTCGTTTCGAAAGTACTGACAGAAATGTCCGGGAGAGCTCGCGCGTGGTGTTTTCAGTGAGCGCTGACAGCAAAACCTATGAGGAGCGCGCCACGTGATCCCTCATACTACGCCAGCGAGGGGCTTCCGATAGATGGCGACTCCGTAACTCCTCGCCGCCAATAGCACTCCCTGTGATATTGTCCTCCTGTCATTATCCCATAAATTCATTAATTCTGACGGATTATCGCTACCATGCTTGAAACACCACGTCTTCACATCGCGCAATATGCACAATAATTTCTGCTATGCCCGCGTATATGGAGTGACAGAAGCACATACCTTCTCACTACTCTTTCGCGCAATCAGTCTCTGGAATAGTCTTCCGGGTACTAGTGTTGCGTTAAGAAATCGCGATGCCTTTTGAAGTAATTTGGTCAAACATTTTAGAGCGCATCTATTTGGTGCCCGTTTCTGCGCTTCGCGGCGCCATCGTCCGTCGCTGTAATCAGCAGCGTAGCCGGGGCCAGCGCCACATGCCAGCGCGCCGCTCTAACTGCGGGCGCTCCTGGCGCCATCTCTCGCGCACGGCGCGAGCTTTGCCCAGGGGGGTGAATCTTCGCATGGCTGCCATTTGCTGTTTTCGAGCTGACGCTCTTTCGACGCTAACTCCAAGGTCCCCTTCAGTTGCGGCCCTAACCAATGGATGACGCAGAAGCAAAATGGCGGCGCCTACGACTGTTTACGTTGTCAATGGCAACAGGAATAGCAGCCACGCGGCGCCTCCTCTCCAAAACGTTTTTGTTTTCTTTTTGTTTTTATTGTGCCGACCCACTCCGCTCACTTTCCCCCTTTTCCCCATAGTGCGCGCACCACTTACTTTTTTTTTTGTTTTTACCTGTACGCGGCACGTTAACTTTTTATCGCGAGCGTGCAGCTCGCCAGCAATGCGCGCGCTCCGCAGCGCATTGGCATTGCTTGCGAGCTGGCGCTTGGTGCGCCGTGGTGTATGCGTAGGCACGCACGCAGTCCTACCCTACTTATATTATACCTGCATGTGCCGGGACATAAAAAATGTTCCACTTCCAACACAACAGATGTTTAGTCTTGCTTTATTGACTTCGTTTCCGAAAACAGATTTTTCTTATAACGTGGTGTGATACACGCTCAAAAAATGAGTAAAAGTGAAAGGTGCATGAAAGAGTACTAAACACAAAAGTTCACAGACGGTGAAATAAAGAAAGAAAGCGCTAGAAAACGCGAAGGCCCCTTCATGTACACGAACATAAGGAAACAAGATTTTTATATAACGCCCTCAAGACTGAAATGTAGACGAGCTTCTGATATATACACTAAGATATTGCACAAAATTGGAAGACACGTATGGCATAGTCATGACGCCCAATAAAGGGAAAACTCACTGGTAATGGCAAAACAATGACACGCAAAATACCTAAAGATAGAATAAAATACTAACATTGATTGAGAGCCATACCGAAAAAAAAGAGCTTACTTATATATCTGCACGAAAGTATATGAAATGCGTGACATGTTCATTACTGCTGAACAAATTGAAAAAGACATGGCAGAACAAAAATAACATTGTACTAAAAACTGAAATACACATTATTTTGCCCTTCACCACAAATTGAGTAATGGTGGCAAGGGGAACAGAAGGTAGTCGGCTTTTGCAGCAGCACATAGAAAACATTCGCAGAAAGGCTTATTCTTCAATCAAAGACCAGGTAAAATAAGCCAACAACACCACTTTTCTTTCAACCCGAATGTAATGCTTAGCAATAAAATTACGTCACTTAACGCACTAAGTCCACCTACTGGGCATTCCTTTGAAAAATAATATTGAACTGCAAAAATCTGCATGTAGGCCACTTGCAATGCTCATGCTGTCCAGAAAAAAAATAGTATCATGCGTACACATGAAGGTTGTTCGCGCGGTTTTCCCTTCGGCGGTTACTGAGATAGTACACAAGCACGAACAGTAATTTTTCAGCTGTCAGTGCGTTTGTAGAACATGACACACAGAAAAAGCACTGAGGGCGCTACGGAAACCTGGGCAAGTTACTGAAGTTCCGGAATGAGACTTGCAACAGAAAAACACAAGTCATAGACCAGGTGAAAATTAGGAGGAACATCTATTTGACAGCTTTCTCAACCGGGAAGAGGCAAGTGTAGCACAAACAAGGCGCAACGACGTCCAGAGCCTCATGGAGCACACACATGGACAAGGCTGTGTTCGTGTACATGGGCCTTGTGAATACTTGTGGCGCAGTTAGCTAAAAACAGCTCGGCCGTCCTGGCGTGCCTAATTTGAGTGAATTGTACTGGAAGATGTTCGCGATTCTTTCTATAAGCCCCAACATTAATATACCTCATTTTGGTAGTTCTTGGGTGCGCTCTCCGCAGCCCGCTTTGTGACCCAGTGAGCGAAAATCACCTCATCTGTGTGACTCAGTTTCGCGTGTTCTGTATTTTACCGAGACAAGTTTTGGAGCTTTCTCTTACGCGCAACATTATTGTAACTATAATTTCGTTATATTTTGGAAACTTTTCACGCACAGTGGCCAAGCCTGGCGCTGTGGCTTAGTTAGCGAAAAGCAGCTCGGCCATATGCCGCAGTCAGTTTCGCGTGTACTAAATGCTACTAGGACACGTTCCTAACGCATTCACTGACCCCCAAAATTATTGTAATGAATTTCGTTATTTTTTTGGATACTTTTGGGGCACACTCTCCGCGTCTAGGATTGTGACGCAGCAAAAAAGGAAGCAGGTCGTGGTGAGTTAGTTAGGCGTGTACTGAATCGTAGATAAGTTTTCTACGACCACGCTTCCTACGGCCCTGCAATATATACCTTCTTTCGGTACTCAAACTTACCGAAGACGCGACGAACGCTTGCCAAGAGTGATAACACTGGAGTGTGTTACTTGCGCCGGCAGAACCCGCGAAAGGTAAGGCCGCAGAACTCAAACATTAAGAACTCGAAAATGCTGTCTTCTGAACGACTGAAGACAGGATTTGCACCCACGAATTTCTCTTAAATGCGAGTAGAAGGCATTCTACGGGCGTCTAGCAAAGTGTGGCTGAGAGCCAGCGTTGTGGCCACCTCTGTATGTAGCGTACGTACTTCAGCCATGTATGTGAAAACCAATTGCTATTTTTTTTTGTAATGTCGACTATTGACCACTTTCGCACATTTACCCTTTACATGAACCATTCATATAAGGTCTAAATACCAAAATGACACATGCTTTTAATTTACTTTTTTCAGCTGGTGCCATCCGGTGGAGCTTCATTCGAGGGACACTGCTGCTTACCTGGTGTGACTACGTTGGAGAAACGCACAAAAAGCCCTGATCGAGCATCTATATAGAGCGAAATAAACATTCCCGCATTTAGAAGGTATCTTGTGTCTACTTTATGAAATTGCGCGTGGCACGGATTCGATCGAGGCCTTGAAAGTTCGATATCATTTTAACTATATAAACGATTCAGTGCGGAATCATTTCAGCTGACACTGCACGCGATTCAGCTAACATTTAACACTGGACGCACTTCCAGAAGCAGAAGCTAGAAAAAAAAAGCGAATAGCGCAGACGGCATAGCACGTGCCAACTAGCGTTCAAAACGCGCGCGGCCACAACCCAAACCGGAAAAAGCTCATTCCATCTGCCTGGTGCGCTACAATCAATTCGGCAGCTGGGCTCTGTGTAAGTGTCCGCTCTTGCTGAGTGTCTTTCTCTATGGGCTCGGTATCAGCGGGTCACGGTGCGCACTTTCTAAGGCATGACGCAGAGCCACCTTCAGTCGACTCGCTAGGAGCGTCAGCGGCGTCAGTCACTCACTGCCATCTCTTCGCCGCGCAACGTTTCTGTGCGCCTACGCGCTGCCTCCCTCCCGATAAGCGAGGCAGTTGCCCCAAGCTACGCTCTGTTTGCGGTGGCTGATGTGGAATGTTCGGCCCGAAACGGACTTTCCGAGCCTGACCGATGGTTTAACCGAAACAACCGAAGCGCTGCGCTCAAATTTCTCATTAGGAAGTAACGTAATCGCCGGCAATTTTTACTCTACACTGTGCGTAGTGTTGTGTTCATACACAGGTACTTATCAATCTCGATACGTCGACGTTTTTGATGCTTTTTCATGCGTTATGCCATCTGTTTATTTCCTGCTTTCGCTTAATGTTACGCAGTGTATAACGTCTCAAGCAAAGTATCTTGCTCCTTTTATGTAATACTTGTTGCTGTTGCTGTTTTCATGCAACGCTTATCTGTTCATTCGTTTTTTTCTTTTTCTTTCTTTGTTTTTGGCACTGTTGTGTAAATATGGAAATTTCATTGTATTGTGCCAATATTTGAATCCCTTTATGCATCGGTATCTTTTAAACGATTTTATTTTGTGATAAATTGTGCTATATGGCTGCCTCATTGTTTGCCTCTTCTTAGGCCTGTGAGGTCTTTCTATATATACACTCCTAGGCCTACATCTTTGAAACATAAATAACAAAGTTCATGGACGAATTGATGATAGCCGTCGCTGTATCACAATTAGCAGTGCAACGCTCGCGTAATGCAGAGATTGTGGGTTCAGCTCCCTCCAGCACTAAGTTATCTATTCCTTCACTTTTCCTTTTCTTCATTATTTTTTTGCAGCCAAATTAAACCACGGTTAATTTCCACGGTGATGTCCCCGCTTTCATTCCCGGTTGGCTTTATGCGGTCATAATTAACAATATGGAGTCCCTCCAAACACATACACACACACACACACACACACACACACACATATATATATATATATATATATATATATATATATATATATATATATATATAGAGAGAGAGAGAGAGAGAGAGAGAGAGAGAGAGAGAGAGATGGTGGTGCATGGCCGTTCTTAGTTGGTGGAGCGATTTGTCTGGTTAATTCCGATAACGAACGAGACTCTAGCCTATTAAATAGGTGTGGGGTTCCCAGCACCTTACAACCTTCTTAGAGGGACAAGCGGCTCCTAGCCGCACGAAACAGAGCAATAACAGGTCTGTGATGCCCTTAGATGTCCGGGGCCGCACGCGCGCTACACTGAAGGAGGCAGCGTGTCTTTATCCCTGTCTGAAAAGACTGGGTAACCCATGGAACTTCTTTCGTGATTGGGATAGGGGCTTGCAATTGTTCCCCTTGAACGAGGAATTCCCAGTAAGCGCGAGCCATAAGCTCGCGTTGATTACGTCCCTGCCCTTTGCACATACCGCCCGTCGCTACTACCGATTGAATGATTTAGTGAGGTCTTCGGACCGATGTCCGGCGCGGCCTTTCGGTTGCGCCGGTCTGTTGGAAAGATGACCAAACTTGATCATTTAGAGGAAGTAAAAGTCGTAACAATGGGAGGATTGACAGATTGAGAGCTCTTTCTTGATTCGGTGGATGGTGGTGCATGGCCGTTCTTAGTTGGTGGAGCGATTTGTCTCGTTAATTCCGATAACGAGCGAGACTCTAGCCTATTATATATATATATATATATATATATATATATTGTAGTGGGTAACATGCATGTGGCGCTGTGCGAACTGCCACCGCTGCGGCGCGAGGCCCGAGCTCGGGCTGCTGATACGAACGGCTAGGACTCGCGATCAAGAGCGACTTGCGATCCCTCGTACGAGCTGCAATAAACCCCCTTTCATTTGGTGGAGGTGCGGGGTAGACCTCGGAAACTGGAAGTCCGAAGCCGGACGCTACCGACTGCTACGACCATGCCTGACGAAACCACCCAGGAAGATGCACCACAGCCTCCGGCGGTCATCGTTTCCGGTGTGTTGCGCCAGCGTGATCCTGCCATCTTTAGCGGCACCGATGATCATGACGTGGAGGATTGGTTGTCATCTTACGAACGGGTGAGCCAGCATAACAAGTGGGACGACGTCACCAAGTTGCACAACGTGTTGTTTTACTTAACTGGCGTCGCCAACCTCTGGTTCCGAAACCACGAACACGATTTCGGAACATGGAGCACATTCAAAACAAGTTTCGCTGAAGTGTTCGGGCGCCCCGCTGTGCGCAAGCTTCGCGCAGAGCAACGCTTACGGGGGCGTGCGCAACATCACGGTGAAACTTTCACAAGTTACATCGAAGATGTCATTGACCTGTGTAAGCGCGTGAATCCGTCAATGTCAGAACAGGACAAGATCAAACACATTATGAAAGGCATTGATGAGGACGCCTTTCAGATGTTGTTAGCGAAGGATCCGCGTACCGTGGCCGAAGTTATCAATTTGTGCCAAAGTTTCGACGAGCTACGGAAACAACGCATCTTAGCTCGGCGCCCACCGCCTACGGAAGATTCGTTAGCAGCATTAATTATTGGCGACAACCACACAACTTTGCTGACGCAAATAAAAGAATTTGTGCGCGAGGAGGTCGCACGACAGCTCTCGATTTTGCCGACCACGGAGAAGCCTTCTCAATATTTGGCTCCAGCGCTCCGACAGATAATTCAAGAGCAAGTGACCGAAGCTCTTCCACCTCCGTGTCAGCCGGCTCCCGTGGCCGCGCCTCTGACGTATGCTGAAGCCGTTGCACGGGCGCCTCGTCTACAGGGGTTCTCTCCTCCGCCTTCAGCGCCTCGCCCGCCGGTGTTCTCTCCTCCGCCTTCGCCTCGCCAGCCGGCGGATCCCTTTTTCAGTGCACAGCAGCAGGGTCCAAATCCTTGGCGCACTGCTGACAACCGCCCAATATGCTATGCCTGCGGTACCCCGGGTCATGTAGTGTGCTTCTGCCGCCGGCGCTTGCCGGCCTTCGTGGGCACCCCGCGACGACCCAGCTCCGACTTCCGACCTTTCCGTATGCCTTCACGACCACCACCGGAAGTCTACGCTGCTGATGACATACCGGCACCGCAGTCACAGCTCTACGGCACTCGTCGCTCGCCTTCCCCTCGTCGGCGCTCACTCTCACCCATGCGTCGTAGACCCAGTGCCAGTACTACTGAGGCGGAAAACTGATTTCCGCAGTTCCTGAGGCACGAACTGCGTCATCGTCGGAACATCAAAGTCCTCGTTTTTCCCCCGCTAACGTCATTGAAGTGTGCGTTGATGGCATCAAATCCCTTGCGCTCGTCGATACAGGTGCTGCTGTGTCCGTGATTAGTGAGAAGCTTTGTCGTGCATTGCGGAAAGTGACCATGAAGCCTTCGGTTCCATTGCTTAGAACAGCCAGTGCGCAACAAGTACAGCCAGTCGCTATGTGCACTGCCAGAGTGCTGATTCGAGACATTTTGTATTCCATTGATTTCTTTGTGTTAACTTGTTGCTCCCACGATGACACTCTTGGTTGGGATTTTCTGTCGCGCCATCATGCCGTCATCCACTGTGCACGTGCTGAGGTTCAGTTCTCCGTTCTGTGCGATTTGCCATCTCGCGACTTTCAAGTTCACGATCTTAGCAGGATCTGTGTAGCTTCAGATACTGACCTTCCTCCTCACAGTGCTGTATTTGTCCCTCTTTCATGCGCATCGCTTGCCGAAGCGACGGTCATGTTTACACCCGCTGCCGTCTTCATTCGCCGCCAGCCTATATTGTTGCCTTTCGCCCTCCTCACGGTTCACCATGGTGCTGCAGAAATACTGATTTCTAACACAAATTCGTGCACTTTGGCTTTGCACTGTGGCGAGACTATTGGCACCATCGAGTCTGTGGACGCTGACGCTATTGTGCACTTCCCCATGGCCGACGACGTCGATACTGCCAACGTAACAGCACTGACGCCCCATGTGCCATCTAACCGAGTCCCACCGGATGTTTTTTGTCGCTCCATCGCCGATGACCTCGAGCCGACACAACGTGAGCGGCTAATTACTCTTTTAAATGAGTTTCACGCGTCTTTTGACTGGAACCAAGCATCGTTAGGCCGCACAAGTACCGTCTCTCACTACATTGATACGGGACACCACGCACCATTACGCCAGCGTCCGCACCGCGTGTCATCCACCGAGCGTCGTGTCATCGCCGAGCAAGTTGAAGACATGCTTGACCGTGGTGTTATCAAGCCATCCTGCAGCCCTTGGTCATCGCCCGTAGTACTCGTTAAGAAAAAAGATGGCTCGATTCGTTTCTGTGTGGACTATCGTCGCCTCAACAAGATTACACGAAAGGATGTCTATCCTCTACCGCGCATAGATGACGCCCTGGATTGTCTACATGGTGCTGAATTCTTTTCTTCTTTGGACTTGCGATCGGGCTATTGGCAAGTGCCAGTGGATGAATCCGACCGCTCGAAAACAGCTTTCATTACGCCTGATGGCCTGTATGAGTTTACGGTAATGCCATTCGGCCTCTGCAATGCGCCAGCGACGTTCGAAAGAATGATGGACAATATTCTGCGAGGCCTCAAATGGAAGACGTGCCTGTGTTATTTAGACGACGTGGTAGTTTTCTCCCCTGATTTCACCTCTCACCTCTCTCGTCTACGCGACGTCCTTACTTGTCTTGCCACCGCCGGCCTTCAACTTAACTTGAAGAAGTGCCGCTTCGGCGCCCGCCAGCTGACCATACTTGGCCATGTCGTTTCCAAAGACGGCGTCCTTCCCGACCCTGACAAACTTCGTGCTGTCGCAGAATTTCCGCGGCCGACTACACTGAAAGAGCTCCGAAGTTTTATCGGCCTTTGCTCGTATTTTCGACGCTTTGTACGCAATTTTGCCTGCATCATCGCTCCTCTGACGAAGCTCCTGGCTGGCCCAGGTGACCTTCGCGATTGGACTCCCGCATGTGACCAAGCCTTCACCACTTTGCGTCGTCTGCTTACCTCACCACCTGTTCTACGCCACTATGACCCGACTGCACCGACCGAAGTTCATACGGACGCCAGTGGCGTTGGTCTTGGAGCCGTCCTTGCGCAACGCAAGCCTGGCTTTCCGGAATATGTGGTTGCATATGCGAGTCGGGCCCTCACGAAGGCAGAAACCAATTATTCTGTCACAGAAAAAGAATGTTTGGCTATAGTTTGGGCGTTACACAAATTTCGCCCTTACTTGTATGGCCATCCGTTCGATGTTGTGACAGACCACCACGCGCTCTGCTGGCTTGCGCCACTGAAGGACCCGTCAGGCCGTCTTGGACGTTGGGCTCTTCGGCTCCAAGAATTTGACATTCGCGTCATCTATCGATCCGGGCGCCAACATTCTGATGCCGATGCACTCTCCCGATCGCCCTTGAGATCCGACGAAACGCCACCCTCCCCCGTAGAGTGCCCGGTTGCTACACTTGCTGTTACTGACATGCCGTCTGAACAGAGGAAAGATCCGTGGATTGTGTCTCTCATTGACATTCATCACAGTTCTTCGACGGCTACATGCCCTCGAGCCCTTCGTCGCCAAGCCACCCATTTCGTGCTACGGGACGCCATCTTGTACCGCCGAAACTATCAGCCGGATGGTCGCAAATGGCTGCTAGTCATCCCTCGCCATTTGCGCTCCGACATATGCACGTATTTCCACGCCGACCCCCAACAAGCTCATGCTGGCGTCCTGAAAACCTACGAGCGGCTCCGTCAGCGCTACTACTGGCGCGGCATGTATTCTTATGTCCGCAAATACATTCGGTCATGTGTAGCCTGTCAGCGACGCAAGACATCTCCTCATACGACTGGCCCTCTGCAACCTTTGCCGTGTCCTGCACGTCCTTTTGATCGGATTGGCATTGACCTCTATGGGCCTCTTCCATCCACTGCTAAAGGAAATCGCTGGATAATTGTTGCAGTAGACCACCTCACAAGATATGCCGAAACTGCTGCACTTGCTTCGGCTGCTGCTCGCGACGTCGCCGCATTCATGTTACGGCATTTCATCTTATGGCATGGCGCACCGCGAGAACTGCTCAGCGACCGAGGCCGTGTCTTCTTATCCGAAGTTATTAATGAGCTACTCGCCGCTTGCCGCACTATTCACCGCACCTCTACGGCGTATCACCCACAGACTAACGGTCTCACGGAACGGTTCAACCGCACTCTGGGTGACATGCTCACCATGTATGTTGCGTCTGATCATTCCAATTGGAACGATGTCCTCCCTTTTGTGACGTACGCGTATAACACCGCCGTTCAGGCTACCACAGGCTTCTCCCCATTTTTCCTTCTTTATGGACGTGAACCATCCACTACCCTCGACACCGTGCTACCATATCATCCGGATGCCTCTGAATTCACCCCTCTTTCCGAAGTTGCTCGCCATGCTGAAGAGTGCCGCCAACTGGCTCGCTCGTTTACGTCGGATACCCAAGGTATCCACAAAGATCGACGCGACAACGGGCAGCCCACACAGTCCTTCGCCGTGGACTCTCACGTCTGGCTTCAGCTGCCCTTCCAATCCCCTGGCCTTAGCCCAAAGCTTGCTCCGAAATATCAGGGTCCGTACCGGATCGTCGCGTGTACATCGCCGGTGAATTATGTGGTCGAACCGGTGACGCCATCTTCGGACAAACGCCGCCGTGGCCGCGAGACAGTTCACGTCAGTCGCCTGAAGCCGTACCACGACCCCCTTATCGTGTCATCACCTTAGGTCGCCAGGATGGCTCCTCTTCGCCGTGGGGGCAATTGTAGTGGGTAACATGCATGTGGCGCTGTGCGAACTGCCACCGCTGCGGCGCGAGACCCGAGCTCGGGCTGCTGATACGAACGGCTAGGACTCGCGATCAAGAGCGACTTGCGATCCCTCGTACGAGCTGCAATAAACCCCCTTTCAATATATATATATATATATATATATATATATATATATATATATATATATATATATATATATATATATTCTGGGCATTTGTAAGCTATGCTTTGTCATCTGTACACGATCATCATTATGTGCGGTTTCATATCGCGTTCTTCTTCATCATCCCTTGTGGGGCTCGCTCTTATGTAATCCGTGCTTTGGGCGCGGTTGGTTCGCCGCATCTCCGACGTGTACTAAACGTCGTGATAACTGCTGCATCACAAGTGTGCAGCATGTCGGTCCTCCGTCCTCTGACTTCCCGCTCAACGTCCTGGAGCATCGATCAGGTGGCCTATTGTGCCAGCTATCCGCCAGTATGTCGGAGGACGAGCCAATGGGCAATTCTACTTCAGCCATCTCGGCCTCGGCTACCCCAGCCTCTCTGTATTGGATTGTCAATGGGAACCAGCGTGATACTCACGTGTTTGCTGAACTTCGCGGTGAAGACGTCGAGGATTGGTTGGACGACTACGACCAAGTGAATTCGGCTAACCGTTGGGTACGATGCGTCCAGCATACGTCACGTCGCCTTTTATCTCACAGGAACAGCGAAGACTTGGTTTTTCAACCATGAGGTTGATTTCACGAACTGGAGTGCTTTCAAACAACAGCTCCGCCAAATCTTCGGCACACCGGCTGTTCGTTCCACCCTCGCAAAAAAGACTCTCGACAAGCGCAAGCAACAACTCGGGGAATCTTATACGTCGTACATCGAGGATGTGCTTGCTCTTTGTCGACGCGCGAACACGGCCATGACCGAATCAGACAGGGTTCGCCATATCTTCAAAGCCATCGGAGCTGTCGCTTTCAATGCCTTAGCCATCAAGAACCCCGCTACCGTCGCTGATATCGCCGCTACTTGCCAGCGCCTCGACGAACTCGAATAAGTACGGTTGCAGCGAGACACCATTACTTACTCCAAGTTACGAGTAATGATCCACGCAATAATTCGTGAAGAGCTACAGTATTATGGCTTCGCCGCAGGGCCTATGCATTCTCATGTATCGGATACCAATCTGCGAGACGTTGTCAAGGAGGAATTGGCGTCCATGGCAGGTGCAGCGTACACGGACCCTCTAACCCCTCGGGCCCCACCAATCTACGCACAAGTCACCTACTGCAGCATCCGAGACGGTTACGACGCATCGTCCTGCGAGACACCACTCGCCGTCACCGCTTCGCCGATTTACGTCCCCACTTCGACCTGCTTCTCAATTCGGCGTGTGTCTACCGGAAAACTGAATTATGCAGCTTTTGGAGGAAAAGCTGCATCGAACGACAGGGCAAATTCCTCCATCGCGTCCGTGCAATATGATATAGGTTGTAGTAGAAGGTGTACAAGTCGAAGCTTTGATAGACACTGGTGCTAGTGTTTCAGTTATTCACCGTGCATTGTGTTCGCGACTCGGGAAACTTACGACCCCCTATGATGGACCTACGCTACTCGCTGCTCAAGGGGCCGCCATTCGACCTACCGCCATGTGCACTGATCGTATTTCAATCGATGGACTTCTGCCTTACGTGCAATTTGCAGTGCTAGGCTCGTGTGCCCAGCAGCTTATATCGGGATGAGATTTTCTTTCTATGGCCTCCACCTCCATCTGCTGCGGGCAACGCGTTCTCCACATGACCGACACGGCCTATTCACTTCATGCAAATGACGCACCACTTCACTTGCTTGCTGCAGATGATACCGCGCTACCACCTCGCCATCAAAGTATTGTTACTATCACGTCTCATGTCATTGACTGCGGCGACGGGCTCGTATTACCATTTGCACGCTGTCTTGCATGAGGGATAGCCTTTGCATCAAGGCTGGTTCGGTTTGATCATGACTCTGCACTTCTCTGCGCTACAAACCCGACATCCGGAAAGATTCTCATCCCCAAAGGCCCTACATTGGCTTGCGCCACTGAATCAGAGTCTATCTCTGTTGTTTCCTTTAAAGCAGCTTCCTCTGATGTTCCTTGGACTGGACAGGCCGCATCTCCTTCAGCTTTTGTAGCTGCCATCAGTTACGTCATGACACCTTCGCAGTCACAACAGTTGGTTGCTTTGCTCCTAATACACGAAGCTTCGTTTGACGCGCATTGAGCTTCGTTGGGAAAGACTTCGATGTACGACGGATCGGATAGAGACAGATGGCACATACATTGTACGCCGTAGACCTTATCGCGTATCGCTAGCTGAGAGGAAAGTCGTTGACGAGAACGTCACCGACATGCTCCAACGGAACGTAATACGTCCCTCTGCTAGCCCTTGGTCATCCCCCGTTGTTTTGGTTCGTAAAATAGACGGCTGTGTTCGATATTGTATCGACTACCTAGCACTTAACAAGATCACACGCAAGGACGTATGCCATATGCCGCGAATAGACGATGCCTTGGATTCCCTTCAGGGTGCCGAGTACTTCTCCAGTCTCGATCTGCGTTCCGCCTACTAGCAGATACCTGTGCATGAGGACGATAAAGAGAAAACAGCGTTTTCGACACCAGATGGGCTCTACGAGTTTAATGTCATGCCTTTCGGCCTCTGCAATGCGCCCGCAACGTTGGTGTACATGATTGACACCGTTCTTCGTGGCCTGAAGTGGATGACTTGCTAGTGTTGTCTGGACGATATTGTTGTTTTCTCGTCATCCTTCTCTCAGCACCGGAAACGTCTGGATGAAGTTCTCACGTGCCTTGCCAACACTTAACTTAAGCTAAACACCAAGAAATGCCATTTTGCGAGGAAGACGATCAAGGTATTAGGTCACATTGTGAGCAAAGGCGGCATTCCTCCAGACCCTGACAAGCTTTCCGCAGTTCGGCAATTCCCTTGTCCCGAAAAGAACAAAGATTTGCGCAGCTTCCTGGGCCTCGCTTCCTATTTTCGCCGATTCATACGAGACTTCGCCTCAATAGCGTCACTTCTGCACAAATTACTGGGTTTTAATGTTCCCTTTGTGTGGTCTCCCGAATGTGAACCAGCATTCGCCCATCTAAAGCGCGCTTTCACATCTGAACGAGTACTTCGCCATTTTGATGAAGTTGCTCCCACCCTCCTGCATACGTATGCTAGTGGTCACGGCACTGGTGGCATTCTCCTACAGCGAGACGACACTTTAGGTGAGAGGGTCGTCGCGTACGAAAGTCGCGTTCTCACAAACGCCGAAAAAAAATTACACCATCAAGGAGCAGGAAAGCCTAGCTATGGTTTGGTCTGTGCAGAAATTTCGACCTTATCTTCATGGCCGCCATTTCACCATCGTTACAGACCATCATGCATTATGCTGGCTTTCGACGCCGAAGAACTTGTTTGGACGACTTGGTCGGTGTATACTTCGTCTGCAAGAATAAGATTTTACTATTACCTAGAAGTGCGAAAAAAAAGAACACCAGGATGCAGACGCGCTTTCTCGCTGTCCGCTTCCTACGACACCATGAAGTGGACCTCCAACTACCATCCGTGACAACTTTTCGCACGACCCCTCTCCACATGCTTTCTCGTTCACCACTGTAGACGAGATGCCTACACACGACGACATATTCTTCCAATCTCATCAACTTGCCGACTCTTACTGTCGGCGCATCATAGACCATCTTCAAGGAGCTTCGCGCCCGCCTAACGCGCGCCTTCGTCGACAGCTGTCGCAATTTAAGATTGACAGCCGCGTCCAGTACCATTATGTCTATCACCCTGACGGTCAACGCTGGGTTCCTGTCCTGCCACGCGCTCTACGTGCTCATGTCCTGCAGGCTTCTCACGACGACATGACTGCTCGTCACATTGGTTTCCAGAAAACCTATGACCGCATCAAAGGTCGCTTATACTGGCCTGGATTGTCCGCCAGTGTAGCGAGGTATGTCGCTTCCTGCGCCCTATGTCGGCGTCGAAAGCTCCCTACATCACCTCCAAGCGGACAACTGCAACCGGTTTCGTGTCCATCGCAACCATTTGAAGTCGTTGGCATTGACCAGTATGGTCCTCTTCCTGTGACTGTCACTGGTAAACAATGGATTGTGACAGCCGTTGACCACTTGTGACCACGTTGACCAAACAGCTTGTGTGAGTTCTGCCTCAGCGTCTGAAGTTGCTGAATTCATACTTCAAGCCTTAATACTGCGTCACGGTGCTCCTCGCGTCCTCCTGAGCGACCGTGGAAAAGCATTCCTTTCGCAACTAGCAGACGAAGTACTCAGAGTCTCCGGAACCACCCACAAGACTACCTCCATCCGCAAACCAACGGCCTAACAGAGCGATTTCATCGCACGCTGTATGATATGCTAGCTATGTACATCGAACCAGGTCACAGAAACTTGGATGCAATTTTGCCATTCGTGACTTTTGCGTACAATACCACCGTTCAACGGACGACCGGTTACTCGCCATTTTACCTCGTCTATGGTAGTTCACCCTCTTCCTGCCTTGACGTCTCTTTCTTCGCGCCAACTGTCGATCGATGCCCGTCCTCCAGTGAAGAATATGTGTCCCGCAGTCTGCGTTGTCGCCAGCTCGCCCGCATCAACACTGAAGCACGGCAACGGGACCGCAAGCAGCCTTACGATGCCTCTCAGCGCGTCGCGTGCTTCCATCCTGGCGAGACAGTGCTACTCTGGACACCAGTTCGTACTCCTGGCTTGTGTGACAAGTTTCAGCTTCGGTTCATCGGCCCCTAGAAAGCCTTGAAGCAGACCTATCGGGTTAACTATCGCGTGGCAGCAGTTATTGTTCCAAATGACCGCCGCTGCCGCGCGGCTGAGGTTGTCCACGTTTCCCGTATGAATCCTTTGAGGAGGCGTTCGCCGCCCGTTTCAATTGCGGCCAGGATGGCCGCTCTCGCGCGATATGACATAGTGTGGGCATTTATAAGCTGTACTTTGTCATCTGTACACGATCATCATCACGTGGAGTTCATATGGCGTTCTTCTTCATCATCGCTTGTGGGGCTCGTTTTTATATGATCCATGGTTTGGGCATGGTCGGTTCGCCGCATCTCCGACGCGTAATAAACGTCGTGAAACTGCTGCATCACAAGATATATATATATATATATATATATATATATATATATATATATATATATATATATATATATATATATATATATATATATATACAGGGTGGCCTGGCTAACTTGGACCCAGATTTTGAAAAAAAACACATATGCTTCCTTCAGAACAGACATCGCGTGGAAGTTGTTAGCGTGTATATAAATTTATGGTACCATTATTTGCTCGTATTTTTTGAGCAATTACCCGAGAAAAGTTAATTACCCTTATAAATATAGCGTGAAAGGTTCAGGCGTCCATAGGAAAGTTGTGGAGCTCCAGAAATATTGCCCAAGTTAGGCACTTCCAACGAGACAGACTTTGTGTGGCCGTTTTTATTCGGGAAGAACGAAAGACCGCGGAGTTTAAAAATTACGCCAAAGCACGCTCCGTGGACCCGGATGCGCCGCCATTAGAGCCCTCTCAAGCGTGCTTTGTAAAAAACATCGCTCGCTTCGCGCCTTTCGTGCTGCCCATGACAGCGCTTCGCGTTGTGCTTGGTTCCGAGATAAACGCCAGCGGGTTCGGCCGGCAGTTTAAATACAGCGCAGCTCCCGTTTTTGCGGCAATAATTGCACTCTCGCGCTGGAATAATGCATGCGGAGGAAATATAACAAGCTCGTGAGTTCGAATTTGGGAGCAAGACGCCAACGAGCAAACACGCACTATAGCAAACTTGATAACGTTGAGTCAATTAAGCTGATTGTCACAAAACGAAGAATTTTGAACTGACATGAAAGGTTGCTTTTTATCTTCCTGTCCATTCCTTGTCGGCAGAGAATTTGTGATTTAATATTACTTACGTGCCTTTTACACGTCGCACAGAAGTTTCACACAGATGGCTGTTTTCATGCATAACAACTTTAGAGATTTATTAGCTGTGATTTCTGTCTAAAGAATGTGTTCAAACAAGTCACCCTCTGCAATAATGCAGTATTGCCACCTTTTACGCACGTCCGATTTATCTTTTTTGATGACGCAAGACGGTATCTCACTGCAGGCCTCACCAATCTCGGCCTTTATCGCTTCTGGTGTAGTTGTAGGTTTGTGGTGCACTCAGTCCCCACAAGAAGTCAAGAGGTGTCAAGTCTGGTGGCGTTGCAGGCCACGCCGCTGGCGTTTGAAGGCTTCGCCAAGCCTGGCTCGGCCAAGGCTGCTGCTGTGAACTGGTGCATCGTCGTGCTGATACCAAGTTTGATTTAAAACACAATAGGAAGATCACAGCGAAAATCTTCGACAGAGCCTTCCAAGGTGTCGTTCACGTACCGCTGAGCAGCGAGCATGTGGTCCAAAAATATGAACCAATTATTCTTCCGTCAAAGATACCACACCACACACTCAAGCACCATGGGTACTGGTGTCTAGTCTGCGCCTCCCAATGCGGGTTCGTATCACTCCAGCAATGCGCATCATTGATGTTGACTTGAGAATTTCTGGAGAAGGTCGCCTCATCCGTCCAGAGCACTTTGTTAGGAAAGTCGGGTATTTCGTCACTGTTCACAAGGATCCAAGTTAAGAGGAAGCTTTAGCTCGGGCCCAACTCCGACGCGGCCTATTCAAATACATGTAAAACGCAAAAACGTTTTTATGAGATAACCCCTGAACCGATTTTGATAAAATTTGTTGCATTTGAAAGGGAAAGTTAAATTCTAGTGACTGTTGGAAGCGGAATTTTGATTGAGGGCTTGAATGTTCTTAAAACGATTTTCAAATATTTGACCGTTTGAAAAAAATAGAAGCACGAAGTTTACAAATTGATAGCTCTGCATCAAGAACTGATATCGCGGTTCTGTAAACGGCATCCATTAGATCATTCAAAGTGGACAAATTCAATATGTCATTTTACATCTTACGCGAATTTGTTACGTTGGTTACAACGGTTTTGCAAAAGTTGCATTTCCATATGACTAAATTTTTTTATATTCATGTGTAACATATCAAATTTGTCCGCTTTAGATGTACTATTAGATGCAATTCGCAGAATTGTATTATCAATTTTAGTGGTTAAGTTACAGAGTTGTAAACTTGATAGTTTTGTTTATTGAAAATTTTCGATTTTTGCCAATTTTTAATAAAAAATTGACGACCTAACTCAAAAATTCGAAACCAACAGTCACTAGATTTTCAGTTTTTCTTTTAAATGCAACAAACCTCGTCAAATTTGGTGCAGTGGTTGCCGAGAAAAACGAGTTCTCCTTTTACATGTATTTAGATAGGAGCACTCAAGCTAAAGCTTCCTCTTAAAGAATGAAGCCGCCATTGAAAGTCTCTTGCAGCTTTTCACGCAGTCGGAGGTGATACTGATGCAATTCAGCCTTCCTAAGAACTCTTGACACTGAAGATTTTGAAATGCCGACCTCGCCACTCACATCGCGCACGATGGAATGAGAGTTTGCAGTCATGAAAGCCAAAATGACTCCTTCAGCCTCTTCACTGATGGTCCCCTTTCTGTGCCGCGTCTTTTTGAAGCTCCCTGTTTCTTTCACCCTTAAGTAACTCCTCATAATTGTGTTCGTGCTAAGTCTTCCCCCACATTGCCAATTGCGGTATACATTGGCAGCTTTCCCCTTGTCGCCCCGTGCTGCTCCCAAGGCTAAGACCATGTTCGCCCTCTGCTCGCTTGAGTACGGCATGCTGTATTCATTGCAAACAAATTCTTCGAAACGGTTGCGCGGCACGACAGTAATAGACAGCCGAGCTCACATGCATCTAGCCGCTTGCTCAGCTTGGAAGAAAAGTGGCGTTGTAAAAAATGATTTTCTCTCTCGCACAGGTTCCAGATATATGATGCACGTTTTGTGTGTATTTTTTCTGTTCCGCATCGACTTTAATGCTGGAAAAAAATTGCTCTTGTCGTCATACTGGAATAAACGGCTGATGACGGCGGGTTCTTCGGCGACAGGCGTGAGCGGCTGCTAACGAAGCACTTTTTCGGAGCACCGTCGCCAGCCGCTGTCGGTAATATCAGAGCCGAGCAAAGGTTGAAGCCCTTTCTCTTTAGTGAATTGAAGGCGCGGCGCTGGCGATATTTTACAAATCAATCATGAGAGCGCTGCTGCTACCGCGGCGCATTCGGGCGCACAGAGCGCGCCGTCAAGTGGTATCTTTTACACTCCGTGGGCTTTCGGTTATACCGAATAAAAACTGCCACGCTAAGGCTTTCTCGTTGGAAGCACCTGGGTTGGGCAATATTTCTGAAGCTGCACAACTTTCCTCTTAAAGCCTGAAAGTTTCAAGCTATATTTATAAAGTAAGTAATTTATCTTGGCTAATTACTCAAACAAAGGCGAGCAAGAAAATGGTACTGTAAGTTTAGATAAACGCTAACATCCACGCGATTTCTATTCTGAAGAACGCATAGGCTTTTTAAAAATCTTGGTCCACGTTTGCTGGGACACCATGTATGTATGTATGTATGTATGTATGTATGTATGTATGTATGTATGTATGTATGTATGTATGTATGTATGTATGTATGTATGTATGTATGTATGTATGTATGTATGTATGTATGTATGTATGTATGTATGTATGTATGTATGTATGTATGTATGTATGTATGTATGTATGTATGTATTGTGGGGTTTCTGGCTCTCGCTGCGTTTTTCGGGCTCTCGCGGTAGTTGTGTGGAGCCATTGCGTTGTGTTGGCGGGGGCTAGACGGGGTGGCAGCGGGTCATAAAACGCTGTGACTCTGCTGTCATCCCGCCCACGGGAAGGTCAACAGGCTTTCCCCATTGGCCGACATTTTGGCGGGATTCGGGCCCTGCTTGCGTGCGCTCCGGGTAAGCGCGCGCAAGACGGGGCCCGAGGAGACCACGTCGGGACGTCTGAAGGTGCGTACGTGTTCCTCTCTGCCTGCGCGGCCCCCTTTGTCCGCCGCCGGCAGATGGTTAATTCGGCTCGTCGGGGTCCCGGCCTCGGCGGGCGCGCGCGCACTCTTCCGTCGTCTCGATGTCCTGAGGCAGCGTCTGCCGATCGTGCCCCCGTCTGTTCGTCTGTCGCTTCTTTCTATTTCCCTTTTCTCTACTGTGGGGCGCGCGATGGCAGGCGCTGACCGAAGGATAGGCAGCCTCTCTTACGGCTGGTGTTCTTTGTTCTCTCTCTGTCGCGGTGCGCCATTAGCAGCCACCGGCGACCATTCGGCCATGTTTTGTGTAATTAGCTTCAGATTCGGACGTAATGTTAAAACGTATGTCTGTATTGAGTCCAACCTTAATAAATGTTCTTTGTGACTTCTCGAGAGATTTGCCTAGGGTCTCCCTTGCTGCGCCCGCGGTCTCTCGCCTTCCCCTAAGCTGGGGGCCGGCGGGTCGCATACGCGCGCAGCTGCGCGTTGGCACATGGAGCGGACCGGAGCAGGCGCGGACGCGGTGCCCTGCACGCATGGCGGCTCGCAGTGCTCGAATCCGGGGTGGACTTCCGGCGCGCGCGGAATCGGAGCGTGCGCAGGAGACCACAGTATGTATGTATGTATGTATGTATGTATGTATGTATGTATGTATGTATGTATGTATGTATGTATGTATGTATGTATGTATGTATGTATGTATGTATGCATGCATGTATGTATGTATGTATGTATGTATGTATGTATGTATGTATGTATGTATGTATGTATGTATGTATGTATGTATGTATGTATGTATGTATTAAGAATTTTTGCGGACTTCGTCTTCATCTGTACAAAGTCATCATCAATCATCGGCTCATGTTCGTTTTTTGCGTCGGCGCCATTTTCCCTTCTTGGAATAAAGCGTCGTCTCGACCGTGGCATTTCAAGTGGTGGAGGCGCTTTCAGATCCCGTCAACCTCACCCTTCTTCAAGATCTCTCCTGGAGCTACGTTCGCGATGCCGCTTACGCCAAGAGGCCTCCATGTCGCAAGACCAGCCTGCAGCGTCCACCATCTCGGTTCAAGTGCCAGCCACCCCCACTCCCAGCCCTGCCAACAACCGGCATCGCGATCCTGAAATATTCTATGGCTTACCAGGCGAGGACGTTAAGGACTGGCTCGACAACTACGATCATGTCAGCGAGTACAACAACTGGAACAAGACATCGAGGTTAAACAACGTGCCATTTTATGTATCTCAAGTAGCTACGGCGGATTTTCGCCACCCCCACGGTTCGTTCGGAAGTTGCGAAAAAGAGGCTGTCTGAGCGCGTCCAGCATTATGGCGAGTCGTATTCCTCGTACATTGAGGACATCCTCGTGCTTTGCGGCCATGTCGACAGTGCCATGCTAGTGACTGACCGCGTGCGACAACTTCTTATGGGTATAAGATCTACTGCCTTCAACGCACTCGCCGTTCAAAACCCTTCGACGGTGTCGGACGTCGTCTCCGTCTGTCAGCGCTTCGACGTCCTGCAATCAATCCGCCTGCAACCAGACTTTTCCGGCAACCCCCTGGCAAACAGTATTGAGCTCCGGTGTATCATTCGAGCCATAATTTCTGAGGAATTGCAAGCGCATGGCTCACCCCCTCGCAGCAGTGCTCACATCCAAGCTACTTCTACTCGCCTGCGCGGCATTATTAAGAAGAATTGGCCTCCCTGCAGAACGCTCACCATGCCAACGCTTCTCCTTGCCCACAACCTGCTTCCTACGCCCAGGTTTCGGCAATTCCAGCCGCACCGTCTCCAATCACACCGCCTCCGCCTGTTCAAGATCACCTGGCACACCTCCGAACTCGCCTTACTACTCTGCCTGGCGTTCGTCAAGGCATACCCCTATTGCAAGAACCAGCGTCTTCCAGTGCCTTCCAGTGCGAAACCAGTGCCTTTTCTGGCATTGGAACGCACTGGGTACGCTGGCGCTCGCTGGGACTCAGTGGGACGCCAGTGAGAACGCTGGATAAGAGCTAGGTCACACTCGAAGAGACGCTGGTTCCACAGCCGTGACGCTAGGGCGCACTGGTTTGTGCTGTACAGGCGCTGGTTCTCGCTACAGTTTGCTGGTTCGCATTGGAAACTGCGCTGGTTGTGTTTATGCCGTGCTGGTTCCAGTACGCAAGGACGAGCGCTGCTGAATATTAAATGCTTTATACAATTTGATCACTTGATACTAGTCGCTTGTCCTGAATAATGCTATGTCTTGGGGTCATAAAACTATTTCGTGTCGCAGCTTCGAATAAAGGTGCGTGAGCTGCCCTGTTTATATCCATGCACAGTTGACACTGAATATCACTTTCGTATTTTGCATTTTCCCTTTTGACTGGGCGAATAGCTAAATTCTTGAGCGAAACCATGCAAACGCAGAGGTAGTTCGCAAACGTAGTAGTTCCCACGTAATGTATGACTGGGAGTTGTCGCCGTTCTCGCAGTGTTGTGGAGGGGACGTGAAATGCAGAAGTCATTGAGACGCGCGCGAATGGACCCCGAGTTCGAAGCCTACCGCGGACTATATATTATCGCACCGATAACAAAGCTGAGGTGATTCGTGCGCTTCCCCGTTCCCTATTGCATTAAAAAAGTTTTGAGGGTAAAATACACACTTTTTAGATTTTGCCAGCTACCCGCACCGAGATCGGTGCCCACCGAAGCTTGGGCCTAGCGTGTTCGCCGAGTCCGTCTGCACGCTATCGGCGCGTCTAGGCTCAGGAATCAAGAAGTCTAACAAGGGTAAATCACTCTATATTTCAGCTTTCGCATGGGCGTTCCTAAATAAACCAATTTTTCATGTCTACAGTACCAGCACATGAAGCGACGACTGCCGATGTAACGCGTCATAAACACAGGTATGTGTGCTGTCGCCGAAGGCACCCAGCACTACCCTGTGCTTCTTTAACGAAGATATATGACTAGACAGACATGTTCATCACTGAACTAAGAAACCTTTGCATATTCCTCACATGAAGAACAAGAAACGGTTATCGAAATCGGCAGTAACAACCCATATAGCGTCCCGTGTCGGCGGTTGATTATTTTTATATTTATTGATACTGCAATCCCACTTTGGGGATTCTGGCAGGAGCGTAAAAATGTTGAAAAGATCACAAAAAAGGCAACCGACAGATACATAGATAGATAAGAGTAAATAAACTGATATAAACTAAAATAGAAGGCATACGGTAAGTACCAAGTTAGACACGATGTAAACAAAGTAAATGAAGGCTGTTGAACATGGGTGTTAGTAAGCTGGTTCCATTCAGTTATTTCCGCGGAAAGAAAGAGTATATAAAGGAGTTGTTACATGTGCGAAACGGAGCAATTGTCAATTGGTGTCTTTGTCTAGTGGCATACCCGGATGAAAAGGTTATTACGTATGAAGTGTCTAATTTATAGTGCCCCTTTACAATCTGATAGATAAATTTTAGCCTAGATGACCGGTTTCTTTGGGTTATTTGTGGCATCTGGGCTCTGGTTAAAAGGCCAGAAACAGAGGAACGTCCAAAGCTGTTATATATGAATAGCACAACCTTTTTCTGTACGCTTTCAATCTTGTTAATATTGGTCCTAGTGATTGGGGCCCCGGAATACGGCTGCATAATCTAATGATGAGAGAATAAGCGCTTTATATGCGGTCATGCGCACATCAGGAGTAGTAAATTTTAAAGCTCTTCGTAAAAAGAAAAACTTACAGTTTGCATTTCTTACGACATATTCAATGTGTTTAGTCCAGTCTAAGTTACTTGTTATCCGGAGGCCCAGGTATATGTAATGAGGTACGTCGTGAAGAACACCGCTGTTGATAGAATAGACAAAGGTGAATGGTCTTTTTTGTGAGTAACTCTCATGAACACTGTTTTTTCATAGTTCATACAGATTTGCCATATATCACACCACTGAACAATTTTGTTGAGTGTATCATTTAAAAGAATTTGGTCAGCTGTGCTGTTCACTTCCGTATAAATCACTCAGTCATCGGCATACAATCGTATTTTGACAGGAATGTTGCAGACAATATCATTCATAAACAAAATAAAAAGAAGGGGTCCAAGCACAGACCCCTGGGGAATGCCTGAGTTCGCACCAACAATTTCCGAAGTTTCTCCATTAAAGACAACAAACTGTTTTCGATTGTTAATATATGTGGCAATCCAGTTTAAAAGTTGCTGGTTAATTGATATTTTCCCTGATTTGTGCAATAGCTTCTTATGAGAGACTTTATCAAAAGCTTTTTTAAAGTCCATAAAAATTACATCGGTTTGTTTCCCGTTATTCATTGAAATTGCAAAGTGGTGTATAGTTTCTGCTAGCGGGTACACGTAGAATAACTTTGTCGAAATACATGCTGATACTTTGTTAAAATATGATGTTTGCCAAGAAACTGCGTTATGTGGTTATGTATAATATGTTCTAAAAGTTTACATGCAGTACAGGTTAAGGAAATCGGACGATAGTTCTTTATACAGTCTTTCCTCTCATTCTTATGGACAGGTTTTACTTGGGCGATTCCCCAATCCTCCGGAACTTGCCCCTCAGATTGTGATCTAGAGAATAGAACACACACGGATTTTGAGACCCATTCTGCGTATCTCTTGAAGAATGCGTTTGGAATGTCATCTGGCACTGGGGACTTCTTTACATCAAGTTTTAAGAGCTTATTTAAAATTCCAGCTTCACTAATTAGAATATCTGGTATGGGTGGGAAATTAGCATCTAAGTGTGGTAAAGTATCATTATCAACACTGAAAATGTTCTTAAATTGCTCACTGAAGGCTATTTGTACTTGTATCTCTTGTATCTACTTGTACACCTTCGATATCAAAGACATCACAATCGCTAGAAGCCGGGCGTATGTGCCGCCAGAATTGCTCGGGGGACGTGCGTATAAAATCAGGTACGGACTCTCCGAAATACCGTTGTTTGTCAGTTTGTACTTGTGTTTTTTGCTGTAATGTAATATCCGCTATTTTCTGCGCAGTATAGGAAGAGTTTGTAGATCTTTGTTTTTTATTTAGGCTCTTGAGTTGCCTTTGTAATCGCAATAAGTCCCGAGAGATCCAGGCGTTTTTGCGCTTCGACTTCTTTACAATACGGGCAACATATTTATCGATGCATTCTTTTACAATTATATTGAATTTGTTGCCAAAGACTGTTTATATCTCCAGAATAGGATGAGAAAATATCTAAATTAAAGGAAAGCATGTCAGTGATAGAGACATCATCTGCTCGTGAAAAGTTAGGGAAACTAGACGTTGGGTTATTACGTTTAATTGCTGCACCAGTCAATTCTAGCAATACTGCAGAATGGTCCGAGACACCAGGTATTACCTCACAGGAAGTTTCGGCTGTAATTGAACCCCTTACAAAAAAGAAGTCGAATATGGACTTTGAGTTACCCTGAATCCTGGTGTAATCTTGAACTACTTACAGTAAGTGGAACGCGAAGGCCATATCTATCAGAATTTCACAGTGATTATCTTTTCGGTTTCGGGCTGATCCACTTCGGGCAGGTTGAAATCGCCTGATAGGATTATTTTGTCCCCAAGCCTGACTTGTGTGTCTGGATACTTTCTTAAGTTTTTGAGGATGCCAACATCAGAACCAGGAGGCCTGTAAATAGCACCTATAACATACCTGGTGTTACCACAATGCACTTTGCGAAAGACAGCCTCGACACCAGTTACATCAGGCATTTTTTTCATGCCTGAGGATTTGTTAAAAAGAATAGCCGCCCCACCACCCTTACTCTCGCGGTCTTTTCTATGTACGCTGTATCCAGCGGGCACAAATTCACTGCCATAAATGGATTCGTTTAACCACGCTTCAGTGAGGACGGCTATATCAATGCTATGGGTCAACAACAATGCATCTAGCTCAGTAACTTTGTTAACGACACTTTGTGCAGTTTACATTAACTACTTGCAGTGACAGTGCGTCATGCTTCTGCCGTCAATTAGCCTTTTTGCTTAACTTATAGCGTGAACCAGTAGTTTCGTTCCACCTGAACATGACGTCATCAACGCTTAGTTTATCAAAAATTAGTTTCACTTTGGATCCGTTTTTCCTTCCAGCAGCTGATGTGCCCCACAATTTTTTCCTTATTTCTCTTATCCGGTAGGAAAATTCTTCCGAAATTTACACCATACCTCCCTTAAGTTTGTTACAGCTCTTTAATATAGCTATCTTCTCTCGGTAGTCCAGAAACTTTAGAATTACAGGATGGCATTTATTTTTCGCCCTCTGCCCGATTTGATGACATCTTTCTATTCCCTTGACTGTAACCTGTAGTGCGTCTTTGAAAATCTCATCTTTTACTTGTTTTAATAGGCCATCTGCAGTTTCGCCACGTGGCTTTTCTATGCCATATATAACCAGCTTGTTTCGGCGGCTTCTATTTTCTAGCTCATCTACCTTGCTCATCAGGGATACAATCTCTTTGTTTAATCCTGTAACTGTTGCTTCTACTTCTTGCACTTTGGCCGTTAGCGCCGTGAGGTTTTCTAGTTGTTTATCAACTTTGTCTATGCGCTCCGTTAGAGTAGAGATCTTCCTTTCTATAGCATTTTGAATTGTCTGTATTTCTTCAATTCAGGAATGTGTTTTGGCTTGGCCCGCTAAGATTTTAGCCAACATTTCGCTATCACCGGGACCAGGGTTTGCCTCAACATCTCCGCAAACAAGCAAATCAACCGGCAGTGAATAAATACATGTTAGCGAGGATCTCACACCCAGTGGGCAGGGCAGCAGCAGCAAATAACGATTACCGCTTCTGTAACAATATCCATGCAGGTAACTACCAAGCAGTATTATGAATAAAGGGAAAATCAGACATCCACCCTTCGCACTTTTCCTTCGTGTTGTCGACAAATTCGACTTCGCCCTGCCATCTGCTGGCCGCCTGGTTAGCTCAGATGGTAGAGCGGTTGCCCCGGAAAGGCGGTGGTCCCGGGTTAGAGTCCCGGATCAGGACGAATTTTTTTTCAACTATGAGGCTTTTCTTTCGAGGAACCCGTTTCGGTTTCCTTTGTAGCAATTGCTACGACCGGGTGGATGTCTGATGTTCCCTTTATTCATTACTTCTCTGCACCTTGCGGGTTTTGTCGCAGAACTTCTACGTCTAACCTGTATTATGAAGCAGAAAGAATTTCTAGGCATGTTGCCCTTGCTGCTGCCGCAGTGCCCACTGAAGATCCAGGTTTCTGGCGATGTTTTTGTAGCCTTCGGAGGGGTCACGTGATGAGTCGTCGCTCGTGTGCATCGCCACGCAGTCTCTGTGTGCGACTCGATGAACGGTGGACTTTCGGAGACCCGGCAGCTATCGATGATCGTTGATGCAGCGTGCCTCACGATAACCCTATCGACAAGTGCGGTGTCTTGGGTTCCGTTGTGGACAGTCAAATGATTCCCGAGTAGGACAGCCATGACCGGTGTCATGAAGCAGAAAGAATTACTAGGCATGTTTCCCTTGCTGCTGCCGCAGTGCTGCCGCAGTGCCCACATTAAGGACTTTTTTCTAAGTTCAAATGCCAATCGCAAGTGAAAATCGATGTTTTAGAACTTCCTAGCATGCTACTGAATAAAGACAGCAAATTTCTCTTTGTAGTACAGCGTGAGTTGTAGTTGCTGGGCGATAGCAAATCTACCATGTCTGTGTGAGCCGTATCTCGGCGAATCTAAAACGGCTTGTCGATTTTAACATGGCAAATTGTCTGCTTATAACCATCTGCTGGCATGGCGGACATCCTCTTCTGCCACCGAGGTGAGCGGACGCGAAATGTCGGGCTCTTCCCGAGCGGCTTCAGCGACTCTTTTTGGGCGCGTTATCAGGTCAACTGAAAAACCAGGCCAGGACTACCAAACGATTTTACCAATGATGCCAACAGGTGTGTCCTTTCTGCATACGATTTTTTTAGTGATGTCACGGCGATGCCTTACAGAGTGGAACATTTTCGAGACGCTCTTACACGGCTGTCTCTCATGCCGGAAGTGGTTGTGCAGGGTGCATATCAAATGAACCATGTGTGGGCGGTGACTTTCAAGGACGAAGAAGGGAAAAAGAGGATTACCGCTCCAGACGCTATTATGTCAAGGACCACTGCTGTGTGGTCGTCGACCCGTGAGACCGAGGCCTCCGTACCAAGCTCTACTGGCTTCTTCACGGTGTACCTGACGACGACGTTCGCACTGCTTTGTCGCCTTTAGAAAAATGACTGAGATCACCAGGGACAGGTGGCGGGCACAAGGATGCGTTGACAAAGGGTCAACCACCCCTTCCGTCACTATAAAGCTGAACGTGGGCGTCACCGCTGAAGACTTGCTCCACCAGCTGCAAGTAGCGGAAGATGTTGCGCTCGTGCACGTCTCTTGCAGAGCTCCCCTCTGCCTCCGATGCCGCGGCATCGGGCACATACGACGCGAGTGCCGTTTACCACGCTGTGGGCTTTGTCGTCATTTCAGCCACGACGAGACCCAGTGCGCCTGAACCTATGCCAGAGTGACAGGCCCAGCATTGAAGGAAGATGTCACAGATCACTTGATGGACGTTGTCGACGCAGTGGAAGCCGCAGGCGAAGGGAAAGAGACCCAGCCCTCGGTGTTAGCGCCCCTGAAGAAGGCAACGACTGTTAATGAAGCCAAGTCATCGGACGGTTGAAAAGACCTATGAGGTGACACGGTAGAACGAACTGACTCGATAGAGGTCGAGGTAAAAGAGTCCAAAGAAACTTGCAGATCAGCAGAAGTGATGGCCGGGGAACAGCACGACACTGACGACACCGTGATGCCAACGTCAAGTAGCGCACCAGCTAAGAGGCTTCACGAAGTGGTGGATGAGCAAGAAGAAAAGGAACAAGAGACTGAGAGTGACGAGCCTCCACCGAAAGCTACCCCGGGACGCCTACCAGTGTTCAAACCCAAGCCCGACGTTCCAGCCAAACGCCGTTCTACAATCCAGACGCCTCCGCGTTAGCGGAGGCGTTCCTGGGATAGGAAAATTGTTGTTGAGGTCTGGGGACTGGGGTTTGTGGGCAGGATGTGCGTCGGCCGTCGTCATTGTGCTTTGAAGTCCAGAAAATCCTGGTACGCCTCCCTAGACCGTCGAATCATCGTAGCAGATGTGAGACGGACGATGTGCGGTACTTGGTTTAGATTCTACTGCAGATATGGCAGCTAATTTTTCGACTGGTCTTTGTGTCGCGACGTTGAACGTGCCTGGACTTAGCGGGTGTAGAAGGCAATGTAAAGTTAATCGTATTCTTATTGAAAATAATATTGACTTACTGGCCATTCAGCCAATGGTTAACGTTTTCCGCCCCAGATATACCGTGAGCGTCCGTCACGCGGCGGGTAGGTCTGGGGGCTGCCTTATTCTTTTGCGTAGCAGGATTGCTGTAGTTGAAGACGTCACGTCATCCGAGGATGGTAGAATGGTCCTCTACGAGTTTACGTCTTCAGAGATGCCTTGGAGGGGTTTACATGTTTATGCTCCGAACGTAGCACGGGAGCGGGAAGTTTTTTGGTGATGGTCAGCAGTACTTGAATTGTGAAAGGCATGTCATATTGTTTGGTGATTTCATTTGTCTCTGCCTTCCAGAAGATAAATCTAAGTTGACTAGTATTTGTGATAAGAGTGCGTTGCTTTTAAGTTCGATCGTGAAGCATGAAGAGCTTGAAGACAATGGTAATGTGTTGTCAAACGAAAACCATACCATGTATGCGCACTACCAAGGTCAGTGTCATAGCAGGCTAGACAGAATTTATGCTCCGTTAACCTCTGTACCTTTATTTTTAGGTTACCAAGCGTTACATGTTAGTTTTAGCGATAATTGCGTCGTTATGTCAACCATAGGAAAGAAACAAAAACCATCGAAATTCAGCTGGGCCTTATGGAAGCTGAATGATAAGCTTTTGCAAGACGACGGTTTTCAAAACGCAGTTCAAGAAAAGCTCGAAAATTTGCTCAGCATGACTACGTCAGCGTTCTTTATTGCAGAATTGGAACTCTTCAAAACAGTCGTTAAATTCACCGCGATTGAAAGAGCATGCGTAGTCTATCACAAAGAAAAAGAGCGTGAGAAGGAATTAGACCTTAGGTTCAAATATATGCTCAGCTGAGAAAGCTCTTCGCCTGGCTTATTTTCGAATCAAATCAGAGAAGTTAAGTGTGAGCTTGAAGTCATGGATAAAGAAAAGTACAGGGGCGCGGTGTTAAGAGCAAGGGCCGAGAGTTTATGGATGGGAGAGACGCCTACCAAGCGAGCAATAAGTGACGAGAAGAAACACGCGGTTTCCAGAAAATACCAGAAATAAGTTGTCAATGGGAAGTCACTAGTGATGTTGGAATGATTGAGCACACATTTGAGTCTTATTATGAATGTTTGAAGGGGAAAACGAAGTTACATTCAAAGGTTTAGTACTGAATTTTTGCCATTAATGCCAACATTATCAGACGAGGTCTGTGCAGCGCTCGACGAACCAATAAGCCTTTCAGAAGTTAGGATGCGATTGAAGAACTTAGCCCCGGCAAGTCGCGGGGGCCTGATGGTCTGGGAGTGGCTTTCTATAAGAGCTTTAAAAGTGGAATAGCTGTAGCATTACACCGCCTGATAAGGGAGATATACGAGAATAAGGGAGTGCCTCCTTCTTTTTGGACATCGCACGTTATTTTATTTCCTAAAGTGAAACATCGTGCGCGAGTTTTGGCGGTTGAAGCCTACAGACCAATAAGCTTGACACATAGGGACTATAAAGTTTACACTAAAGTACTGGTGCGATGATTGTAGACCGTTATAAAAGAATTTGTGGGCCCCCATCAAACATGTGGTATCAAAGGCAGAGCGGTATTTTCGAAGGTACATACTGCAAGGGCCATACTGGAATGTTGCGATGAAAGAGAGGACAGAGTCGCTATGATATAAATTGATATTGAAAAGGCTTTTGACAGACAGAGTCGTCCATGATGTTATATTTTTGCTCTTAGCACATGTTAAAGCCAGTGCAGTGATAATAGATGCAGTAAGAACGATGTACAAAGATTGCACTGCAGTATTAGTAATAAATAGGAAATTAGGCATCGGTGCAAAAGTGGAATTCATCAGTAAAACAAGGATGATGTTTGTCGCCTCTTTTATTTGCCTTATATTTGGAGCGTTCTTGTTTGAAAATAATTAAAACCCAATCTATTCGTGGGCTTATCTACGCAGGAATTGAGACGTGAGTTCTGACTTATGCAGATGACGTGAGAATTTTCTACCGTGATACAGAAAGCGTGAAGGACACTATGAAATAGGTTGTTTCTTTTTGCGCCGCAACTGGAAGTGTTGTCAGCTGGACTAAGTGCCAAGGTTTATGGCACGGTAGCTGGCCACAGGCACCTGAATATGTTTGCCATATTAACTGGAGCGTTACCCTTAGAAAATATATTGGGGTGCCATTACAACATTATCGCGACAGTGCGTGGTATCCGATCGAAGAAGTAAAAAGAGCTAAAGGCCAGACAGAAAAGTGAGGCGGGCATAACTTTTCGATGTCTTCGAGAGCTAGTGTTTGCAATTTGTTTTTAGCTACAAAGGTGTATTATGTAGTACAAGTGTTATGCATGGCAAGAATTCCGGAGCAGAAGCTTCACAGTGTGTTTTTGGTGTATATATGGGGAACTAGCCGGTGTAACTTGTTTCATTCGGGGAAGAATGGAGGACCAGGATTGACACATTTGTCTTTGAAACAGATTGTTAGTCGGCTCTTTTTCTTAAGGGACCAAAGTGATATATTTCTGCGTACTGTTATTCAAGTAAGATTGAGTTCTTCCTTGCCTGAGTGGGCTGTCTCATCAACAAATGAACAAACTCGAACACCAATTGGATTTCTGAGGGAAGTTGTTATGTCCTTTTCTATACAGATAGCGCGCATTTTTCGAATGAATTTTTGACTTCTGTGACGCGTAAGAAACTTTATGGAGATCTGGTTGATGTTTTCTTGCCACATCCTGTTTACCGTACGATGTGTAACTTAGGACCTGAACGCGATGTGCTAAAACGCGTTAAAAAATGCCGGTTAGATATTCAACGAAAACCTTCTTTTTTCAATTGCATTCTGGCACTATCCTTGTGAATCCATGGCTACAAAGCAAGGGCTTCTTTGTTCCATGGTCTCTTAACTGCATCATATGTAAGAAACCCGAAACTATGGAGCACATCTTCTTAGACTGCCATGACTCCGTTTTCTTGTGGGATGTTCTCAAACGAACTCTGGAGAAAGAACTTCCGTTAAATCCTTTCGGTATTCGGTTCTTACCATGTGCAGACACAGGGGGAGTTCCGGCTGACTTGATAATTCTTTTGTGTATGAGCAGCGTGGGGAAAACGCGTATGGATGTCAGGAATGCCCGCGTAGATGATTGGTCTGCGAGAGAACACCTAAGTGAAAGTTTAGGGGCACGAGTGCTGCCCTCAAGCACATGACTGAACCGCCAGAATGGTTTCGAGAGCTTGACAATTTAGTGTCTGTGATATCCTCTTTGACGGTATTTTAAATATGTACAGTCTCTCGAAATGATGTAATATTATTTTTCTGCACCACGCGAACTACTTTTTTCGCGTTTGCGTGTTGTTGTAATGAAGATAATAAAGAAAAAACATGCTGGCATGGCGTGGCGGTAATGTACCGGGCTTGGGGTCGGTAGGTCGGACGGTGGAATCCTGGACGCAACACTCTTATTTTTACGTTCTTTTTTTATTGCACTAAAATGCTCTCTGTTGCTTTCTGTATTAATATATATATAGATATATATTGTGTCCAGGCGCCGCCTATTTAACGCGCTAGAGCTGTTTTTCGCACCATTAGCCAGCGCTTCCTTGTACGCCGCGTCTGCGCAGCGCTCCAACATGCAGTGTGCGGCACTGGGCCGATAATCCGGCGCACTGGATACTGGGTACTGGGATTTGCCATGGGGATGTCTGCTATTACTGCGGCTTTAGAAGACATGTCTCCCAGTTTTGCTGACGCCGCAAGCAAGACGAACGTCTTGGTTACGCTGCCTTTGAACGCGATGAGCCACCTCCTCGCGTCTACCGCACTTATGACAATAATCCTCCCGCTAGCCGATCTCTATCTCCGGCCGACTTCTATAACACCACACGCAGCACACATGCCTCGAGACGCCGCTCCCCATCGCCGCTCCGACATTCTGTTTCGCCACTTCGGCCTGTCTCCCAACTCCATGTCCAGCGACCGGAAAACTAACTAGTACACTTTTTCAAGGGAAAACGGCACCGCCGCGAAGTGCTCCAAGTTCTCCTGAACGTCCTTCGAACATCTTATTGGTCTCTGTGGAGGGTGTGCGTTTGTTGGCTCTGATTGACACGGGAGCTAATATATCTGCTATGCGTGTGGACCCGTGCTCTCGTCTGCGCAAAGTGAAGACACCTTATATTCGATCATCACTGATTGGGGCTAATGGAGCAATCATTCGACCAACAGCCCAATGGGCAGCACGTGTCTTCATTGATGGTATCCGTCATCACATTAAGTTCGCGATTTTAATCCCCTGCACTCACGAAGTAATTTTAGGTTGGGACTTCCTCTAGTCAGCGTACGCTTTAATCTCTTGTCGTCAACGTGTTGTCCATATGACCGAGACAGTTCATTGCAGCGGGAGTGCCTTTCAGCCACGCCTGCGTTTTCTCGCTGCTGCCGATTCTTTACTGCCTCCCGGCTACGAGCAAATCATAACTCTCTCTTCTACAGACATCGCCAATGGCGACGTGTTCATCACTCCTTACGTCCGCTCTCTTGCCCGTAGGACTGTCTTCACTTCCTGGCTGGAGGGGTTCAAAGAATGCTCCCATTAATCATCGCTTTAAACACTACCCCTGAGACAATCCTCCTACCTCCAAGCTCTGCAGTGATTGGTTATGTGGACAACCAATCAGTCTCCCTGCTTCCTCTTGCCGCCTCTGCAAGCTCTTCCTCAACACGGCCAATCTGCTTCACCTGCCCTTGCTTCCGTGATAAGTCCTGACCTCACTGCTACTCAGAGTGAAGCGTTGCTAAAATTTCTCACGAAGCATCACGCCTCCTTTGAAATGGACACTTCGTCACTAGGACAGAGCTCCATTGCCTCCCAGCGTGTCGACACCGATGACCAGACTATTCTACGCCGTCGTCCCTACCAAGTCGCTTTGGCCGAACGCAAAATCGAGTAAAACATCGCCGATATGCAGGAAAAAAACATCATACGCCCATCCGCCAGTTCTTGGTCATCACCAGTCGCTTTAGTGCAGAAGAAGGATGGATCGGTTCGATTTTGTGTTGACTACCGCACTCTAAACAAGATCACACGTAAGGAGGTGTATCCGATGCTGCGTATCGATGACGGCCTTGATTCTTTGCAAGGCGCGCAATACTTTCCCAGCCTTGATCTTCGCTCCGGATATTGGCAAATTCCAATGCACGAAGCGGACAAACAAAAGACCGCCTTTTCTATTCCGCATGGTCCTTACTAGTTTAACTTAATGCCTTTCGGCCTATACAATGCTCCCGCCACATTTGAAAGAATGATCGACACTGTTCTTCGCGGCCTCAAGTGGAAAACTTGTCTATGTAACCTCGACGACAGCGTCGTGTTTTCTTTGACGTTCACTGGCCATCTGCAATGCTTAGATGAAGTTCTCACATGCCTTTCTATTGCTGGACTTCAACTAAACACGAGGAAGTGCCGTTTCGAAAGCAGAACAAATAAATCCCTGGGTCATTTAGTTAGCAAAGATGGCATTCAGCCCGACCCGGAAAAAATTTCCGCAGTGCACAAATTTCCACGCCCACTTCGTGCAAAAGAACTGCGCAGCTTCCTTAGACTCGCCTCATAGTTTCGACGTTTTATGGGGAACTTCGCCAGCATTGCCTCGCCCCTCCACAAGCTCATTGCTAGTTCCAGTTCCTTCGATTGGAACGATCAGTGTGAAGCCGCGTTCCAAGATCTCAAGCGCGCACTAACATCCCCTCCTTTTCTTTGTCATTTTGTTGACAAGGCGCCCACATTACTGCATACTGACGCTAGTGGTCAAGGAATTGGTGCCGTATTGCTGCAGTGCGACCACCAATTTTGCGAATAGATTGTTGCATATGCAAGCCACGTTCTCACGTCCACGGAAAAGAAGTACTCTATACGTCAACGGTCAACATTTCACGTTTGTGACCAACCACCATGCCCCATGTTGGTTGTCGACAATCAAAAACTTCTCTATATACCTTGGCCGCTGGCTACTCCGATTACAAGCATATGATTTCGATGTGATATACAAGTCCGGAAGGAAGCACCAACATGCTTATGCTCTTTCACGATGGCCATTACCACCATCATCGGAGAACATCACATCACCTTGTCAAATTGGCCGCACGGAGGACGCATCGTCTATTACACCAATTTCTTCCTTGACTACATCAAATCGCTCATCAGTGCTTTCCACTCGCCAGCGCGCCAACTCTTATTGCCATGGTATCATCAATCGCCTTAGCGGTGTTTCATCTCCGCCCAATGCCAGGCTACGGAAACAGCTGAAACTGTTCAAGGTCGAAGACGACGTGCTCTACCCGTACATTTTTCACCCGGAAGGCCATCGATGGGGTTTCATTCTACCGCGCTCTCTTCACGCTGCAGTTCTGCAGGCCTCACACGATGACCCTACATCAGGCCACTCGGGTTACCACAAAACACACGAGCGCATACGAAGCCGGTTCTATTGGCCAAGTCTTTCCACGAGCAAAGCTAGATATGTTGCATCGTGAACGCTTTGCTTCACGATGCAACAGTAGCGACCTACTACTGCTCCGGTCCGGACGCTACAACCACTTCTTTATCCAGCAGAACCCTTCTCTGTCGTCGGCATTGATCTTTCGGGCCACTCCCACCTACTCCAGACGGCAACAGATGGATCTTCACTGCTGTTCACCACTTGACCCGGTACGCTGAAACAGCCTCGGTACTTTCAGGCGCTGCCTCAGAAGTAGCGGCCTTCTTCTTGCTCGCTATCTATTTACGTCATGGGGCGCCTAACGTTCTTTTGTGCGTCCGAGGCAAGACATTTCTTTCAAGCACCTTTAATCAAGTCCTGCAAGCGTCCAACACCATGCACAAGACAACGTCTCGCTACCACCCTCAAACCAGTGGCCTAACAGAGCGATTGCATTGCACGCTGTGCGATATACTGTCCATGTATATTCAACCTGACTATCGTAACTATGATGTGATTCTCCCATTTATAACATTTGCATACAGCACGTTTACCCCAATCGAAATGCCGCCGCAGTGGCAGGAATTCAATCCCGCGGTGTCGTGCTCGGCAGCCCAACCGCATAGCCAGTGAGCAACAATGGCGGGTCCCTCGCCTGTTGCCGCGCCCATACTATTGGCCCACCCATACGCGGATTTCTTGCTTGTGCCAGTTC
Source organism: Dermacentor variabilis (assembly GCF_050947875.1). Classification (NCBI taxonomy): domain Eukaryota; kingdom Metazoa; phylum Arthropoda; class Arachnida; order Ixodida; family Ixodidae; genus Dermacentor; species Dermacentor variabilis. The sequence continues at coordinate 201,263,897 of NC_134570.1, read as the reverse complement.
CTTTCACTGGTGCGATCGGTGGGAAGCCGCTTTTCAGGAACTTAGGCGTGCCTTATCCTCCCCACCCATCCTTTGCCATTTTGATGGTAAGGCACTCTCTATTTCATCATGACGCAAGCAGCGAAGCAATTGGCGCCATGCTGCTGCAGCACAACCACGTTCATCGTGAGAAAGTCGTCCTATACGCAAGCTGCGTTTTTACTTTCGCGGAAAAGAAGTGCACAATCACCGAACAGGAGTGCCTGCCTGTTGTATGATCCGTGCAAAAATTTCGCCCGTAGCTCCACGCTCATGATTTCACTGTTTTTGCCTATTATCATGCCTTATGTTGGTAGTAAGCGATCGAAAACTTGTCAGGATGCCTTGGCTGCTAGACTATGACAATACAAGCGTATGATTTCGATGTGGTGTATAGATCCGGACGAAAACACCAAGACGCCGACGCACTTTTTTGCTGCCCGTCACCACCATCTTTAGATCACGTCACGTCTCCTTGTGAACTCGGCCGCACGGACGGGGCATTTTTAGTGTTATATATTGGTTCCTTGACCCAGTTGCCACCCAGCCACACTTCTATGTTTTCAGCTCTGTACCCGCCGTGCTTGCTCAGTGGCTATGATATTGGGCGGCTGAGCACGAGGTCGCGGGATCAAATCCCGATCACGGCGGCCGTATTTTCAATGAGGGAGAAATGCGAAAGCACCCGTTTACTTAGATTTAGGTGCATGTTAATGAACCCCAGGTGATCAAAATTTCCGGAGTCCTCCACTACAGCGTGCCTCATAATGAGAAAGTGATCTTGGAACGTAAAACCCCATAATTTTTGTATTATTATCCACTAACCAGGGCACTCACCCACATATCCACGACATCATGCATCGCCTCATTGCTGTTTCAATCCCACATAACTTCAGGCTTCGAGAACAGCTCCAACTATTCAAATTAGATAACGATGCTCTCTACCGCTACATCTTCATGCGGAGGGCCACCGATGGGTTCCTCTCGTTCCGCGTTCTTTTCGTGCCCAGGTTCTCCAGGTTTCTCACGACGACCCGATGTCTGGCCACTTGGGTTACCAGGAAACTCGTGAGTGAATACGCAGCCAGTCGTTCTGGCCAGGTCTTTTAACCAGCGTAGCTCGATGCGTCGCCTCATGCATTCTTTGCCAACACCGCAAACGACCTACCACTGCACCTGCCGGCACCCTACAACTACTACCTTGCCCAGCAGAACCCTTCGCTGTCATCGGCATTTGCCTTCACGGCCGTCTCTCGGCCACTGCAGGCGGCAACTGCTGTTGTGGTTCACTTGACGTGGTACGCGGAAATTACCTCTGTCCGTTCATGGACTGCTTCGAAAGTGGCTGCCTTCTTCCTTCAAGCTATCTACTTACGCCACGGAGTCCTTCGGGTTGTTTTGGGCCACCGCGGCAAGACATTTTTCTCAAACATTCTTGATGAAGTCCTCCGAGGTCGCAACACCATGCACAACACAACCTTCGGCTATCACCCCCCCCCCCCATACCAATGTTCTGACAGAGCGATTTCATCGCACACTAATATTTATGCTGTCCGTGCAAATACGACATGACATAGCAACTGGGATGCCCTTCTCCCATTTGTGATATGTGCCTACAACACCGCTGTCCAGCGCACCTCAAGCTACTCTCCAGTTTTCCTGGCGCTTCTCCATTCATTTGCGACCAATTTGTGTCTCCTCTTGCCCAATGTCGCCACTGTGGCCGCCAAAACACCGAGGCGACAAATAGGACCGCGAGAGTCGTTATGATACTACTCACGGTGTTGTTTTACACCACCCTGGCAGCGATATACTTCTTTGGACTCCTCTGCAAATGTCTGGCCATTGGTTTGAAGGTGGTAGCCAGACGTTGTTTTGTGCACGGTGTTGGGCGCTTGCAGAATTCCATTAAGAGTGCTTGAAAGAAATGCCTTGCCTCGGTCGCTCAAAAGAACGTGAAGCGTCCCGTGACGTAAGTAGATAGCCTGCAAGAAGAAGGCCGCTACTTGTAAGGCAGCTCCTTAATCTACTGATGTTGTTGCAGCGTACCGTGTCAAGTGGCCAACAGCAGTGACGATCCATCTGCTGCTTCCTGGAGTAGCTGAGAGTGGCCCCAAAAAGGTGAATGCTGAAGACACAGAAGGCCTCTGCTGGACAAGGACTTGGCAGACAGGCCGAAGCGGCGAAACAGATCCTCGCAGCGGCAATGGGTAGCGGCGTCTCGAGGCATGTGTGTTGTGGGCAGTGTTTGAGAAGTCGGCCGGAGATGGAGATCGGCGAGTGGGAGGATTATCGCCGTAAGTGCGGTAGACGCGTGAGGTGGCTCATCGCGTTCAAAGGCAGCGTAACCATGACGTTTGTTTTCCTGGCGGCGTCTACAAAACCGGGAGATATGTCCTCGAAAGCCGTAGTATTAGCAGATAGGCCTCGACGAACGCCAAGCATAGTATGGCGAGTTCGGAGGCCGGGCGAGTACAGGGGCCAGATGATCGTGAACAGTAACAGGCGGTGTGATTGTAGATGGTGCGGCTGGCATTGCAGCAACCTGGGTATAAAAAGCCGAATAGATAACGCTGCATACCAATCAAGCAAACGTCATCGCTGGTACAATCTTATCAAATTGCGTAGCCGACACGGAACATTCGTTCCTAATAAATTTAAAGCTGCGCGCGTTTCTTTCGGCAATAATTATGGGAAGCTTGATAGCGGTCAGATGGACGTTTTACACGATTACTTCTTCACAAAGGGTCCCCTTCTGGAGCTGCCATATTGAAGCCGTGATGATGTTGGAAGACTGCGCTGCTCAGGAGTTCTGCCTCAGGCTGCGAAGACGGCTGCTTGGTTGAAGTGGCATCGTCTAAGCGTACATCCTAAAGCTCGTGCGCAGTAGAATCACAAACCATGGAGTCACCAGAAGGATTGTTTCTTGAGGGAGTTGATGAAAAATACTACTGATTGTGGGCACGTGGACCGAATTCAGCTTGAGTTTTTGTGGTGCCCAGATGCGGCGATGTCTTCGGGGCTGCTGGGCCTCAAGTGGTCGATATGCATCAAACGAAAGTGGTCTCTGACTTTGACTACAAACGTGGAGTCGGTTACGCATTGTACCAGTAAAGCTTCCTCCCACGACAAGGTTTTCTCTCTTGTAGCCATCACGGAAGCTGCATGATCAGTTTTAATCTGCGGGTCGCCACCTCGGTTCTCGTTGCGATGAGTGGCGTCTCGGTCCTGACCACCACTCATATACTGCAGAAAACTTGGCTTCAAGAGTGAAAGCTTTACTCGAGGTTGTCGTTTTAGCAACAGCTCAGCCGGCGTTCTTCCGGTTACGGAATTGTGGGTGTTCCTGTAAGCAAGCAAGAAGTCGTTAAATCATTAATTCAGAGTTATATGGTGGACTGTTAGGCTATCGCGAAACCCTTGCTTGAGTAGAGTGGCTTTCGTCGTGTAAACTAGCCATTCTGCTGCCCCATTTGTCGAGGTATGGTGCGGTGGTCTGCACGTGTGTCGAATCAGTGAACGTGTGCCGAATACAGTGAACTGAGGTCCCCTATGGTTCATCATTTCCTTCCTGTAGCCATACGTTCTTTCTGTTACGGAATTTGGCGTGTTCCTGTAAGCAAGCAAGAAGTCGTTAAATCACTGATTCCGAGTTCTATGGCGGACTGTTCGGCTATCGCGAAACCCTTGCTTGAGTAGAGTGGCCTTCGTCGTGTAAACTAGCCATTCTGCTGCCCCATTTGTCGAGGTATGGTGCGGTGGTCTGCACGTGTGTCGAATCAGTGAACGTGTGCCGAATACTGAGGTCCCCTATGGTTCATCATTTCCTTCCTGTAGCCATACGTTCTTTCTGTTACGGAATTTGGCGTGTTCCTGTAAGCAAGCAAGAAGTCGTTAAATCACTGATTCCGAGTTCTATGGCGGACTGTTCGGCTATCGCGAAACCCTTGCTTGAGTAGAGTGGCTTTAGTCGTGTAAACTAGCCATTCTGCTGCCCCATTTGTCGAGGTATGGTGCGGTGGTCTGCACGTGTGTCGAATCAGTGAACGTGTGCCGAATACAGTGAACTGAGGTCCCCTATGGTTCATTATTTCCTTCCTGTAGCCATACGTTCTTTCTGTTACGGAATTTGGCGTGTTCCTGTAAGCAAGCAAGAAGTCGTTAAATCACTGATTCCGAGTTCTATGGCGGACTGTTCGGCTATCGCGAAACCCTTGCTTGAGTAGAGTGGCCTTCGTCGTGTAAACTAGCCATTCTGCTGCCCCATTTGTCGAGGTATGGTGCGGTGGTCTGCACGTGTGTCGAATCAGTGAACGTGTGCCGAATACTGAGGTCCCCTATGGTTCATCATTTCCTTCCTGTAGCCATACGTTCTTTCTGTTACGGAATATGGCGTGTTCCTGTAAGCAAGCAAGAAGTCGTTAAATCACTGATTCCGAGTTCTATGGCGGACTGTTCGGCTATCGCGAAACCCTTGCTTGAGTAGAGTGGCTTTCGTCGTGTAAACTAGCCATTCTGCTGCCCCATTTGTCGAGGTATGGTGCGGTGGTCTGCACGTATGTCGAATCAGTGAACGTGTGCCGAATACTGAGGTCCCCTATGGTTCATCATTTCCTTCCTGTAGCCATACGTTCTTTCTGTTACGGAATTTGGCGTGTTCCTGTAAGCAAGCAAGAAGTCGTTAAATCACTGATTCCGAGTTCTATGGCGGACTGTTCGGCTATCGCGAAACCCTTGCTTGAGTAGAGCGGCTTTCGTCGTGTTAACTAGCCATTCTGCTGCCCCATTTGTCGAGGTATGGTTTCGGTGGTCTGCACATGTGTCGAATCAGTGAACGTGTGCCGAATACAGTGAACTGAGGTCCCCTATGGTTCATCATTTCCTTCCTGTAGCCATACGTTACAAATATATTTCAGATTGTGTCCGACGTTGCTGTAGTGCAGAGACATTTTTCGTCTGTCCCATTTGACTAATAGTCTACTTGAAGAAAGTCATTGAACTCACCGTTCATGGCGAAGCCAACATGGATGCTCTGCCATACACGACTTGGATAAGTCGATGGATGCAATAGTCCGAACGCTTTCGCAGGCATGGTCGTTTGACAAACTTTACATTGAAGGATAATGGATTCGATGCCTTTGTCAATCAACGGACACCAAACAAACGACCTAGCGAGGAAATTCATTTTTTGCATTCCTGAGTGCTTTACACGCAACCATGTTAGCACCACTTCTCGAAGTTCATCCGGAACGATGACTTCTTAAACTCACGTAACGCAGGTTTGCTCATGCGAATGTTTGTTTCCACGAACATAAAAGGGCTGAAATTGGTCATGACGGTGCGCTGGCCATCAAGATAAGGGAAACTGCGCGACTTTGGAAAGAAATCCTTCCGTTTTAGTCGCATCACCACCTGGCTCGCGGTGAGAGGCGTTGAATGAAAAACTGCGAGACATTCTTGAGCGCCCGCCTTGATGCTTGAGTGGAAGCGGCAGCCCCGATAGTTCGGCGATAACTTCCATGTTCTCGCCATGTTGGTACCGCAGCGCATACTGATAGGCTGCTAAAGTGATAGCCCAACGCTGAATCCTTGCTGCAGCCAGAGAAGGAACTGGTTTATCGGATGCCAAGATCTCCAACAGTGGAATTTGCAGCGGGAATTCGGAGAATATTGAGTGAGTTTGCTGCCGTGCAGGAATCTATGAACCTCACTTAGACCAAGGATAATGGTCAGCGCTTCCTTCTCCCCTTGGCCATACTTGTACTCCGCTGCATTCATTATTCTGGAGGTGAAGGCAACGAATCTTTTTGAACCATCCGGCCTGACCAGAAAAATTACGGCGCAGAGACCGCAGGCCGATGAGTCGCAGCATCCAACTACTGGCTTTGTTACGTCGTAAAAAGTCAAAACTTGACCGTTGATGAGCCGCTCCTTGGATTCCACGAACGATCTTAGACATGCCTGCCTGACACACAGACTTCGTTTAGGCGTCGGTTTCACACGCAGGTGCTTGCGGATAATTAGATTTGCGGACTCCCCGGACTGTTCGGCGTGTGGCGTTATGAGACTATAGACCATGAGCTGGTGGCATGCCCTGTCTATGCACGCAGAAGATGACAGCTACCTTGATGCATTTCGACAGCAGACTACTATGGGAGGTCCTCCTGCTAGGCGCACGGCCAGGGAGCTGGAAGGCGACAGAGGCAATGCGGGCTATTTCAGGTTTCTTAGACGACATGGGCCTGGACTCAAGCTTGTGATGGCAGCACTTACGCGACGTGTACTTTCATGTCGTTTCTCCCCTGGTCTTGCCCCATTGTGACCGTCTTTCTTCTCTTCCCCGTCTCTTGTGCAGAGTAGCAGGCCAGATACTCCTCTTTCCCACCGATCTCTCTGCCTGTTCCAGTCAATGAAATTCTACTTAAACATGCGTCCGTCCATACCCAACTCTTGTCCTTCTTGGGCACGTCGTGCACTAGTGCAGGAACTGTAGCCAAGTCTTTGATGAATTTTGCGTAGAAAGTCAGAAGGCACAAGAAGGCTTGTAATTCAGTTACGTAACTTGGTTGAGGTGTTTCGAAGCTGGCTCTTATCTACGTAGTAGAGGAAAAAATATGATCTGCTGTCACTTTATGACCAAGATAACCGACGGAATGCTTCGAAAATGACGACCATTCCACTTTGTCAAGAAGGAATTAGAGCTAAAGCACATTGCTTTTCGTTTGAGACAGTGACTGCATCAGCTTTCACTGCCATTCCACCTTCGCTGAGCGGAAAGGCCGTCATTTGTTTGAAGTGTCTGATGATGGGAGTTGGTGTGTTTGAATGGATGATTTACTAAAGACAGTGGTTGACGTTCTATTCAGACTCTTCATTTTGTCACGGTAGTCACGACTGCTTTATGATTACTGTGATATACAATCCGTGGTTTGACTGCCACCCTAAAGAGGCTCTCGGCTAGAATCAATGCAGCCTGGTAATACGTTGTATGTATCATGAGGTTAGAGTAACATAACAGGCCAAACTCTTCCAAGATGTATTGCATTCAGCTTTTCTTCTCTGGCTTAGAAATGTCCACGTTGAAGTCTCCGTTGATGATCACAGATGTGGAATCATCCTTTCTAACGCACTGGAAATACGGGGTCATAAACACCTCGATTTCGGACTTGGAAGGAGCGGGCGAGATGTACACCGGCGAGATCACGACTCCTTTTTCCGTTTTTCCGTTTTTGTGACAATATCCGCACAGTCGGTGACATTTCTGCTCGTCCCAAGATCGAAGAACATTTGAATATCGTTCTTTAGATATATAGCAACACTTGAAGCGCGCGACTACGGCTGGCATTCCCACACGACATCGGTGTAGACGTTGAGCTGGGCGAACATGTCTGATCGCGTTTCCGAAAGACACAGGACGGGTATCTCGTTCAGGATTGCATCGCGATTGAGCTCTTACGCACGCAGGTTCAGTGAACGAATGTTCAACGACACAACTGCAATTGTCTGCCGTTCCTGCAGTAGTGCTTTGCAAGTCTTGGCTATCGTGGGCAGGTGATGCTTTTCCAAACGCCTGAACTCGTCTTGCAGAGTTCTGTTCCTGTTTTTGTTTGCATGGTGAACTGTGTGGTCTCCCTTCGCATTCGTGAAGAAGAGGCGGTCCACGTCCGTGAACCGGCTCAGCGTCACGTACACTAGCTTCTGTGGGTGCTTCTTGTCGTTCTCGTACGCCACTTCACAGTACGTTGCGCCTTGAGACTTCTGCACAGTGACCGCACCGGCTTGAACGATGGCAAAGTGCTAGCGTTTGCAGCTAAGTCCGGTTCTCTTATATAAAGCGACGGTCATGGACTGCAACTTGATTGGAATCCATTCAGACATGATATTCATGCGCCTTCGTTTGGGAGCTTGCTTCAGAGGACTCGCTTTATTCTGTGCCATACGACCTGTGTTCAGTACGTCGAACTTCCCGTTGTTCTTACCCGTGTGCCTGGGATCTCTTTGGTTTCCAGGTGTGACAAGAGTAGTTCAAGGGCGCGTTGTACGTTCCCAAGCCCACGCATGGTTGTGCCATTGAGCTTGGACCCTCTGTGCGCTATCACAAGGATCGGTCCCCATGATGTTTTTTTCTTTGTCGGACGCCGAAAAAACTACAGAATGTTAGACGTATACAGCTTTCTCACACTTCACACTTCTCTTCTTTTAATGTGATGTTACGCTTGGCAAACTGATGAAGCAATACTGAAATCCTATAAGGGATTGCAGTATTTGTAAATAAATAAATAAGCAACTTTTCCACGGTTGCTTGACAGTCGTCTATGATGTTGCCTACTACAATAACGTATCTGTAGGTCAATGGTGGCATGCCGGGGCTCGGTAATCCGGCTCACCAATTTGTCGGAGGCAGCGCGACGAGATGACCGCCATAGTCACGGTTTACTTATGTCGCCCAGCCATGGTGCAGCAGGATCTAGGGAGCGGCCGAATCCACGGCCGCTGAGGTCGAACGCACTAGCATGTTTTATTCTCCCACTAACTGCACGTGAGCCCATCTTCTTCACCGCCTGCTTTGAAGGCTACATTTGCACCGCTGCAGAGCCCCTCGCCTAGTACGAAGCGCGACTGAAATAACGTCTAATCGTAAAGTTCAAGTAAAAATGTACAGATGGTGTGGTCATTGGTAGTGTTGGGGTCACGCAATCTGAGAAAGAGGTACCAGGCAGCACTGGCAACGTAGGCTGTGACCGAGGCACAGCCACAGTGAAGCCTTTGTGTGAAATTGCGACCTGACTCACGCTCCCGAGAAGCCCAGGCCCACAGGCGAAAAGTGCCAAACGTTTCCGCGGGCGGGGTGCTGGGGGGCTCCATCAACTTTCCGTGCCCCACTTATATACAGATAACTAAGTATATATATATATATATATATATATATATATATATATATATATATACTTCACTGGACGTAACTTCGTGTGACCTCGAAGAACTGTTCACAGCACTGACGAGCTTCGACGAGAGTAGCTACGACTTCATAGTAGCAGACACTTCAATTTCACAGCCTGAGTCCCCTCGCACCACGCAGGACTGTCTCTCGGTCGGATGAGCCAAATGATAACTGGTTTCAGTAAAAGACGTTAGGAAGATATGTGCGTTTTGTGCGTTTTAGGTTGCGCAAATAGACATGAATGAGAAAAGCCATGTAGTGCCTGCTTAAAATTTTAACACTCATAGATACAGTCAAGAAATATTTTCCTGACGAAATGCTACTTGAGAAGATAAAGTATAACATTTATAAAACTTACACAATAATGCAATATCTGAACACAATTTCTGACTTTAATTATTAGCATAAAGCAGGGACACTCCATAACTCAATAGTTATATAACTTTTCGAAGCATGATTTATACCACTGGTGTCATTTATTTCGCAGCGGCCAAATAAAGAATTATAAGGCAATGCATTATCAAGTGCACAAATAAACAACCACATTAAAGATAAATCAATAAGTAATGAGACAGCGATATAAGAAAAGCGCCAAAGCACACTTGAGCAAGTAGCAACAGCGTGACCCGCCGTGTTTGCTCAGTGGCTATTGTGTTGGGCTGCTGAGCGTGAGGTGGCGGGATCGAATGCCGGCCACGACGGCCGCATTTCGGTGAGGGCGAAATGCGAAAACACCCGTGTACTTAGATTTAGGTGCACGTTAAAGTACCGCAGGTGGTCAAAATTTCCGGAGTCCTCCAATACGGCGTGCCTCATAATCAGAAAATGGTTTTGGCACGTTAAACCTCATGAGAAGAGGTTTATTGGCGGCTCCTAAGGCAAAAGCGCGGCGACCGGGAACGGCGAGACAGCCCGAAGCACTGTCCAAAAAAGGCGACAGTAATCAACAGCGCGAGCGGGGCCGAGCCGCGCGTTGGCGATGTGTCTGTGCCGCGAGGCGCGTCTTCTTCTTCACAATCTTCCCCCGGACAAAAAGAGCCATCCTGGCGCCTTAAGAATCAGGAGGCAGAGGGTCGTGGTAGGGCTTGAGACGCGAGACGTGGACAATGTCACGTCCACGCCGGCGCAAGTCTTCAGGTGGTGACAGTGGCTCGATTAGAAAATTCACCGGAGATGTTTGCTCCAAGACTCGGTAAGGCCCTTCGAATTTTGGGACGAGTTTCGAGGAAAGCCCCGGAGTCTGGAAAGGCACAGACAACCACACAAGAACGCCTGGAGCGTAGGTGGTGTTCGGAAGCGTGTCGGTGCGGTTTTCTTTCTGGCGCTGCTGTTGCTCGGCCGTAAAGGAGCGCGCTAGCTGGCGGCATTCTTCGGCCTGTCGGGCGACGTCGGACACAGGTAGACACTCGGAGGCGTCAGAACGGTAGGGAAGGAGCGTGTCGATGGTATGCGTAGGCTGGCGGCCATACAGGAGGAAGAAAGGTGAAAATCCCGTAGTGGCCTGGATCGCGGTGTTGTACGCGAACGTGATGAATGGAAGGATGCGGTCCCAGTTACCATCATCAGATGCCACGTACATCGACAGCATGTCACCAAGTGTGCGGTTAAATCGCTCTGTGAGTCCGTTAGTCTGGGGATGGTATGCCGTGCTTGTCCGATGAATAATACGGCTTTCCGAGAGCAAACTTTTGACGACTTCGGAGAGGAAGGCGCGACCTCGATCGCTGAGGAGTTCTCGAGGTGCGCCGTGTCGAAGCACGAAGCGATGTAGAACGAAAAAGGTTACATCCCGTGCCGTAGCACTTGGTAAAGCAGCAGTTTCGGCGTAGCGTGTTAAGTGGTCAACAGCAACTACGATCCACCGATTGCCGTCTGGAGTCATAGGAAGCGGGCCGTATAGGTCGATGCCGACGCGATCGAAGGGTGTGGTAGGGCACGGGAGCGGCTGCAAGGCACCAGACGGGCGTAAAGGCTGCGATTTGCGGCTTTGACAGTCAAGACAGCACCGAACAAACTTTTGTACAAAATTGTACATGCCGCGCCAGTAGTAGCGCTGGCGAATTCGTTCATACGTCTTGAAGACTCCGGCGTGGCCACACTGTGGATCGTTGTGGAAAGCGGCACATATTTGTGACCTTAAGCTGCGGGGAATCACCAGAAGCCACCGACGGCCTTCAGGAGAGTAATTGCGTCGGTGGAGCAGCTGGTCACGAATGGCAAAATGAACTGCTTGGCGTCGGAGGGTTCGGGATACAGGGATAGTCGATGATCCAGAAACATAGTCGAAAAGAGAAGCGATCCACGGGTCACGACGTTGTGCGGTGGCAAAGGAGTCCATGTCGAGAGATGAGATGGAGTGTGCGGAAGTTGTTCCGCAGGCCGAGTCTGGAGGTAAAGGTGAACGAGACAGGGCGTCGGCGTCGGAGTGTGTTCGCCCACTGCGGTATACGACGCGAATATCGTACTCCTGGATGCGTAATGCCCAACGGGCTAGGCGGCCAGTGGGATCTTTCAAGTTGGCAAGCCAACAAAGCGCGTGGTGATCTGTGACCAAGTCGAATGGGCGCCCGTACAGGTATGCTCTGAACTTGCCAAGTGCCCATACTAAGGCCAAGCACTCTTTTTCGGTCACGCTGTAATTGGCCTCAGGCTTCGTCAGCGTGCGACTCGCATAGGCGACTACGTATTCGGGGTAGCCTGGCTTTCGTTGGGCGAGGACGGCGCCGAGACCGACCCCGCTGGCATCTGTGTGTACCTCAGTTGCAGCCGACGGGTCGAAATGGCGAAGAATAGGTGGGGAGGTGAGAAGACGACGCAGCGTAGCGAAGGCGGAGTCACATGCAGGGGACCAGGAGGAGAGGGTGGTGTCACCGCGCAGGAGCTGAGTCAATGGCGCCATGATCGATGCGAAATTCCGAACAAAGCGCCGGAAATATGAGCATAGGCCCACAAAGCTCCGAAGTTCTTTGATGGTCTGAGGCTTCGGAAACTCAGCGACAGCTCGAAGTTTTGCAGGATCGGGTAGAACGCCGTGCTTGGACACAACGTGGCCTAAAATGGTGAGCTCTCGCGCGGCGAAGCGGCACTTCTTGAGGTTGAGTTGGAGGCCAGCGTTCGTTAGACAAGTCAAAACAAGTCTGAGGCGGAGCAGGTGAGTCAGAAAATCAGGCGAGAAAACCACGACATCGTCGAGGTAACACAGACATATGGACCACCTGAGGCCACGCAGCGTGTTGTCCATGAATCGTTCAAAGGTGGCAGGGGCGTTACAAAGCCCGAACGGCATTACGTTAAATTCATATAAGCCGTCAGGCGTAATGAATGCGGTTTTCTGGCGATCGGCTGCAGCCATCGGTACCTGCCAGTACCCCGAACGCAAGTCAAGGGACGAGAAGAATTCTGCTCCCTGAAGACTGTCGAGGGCGTCGTCGATGCGCGGCAAAGGATAGACGTCTTTGCGCCTTACCTTATTTAGCCGACGGTAGTCGACGCAAAAGCGAATAGACCCGTCCTTCTTGCGAACTAGAACGACAGGCGATGCCCAGGGACTGTGCGAAGGTTGAATAACGTCACGGCGCAGGATATCTTCGACGTGGGTGGTAATGACACGACGCTCTTCGGCCGAGACGCGGTAGAGTCGTTGACGTAACGGCTGATGCGAACCGGTGTCAATGTAGTGCTGCACTTCCGACGTGCGGCCCAGGTGAGGTTGTGAAACGTCGAATGAACTTCTAAAGTGGTGCAGGAGATCAAGAAGGTCGGCGCGTTCGGCAGGCGTGAGGGTATCGGCGATGGCACTCGAGAAAGCATCCTGGGACGTCTCTTCAAGCGCGGAAATCGAAGACGACTGGCCGGAGTCGACATCAAAAGAGTCTCCGGGGACGTCAATCAAAGACGAAGAGTCGAGGAGTTCCACGATGCCAAGGCATTCACCAATGAGCAATGTAATAGGCGCACAGAGGGGATTGCAAAAGTATATATTGCTACAGCCGCCAGCCATGTCAAGTGTTGAGAAGGGTAGTCGGAGAGATTTACGGCTCATGAAGACGTCGGAAGGTGTGAAGAGGACCGTTGCATCAGTGATGGCATCGCAAGAGACGGGTACGAGAGCGAAGGAGCAAGGTGGAATATCTGTGTCCTCGCGCACGGTAAGTTTAGAAGGGCGGTCACAATCTTCGTGCAAGGGTGCGTCACAAGGGGAAAATTCAACTTCGGCGCGTGCGCAGTCGATCACGGCTTTATGACCGGATAAGAAGTCCCATCCGAGGATGACGTCATGCGAGCAGGTGGGAAGAACAATGCACTCGACTATGTAAACAATGCCGTGAATAAGTACACGTACAGTACAGGCTGCGTGCGGAGTGACGTGCTGAGCGCTTGCCGTACGAAGCGGCAGTCCAGAAAGCGGCGTGGTCACCTTGCGCAGCGAACGGCACAGTTTGGCGGCGATCACAGAAACGGCTGCGCCGGTATCCACAAGAGCGAATGCAGGAACACCTTCTACACTAATTTCGACCACGTTAGCAGGACAGGCACGAGGACTTAGACAGTTCGAATGGGGCGCAGTTCTTGCCTCGTGAACTGCGACGTTCAGTTTTCCTGGTCAGGTGGTGCGGGTCGCCGACGCATTGGGGAGAGCGAGCGTCGGCGAGGGGATGGCGAGCGACGCGAAGGAAATTCTGGAAGGTCAGCACGAGCATACGGTTGGTGGGAAGGAGTGGCGTATTTGCGAAAGGGCTGGCTGCCGTACTGGAAGGGCCGAGAGGCGTCGCCGAACGCTTGAGGCCGACGTCGGCAATATCGGGCGACGTGTCCAGGAGTGCAGCAAGAATAGCAGATGGGACGATTATCAGGCGTCCTCCAAGGATTTGCTCTCGGTGCGGTCCAAGATGCAGCATGGGCTTCCGGTGGCACCGGTTGGGAATGGGTCGCGAAAGACGCAGGCGGAGGCCTGCGTACTGCCTGCGCGTACGTAAGAGGCGCAGCCACAGGCAGGACTGGCTGCGCATAGGTGGGAGGAGTCGCGACAGGCTGCACTGCCAGAGCAGAGTTGAGATTCGTGGCTGCAGGCGGCTGATGGTGTGCGGAAGGGACAACTTGAGCGACCTCTTCGGAGATGAGAGTGCGGAGCGTGTTTGGAAGACGGGAGGTGGGCTCCTGAGTGAAGGGGACTAAAGAAAGTTGGCGGGCAACTTCCTCACGCACGAAGTCCTTGACCCCTTGAAGTAATGAGCATGGGTCGTACATGCTGTCAAGGCTTGCCACCAAGTCGTCGCTGCCCAGAGCACGCCGATTCGAAGCACGTTGCTTCCGTAACTCATCATAACTTTGGCATAGGCTGACGACTTCGGACACAGTGTGCGGATTCCTGGCTAGAAGCATCTGGAAAGCGCCGTCATCGATGCCCTTCAGTATATGGTGAATTCGCTCAGCTTCGGGCATTGCCGCGTTGACTCGTTTACACAGGTCCACGACGTCTTCAATGTAGCTCGTGAATGTTTGTGCCGTCTGCTGTGCTCGGGCGCGCAAGCGTTGTTCAGCGCGCAGTTTGCGAACAGCGGGTCGGCCGAGCACTTCTGTAAAGGTGGTCTTGAAGATTGACCATGTGGGTAAGTCACTTTCGTGGTTGTGAAACCAGAGTTGGGCAACACCAGCCAGATAAAAGATGACGTGGGTGAACTTCGCTGGATCATCCCACTTGTTGTGCGCGCTCACCCGTTCATATGACGCCAACCAGTCTTCTACGTCTTCGTCGTCTGCACCGCTGCAGATCTTGGGGTCGCGTTGTCGTGCAACGCCTGTGCAAGTGACGGACTGTGGCGTCGGCGCCGTTTGGGATGAGCTGTCGGTCATGGCGGGCGATAGCGTTCTTGATCGCAGCTCCAGGGTTACAAGCGACGGGGTTTGAGTCCCAGCACCTCCACCAATTGAGAAGAGGTTTATTGGCGGCTCCTAAGGCAAAAGCGCGGCGACCGGGAACGGGGAGACAGCCCGAAGCACTGTCCAAAAAAGGCGACAGTAGTCAACAGCGCGAGCGGGGCCGAGCCGCGCGTTGGCGATGTGTCTGTGCCGCGAGGCGCGTCTTCTTCTTCACACTCATAATTTTTTGAAGAAAGAGCGTGGATTGCATTATTGAGCAACTGATAAAGCATCTGACGAATCAAAATCAATAAGCCAAATCCACAACACTGACTAGAGAGTTTTGTAATATAGCGCAACCAAACGTCTCTGAGTAACCAAAAGGCCTTACCCTGCTTGCGATGTAATGTACCCAATTTTCGATCATTTGTATAACATACTGCATTGTTTTCAAAGCAAGGTGATTCCCTTGAACCTTCCCTTACTTCCCCGAAGCCTGCCTCACTGCCTCCTCTCCTCGTATTAGCGTCTGATAATTTTTGCGAACTGAATACATCATGTACGCTCTACTGTAGAAGGCGATGAGCAAAACGAGAAGGTAAAAGCGCTAGCCAATGTTTCGGCAAGTGGACTTGTCTTTTTAGCCCACCTGTTCTTTGCAGTCTATCCCCAAGCGCACGCTCCTCAAGTTTAGCTGTCCCTCCTTAGGTTAGTTCTCACGCTCAACCGTTTCAAGTTCCATACTATTCAATACCTTCAAACTTTTGGCACTAGCATGGGAACACCATTCGCACCCACGTATGTCAACATTTTCTGGGGACAGATTGCAGCAGAGCTGTTGAAATCATACCCTTGAAAACACCACACCAATCTGCTTTACATTGACGACATATTTACAATTTGTGAACACGCCACAAGCGCGTTAACCGACCTAATTAGCAATTTCAATCGCTTTCACCCGAGTATTAAATGTACTGGCCACAACTCTCCTAGTCAGATCAACTCCCTCGGCGCGACATGCTGCATAGAAAACGGAAATCTGAGAACGACACCTTACGGGAAGCCTACGGATAGCCAGCAATAGACTACAACAGTCATCACCCGCGACACTGCAAGCAAGGAATTTTTGTCGGAGAAACGAAGCGAATAAGAATCTGTAGTGGAGGTAACGATTATATCCACCACCTAAATAACCTTAAAACAACGCTAACAGAAAGAATCTATCCACAAGCTGCTCTCGATAGAGCTTATCATGTCGCGTCAAGATTGGAGAGCCAGTCGGAATTAGCTAAGAAACAGCATACAACAGTATCTAAGAGGCCACCGGCCTTTAAACCAAATTATTTTAATGCCTCCCCAAACATAAACAAATGCTTACGAAAATACCATTCAATATTATCAGGTAACGAGCTTGTGAGAAAACAGTTGCCGGATGTAACAAGGGTTACCTATCGCTGCAACAGACACTTTAAAGACGTGTTAGTGCACGAAATAGTAAGCTGACATCATTCCCCTGTAATAAAAGCACGTTGTCGCCGCAGGTACGAAACCTCTAGGAATCTTCAAAGTGACATTAAAATTAAAAACACCGCAAATACTTATACAAACGAAGTGAACACTAGCTTTACTTGCACAAGTTCGGATGCAATTTATATGCTTGAATACTCATACACTTCTGTAAGAAACAGTATATCGGTGACACGGCACAATCAATGAACGTCAGATTAAATGGGCATCGCGCAGACACAGCTGAGAAGCTTCCCAAAGCTGTTTGCCGAGCATTTCAACAAACCAGGTAGTAACTGCTTTTTTTCTTGTATTTATATCTTTATAGCATTGCAGTAATTTTTTGGTTCTTTTATTTCTTTTTCTCGAGCACTGTTTTCTACCGCTCCTTTTATTATCTCTCTCAGAGACACGATTGCCCACAACCTCCAGCGAAGCAGGTAAGAGAGGGCGGCTGTGCACACGGTTGTTGACACGCCCGCTGACACACGACCGCGTCACCGGCACTCCTTTATTGTCAAATCTGCACCATCACCGCTAACACAATTTCAGTCGCTGCCACACCCACCTGTCTCACCCCCTCTCCCCTTTAGAAGAACCTACCCTTACATACAGTGCCGAGGAAAGCATATGTCGTCTTGGAAAAAAACGAGTCCACTTGTCGAAACGTGGCGCTGGCTTTTACCTTGTTCTCGTTTTGCTCATCGTCTTGACTTTCCATATACCACCGGCCCCGTATTTTCCCTGGATTACTGTTAGAGCACACTGTAAAACTGGCGCCCTGGTACAGAACGCGCGAAAGCTATGTGATAGCTTCCAGCATATTTCTTCTATCAAGACTTATCGACACGCAACGCTCATGAAGGCGCACCCTGAGTTAGAACGAGAACGAGAGAGAGAGAGAGAGAAACAACTTCATGTAGTCGCCCGCAGATCGACACCATGACTAAATGGCGCCGTGACGCGGGCCCTGACGTCTTCTCAGCGGGTGGTCTCTACTCAACTCCAGCGCGTGTTACTCCCACGGTCGGTCGCTTTGAGGGGCAACGTTCCGTCGGTTTCGCTCGGCCTTTGTCTTTAAAGAGCCGCCGAGACCTGCTGGACGGCCCAGGTTTGGCTTTCGTAGTCGTAGCATTCCGCCGCAGCCGCGAGTCGCGGCGGAACCATTGTACTTGTCGAAGCTTCTTCGGGGAACTTGGTGCAATCCAATAGGATGTGCGTCAGGGTGCCCTTCTCCCGTTGGCACACACGGCACACATCACTCACACATAATTTCGGGTATAGATGAGTCATTAACACTGGGGTGGGTAAGGAACTAGTTTGAAATTGTCCGAACACCACCGCCTCCGGTCGGCTTAACCCCGGGTGCGGGGGTGGGAAAGTCCTTCTGGCCAGGCGGTGGAACTGTGTAAGTTCGTTGAACGTCGTCATGCGGTCATTGGGACTACACCACGTTGGACGATCGGTTGCAGCGGCGCGGTTGCTTAGCGCTCGCGCCACTGCGTGTGCCGTCTCGTTATGGTTATCGTGCTTCTCCGACGCATCGTTGCCCGCGTGCGCCGGGAACCACTTGATTCTGACATACCGATTCTCTCGTTGCAGGTCAGCCGAGCACAGAACGCCCAAAGCCTCACCACCCACTTTGCGCTTTGCATAATTCTGCACTGCACTTCGCGAATCGCACAACACCGTCTGGCACCCGGGGCCGGCAACGGCCAGTGCAATGGCCACCTCTTCCGCGTGACACGCCTCGCGGACCCGTAAGCTCGCCGCTGCCCTCGTCGCGCCGGACGGCGCCTCGATGACGGTAGCTACGAACGCCGCGCAGTCTCCCTGATATTCTGCCGCATCCACGAACCTTGCATGCTCGTCTTTGGCGTGATACTCGATGAGGGCCTTGGCCCTCGCCGCTCTTCTCTCCTTGTCAAACTCCGGGTTCATGTTTCTCGCTATGAGGTCTACCCGAATCCGGCGCCGGGTCCCGTCCGGGACAGAAACGTCGCTACTCGCCTTTTTTGCCCCGGGCATGAAGCCCAAGTATTGAAGTATGCGCCTGCCGGCTTCGGTCATAGAGAGCCGCTCCAGCTAGGCGGTCCGTTGCACTTCGGTAATTTCCTAGAGGGTATTGCGTACCCCCAGGCTCAGGAGCTTGTTGGTGTTCGTACACTCAAATAGTCCGAGCGCCGCCTTGTAAGCTCGGCGTATCAGGGCGTTGATCTTATTCTTTTCAAACTGCATCGAGCTGCGGAAGGGTGCAACGTAGGTGACGTGGCTGATTACGAAGGACTGGACAAGCCGAATCAAGCTTTCCTCCTTCATCCCGGCCTTGCGGTTGGCAACCCGTCTGTTGAGACGTATTGCGTTGGTAATCTTGGCTGTAAGGCGGGAAGTGGGCTCGCCGTTGCCCCGTCGCGTGTCTATAACCATGCCGAGCTCCCGGATTTTGTCGACCTCCTGGATCACTTGGCCGTTCCTCGTCACGATCTTGATGGCATTGTAATCCCTTGCTTCGCTCTTGTTACGTCTGACGTACTTCGGTGGTAAAACCAGCAGTTCTGACTTGCTCGGTGAGCAGATCAAACCGGAACCGTTCAGCTGGTCTTCGATCGCGTCGACGGCTTCTTGCAGCGTGCTCTCAGTGTGACCATCGCTGTCTCCCGGAACCCACAGCGTGATGTCATCGGCATCGGCATAGATAGGTGGTGTGCCGGACGCCCTCGACGCAAGAGCGTCGCTTCGCCACCCCGATCCTAACGAGGTTGAATAACAACGGCGAGATGACCGAGCCCTGGGGGGTCCCGACACTGCCGAGTCTCTTCTTTTGTAGCCGTAGATCGCCGGAGCAGAGCTCGATAGTCCGCCCCACCAGAAAGTCCTTGACGTAATTGTACGTTCTTGCGCCCATGTTGAGTCTGGACACCTGGGCTAGAATCGCAGAGTGCTTCACCTTGTCGAAGGCGCTCTGCAGGTCCAGCCCCACCCAGAATGGCCTTGTTGTCTTTCGTTAGGGTGTCATCGTCAATGATATCTTTCTTCAACAGAATCATCGCGTCTTGAGTGCCGAGGGAACACCGAAACGCGATGATCGTGGTGGGGTATAGTCCCGACTCCTCCAGATAATCCTGCCACCTACAGATCAGGACGTGCTCCAACACCTTGCCCAAGCAGGACGTGAGCGAGATGGGCCAGAGGTTCTCCGTGTTCGGCGGCTTGCCCGGTTTGGGGATGAGGATGGTCTTGGCAGTCTTCAACTGCGGGGGCAGTGACCCCGCCCAGTAGTGACCCCGCCCTGGGCAGTGACCCCGGCTACTGTAGACGTTAAGCAGAAAGGTGCTGTTCTTTTGTTTCTTGCCCGTAACGACCTCGATGAGAGTGTATTCAGTTTTACTGTTATGCAACTAGTGCTCAATGAAGGTGAGTCCCTTGCGAACAAATGTGCGTATCCCTCTACCGCCGCTGACCTTCGGAGACTTGGCGTATGCCCGATAACCGGGTAGTGACACTGCATCAGTGCGAGTCTCTTGTATCATGATTATATCGAGCATGCGTGCTACTTGTATTATGTGTTGCTGCAAGACTGCCCTCTTGCTAGCGAAACCGTTACAGTTCCAGTGCCAGGTCACGAGACCCTTCACTGGTGTAGTTGCTGCTGTTGCTGGAGCTGCCATGATTGTTGCTGATTGTACTGCTGCGTTGTTTGCTGTATTGTGTTCGTTAACTGCTGACACGTCCGCTCGATGGCGGCGAACCTGTCGTTAATCATCTTGGTGAAGGTTGTCTTAATATAATCTTCGAGTCTGTCGAGGTGTTCCTCGATTTCGTCGACCTTGTTTTTCAGGTTGTCCACCCGGTCGTTGAGCTTGCGCTCCTTCAGGTTCTCGATCGCTCGTCTCTTGGGGGCCGGTTCCTTCTCAGCGGATGTTGGTGGTACAGCGCTGCTAATGCTGGGTGTGGGTTCACATGATACCGCTTGGGGCGTTTCGTTATTGGTGGAACGGGTCGTGAGAAGCTTCTTGATTTCCACGATCTTGTTCGCCATTTTGCTAATAGTTGCCTCTTGCCTACTGACTTTCGTCTCGAGCTCGTTGTTTTTGCGCCGGAGTGCCTCGTTGGCTTCCTTCAACGTCCTTATCGCCTCGCCTTCCCTCGTCTTGCTGTTGTTGTTGCCATCGACGGTCTTGCTGGTGGTAATGGTCTTGGTCGTTGCGGTGGTATTGGAGGCGGTGGTGGTGGTACCCCTCCTGTGCTTCCTTGGCACTGTGCCTTGCTGCATCGGCCCAGCTCACGCGGTCACGTGACTGTGATCGCTTACGACTAAGGCTACGCTGTCTACACTCGCTGGCCCTGCGCTTCGAGACAGAACGTGACGCGCGGCGACCAGCTGGGCCGGCAGGTGTTGCGGTTGCTGACATCTGCGATGGAAATTCCTCAGCTCTGAGAGACGCTCGTTGTTGCTGCTGCGCTTGTTGTTCGGCCATCTTGCGCTCCCATTGCCTCTTTGTAACTACGTACGGGACCTTGTGCCTATTCTTGCAAACCTTGTCACTCGTCAGTGTGGCCCTCCGCACAATCTGCGAATGGGGATACATATATGGTCTTCCTTGGGATCAACGGCCCCGCAAGCAAATCAAGCCCTTACGTGAGGGTTTGGGCAAACGTCGCGGCGGTGGCCCACCTTTCCGCACTGCTTACATACATCGAATAGTTTTCGATACAGGCTGCACGTAGTGAGAACGGGACCATAGCAAACGTAATTCGGGACCTTCAGGCCGTTGAAAGCCACGATGACTGTGGCCGAGCTACCAATCCTCTTCGCGCCAGGTGCCTAGGGATTTCTCGAGTTAACAATGTTCCGGTCGATTGCGGCCGTGGAGTACCTCTAACAACGCCTTTAACGGTGCCATATGGCGCGGTTTGATATGCGCCAACCAAATATTCCTTGCCACCAATGGAGATCGATTTTATCTAGGCGTAACGTGAAGCACGTATATTGTCGGGGGTACTTACCACGATGATGTTTTGTTGCAAGTTGGGGCAGAAGGTGTCCGCTGCTCCGTCCCGCCTTGATACGTTCGCCGCCGTCATTATAGCCGATGCCATGGTGGCGGTCTGAGTCCTAGCGATGTTAAGGCCTCCCCGAGAGAGAGAGAATAAACATTTATTTTGTAAAGCAAGTAGAAAATTTCCTTGATGAGTAGGGCCCTCAGTCCAGGGCCTCATTGCCATGCGCGACTTCGCGAGCCCGCTGGGTCAGCCGTTGCTGTTCCGGCTGGCTTGTGCTCAGCAGCGCAGACTCCCAAGAGGAAAGGGTAGGGTTGGGTATAGGAGGAGCACCTGAAGGGTTAGGGCATTCCGATATGGAGTGATACGCCGTGGGTTGAGCCCCACAGTGGGGACAGTAGGAAGGGTACAGGCTGGGATGAAAGATGTGTAGCATGTGGAGACAAGGAAATGAATTGGTCTGCAGTTGCCACCAGACAGCGGCATCTGCTCTATTAAGCGAAGGATGAGGAGGGGGATGGTTATGGCAACTTTGTCGGCAGTACTCGAGCGTCTGAGTGTAGTGTAGGGGCTCTGGCGAGGTCGCATTATCACCTTGGTCTCCTCCCTCGGTAGAGCGTCCGGCATCCTTGCTGCCCTCGTCACCGAAGCTTTCACGTTCCTGGCAAAGTTCGTCGTAGGTCTTGACTGGCGAGCGGCAGTCCCCTCGCCGGCCAAGGTCTTTATACGCCGGCCTATGTGCGACCAGTCTGCATCGTCGTTAAATTCCTCGGTAGAAATTTCTTCCCCTTGAACTTAGACACACATCTGGCTAACGGCGGAATTCGCCGGGTCCTGAACAATGGACGTCTCCATCTCGATCGACATGTTTGTACAGCCGCCGCCCGAAGACGACGGCTTTTCCTCGCAGAGGTTGGGCCTGGCTATGGGCAGTTCCAAGCTGTTCGATTAGGCTTAGTGGAACGGCGCCGGCCTCCACGGAAAGTGCCGGGAAATTGGCGAAAAATTGTACCTTTTGGTAGCCACCTGTACCGGTTGATGACCCGCGCTCTCACAGACACAGTGATAGTTAAACCGTGGTGAAAACTAATTATCACTGCAAAATTGGTCATAAAATCCGGAGCCAGTAAGTCAGTTACGCCGAATCAAACAGTTAAGCGCCCGTTCCCCTCTCTAGTTTTTAGTGACGGCGCTTGGCAATCCCTGCACCTGAAGAGTACTAGATACGCGTGTCACGCGCCTTATTTTGGAACTAATAAGCGCCGGATCCAAGGTTGCAAACTGAAATGGCTGGTCCCTTCGCGTGCACTTTCTCCCCGCGCATTCAGTGTTACGTTTCCGCTGGTGCTTATACCGCGGAAAATACGTTTCGTTCTCAACAGCAGACGGGTTCTGGCAAAGTACCCATAAAGCAACGTGCCCAGTGTTGGCTTTGTCGTCGGTACCAGCGTTGTGTCTGTAGCCGGTGAACATTGCGATGTCCGTAGCCGTGGTAGCAGCGAGCTCGATCCATGTTTTCCATTTCTCGTTTCATTTCTCTTCACCACCATGATGTTCCATATAAAGTCCAGAAGCCACATGATTGAGCAATCTATACATCGTGGGTGCGAGAAAAGGCACGTAAGAATGAGCCGAAAGGAAGGGAGTCTTGATGGGCATCATATTCCCGCGCGCTCAATATTCGGGTGAGTCAGGCGTCATGAGATCAAACGCGGCCTTGGGGAGCAGAGTGCGCGTCTTCTCCTGTATTCCTGCCATAAGTGCGAATGATTGTGGGGCGTTGAATCTGAAGCAGCCCGCGCACCGTATATAATTGTTGGTAATAATTGGTGGGTGCACTGATCAAGCACGAGCAGGGACGGTTTCAAATGTATTGCATGCTGTCTTCTTTACCGGGCGATCTTTCCGCGCCCCTAGTAATGCAGATCGCGTAATCAAAGTTCAGAGAGATCTCCAACAGAGGCCGTCCTGTAGTGAACATAAAAATAGGCACATGATTACGATGAATCTAATTTGCGGAGTCGCGGTGAATATCGAGGCTGTATACGAACCGTTCGCCCCCGCTGCCGTTGTTCTTCACAATGCCAGCGTTGTGATAGCGAGTGCTCGTCATCCAGTGAGCTATTTCCAGGTTTTAACGGTCCAAGCATTAGACTATGTTTTAATTTAAATCTGTAATGGAATGTTTACTACAATTTATATGGCCGATATAACTAATGCACATTCTCGTCTAAGGCCCACACTTTCTTGCCACGATTTTGACAAGTCTTATAAAAGAGCGCTTGAAGAATAATACGCAGAAGACAAAGATAATGATGAATAGCCGGGCAAAGGAACAAGAGTTCAGGATCGCCAGTGGGCGTCTAGAGTCGGTGAAGGAGTACGTTTACCCAGGTCAATTAATCGCAGGGAACACTGATCGTCAGAAGAAAATTCACAAAAGAATAAAAATGGGTTCGATCGCATAGGGAAGACATCATCAGCTCTTGATTGGAAGCTTACAATTATAATTGAAAAGGAACCTTCCTTTTCAATGATAATTGTAAGCTTCCAGTTACGAAGATTACGAAGGTCAGAGCTCATTACGGACAAATGCGCCCCAGTGTCTATGAGTGCAGACACAGAAACACCGTCGACTTGCACGTCAAGAGGGTTCAGATGAGTGCGCAACGTCAGTAGAGGATTTGGCGGCGTAGGGAGCAATGCAGCGTCACCTCGAGGCGCTGTATCGTCTAGTTTTCCGGCTGGGAGCGGCGTCCGAAGGGTGTCGGCGAATTGGAGCGACGGGGCTGGGGAGAGCGAGATTGTCGTCGTTGGGGCGAAGGCGAACGATGATAGGAGCGGTTCGGTGCAAGAGAATCAGCGGCGGCGTTATCGGAGCGTGCGGCATAGGGACGAGAAGGGCCACCTGGGGGGCGAGAGTAGACAGTATAAGTAGGCCGGATCGGGGAACTCCAGCGACTGCGACAGGGCCGAGAAATGTGCCCGATTCGATGGCAGTGGAAAGAAATGGGCTTGTCGTCAGCAGTGCGCCATTCAGATGGGTTGCAGAAACGTGGTGGGTAAGAAGATGCGGGACGGGGCGGAATCGAAGAAGCCGGGCGGGTATCAGGACGATGGGCCGAGCAGATGGTGTGAAGACCCATGTTTTCGAACTCTTGGCGGACAACTGCCTGGATCAGTCAGACCGTGACTGCAGATGTGTTGGTGGGACTGGAGTCGAAGGAAGCCGGATAGGCGGCCTCGATCTCACGCCGGACGATCCTGGTAACATCGGCAGTGTTGTTGGGACGAGGAGTGTCGGCACAGGAAGATGTCGCTGGGGTGTTGGGCAGACGGGCAAAATGCTGGTCAATACGTCGAATTTTAGCGAGTTCCAGGAGGCGGCACTCTTTTATAACAGCATCCACCATCGCTACGTTGTTGCAAACGAGCAAGTTGAAGGCGTCATCGGCAATGCCCTTGAGGATGTGGGCAACCTTGTCGGACTCAGTCATGTGGGTGTCAACTTTGCGGCACAGAGCCAAGACGTCCTGAATGTACGTGACATAGGGCTCTGTTGACGTCTGCACACGGCCGGAAAGCGCCTTCTGCGCGGCAAGTTGGTGACCGTAGGGGTTGCCGAACAAGTGTCGAAGCATTGTCTTAAGTGAATCCCAACTGGTGAGCTCATCTTCCTGCGTGCGATACCAAACTCTAGGTGTGCCACCGAGGTAAAAGACTACGTTGGCGAGCATAATAGTAGGGTCCCACCGGTTATTGCGGCTGACGTGTTCGTACAGGCTGATCCAGTCATCGACGTCTTCCCCATTTTTGCCCGAGAATACGCCAGGATCACGGGGAGCGGGGAGAGTGATGTAGGTCGTCGAGGTCGCAGCAGGTGTTGGAGCCGGCGGAGTCGGGTTGTCGTCGCCGGGAGCCAAGAAGGAAGGCTCGACGTACCGTCCACTGCGAAGCTCCGTGACGAGGTACAGGGAACGTCCACCTCCACCAGATATGTTACGTAGGAAGACGCAGACGAAAAGCTATGTACAAGTATATTTGCAGGAAAATACGCTGCACTTGGCCAAGAGGCAACAGCCCGCGCTAGCTTCTAATCGTCGTCGTCGTCTTCTTACTGCTCGTACAATCAGTTTATTCTACCATTGCTGACATATGGGGCAAAGACTTGGAGACTGACAACGAAGCTTGAGTACAAGTTAAGGACTGCGCAAGGAGCGATGGAACGAAGATTGTTAGGCGTAATGTTAAGACACAGAAATAGAGCGGTTTCGATCAGAGAGCAAGCCTAATTGACATCACGAGAAATAAATAAACCATTAGGGTTACAGAATGGGTACCAAGAGACGGGAAACGCAGTCGACGAGGCCAGAAGTCTAGTTGGAGCGATGAAATTAGGAAATTCGCGGGCGCTAGTTGTGATCGGTTGGCACAGGACAGGGGTAATTGGAGATCGCGGAGAGAAAACTTCGTCCTGCATTGGACGTAAAACAGACTGCTGCTGCTGCTGCCGCCGCCGCCGATGACGACGATGACGACAAAGGACCAGGCAATTTTACCTAATTTATCAAGCTACGTGTATAAAATCCGTCGTGAACCTCGGTGATAGCCTCCTCTCGTCAACTAGTAGCGGCGCGCGAAAGTTCCCTGTTAAGCGCGATCGAAATCACTGCTCTGAACGCGATTGGTTCGTGGTTGCATTTCTTTTAATATTGGCTGTCAAGTTGGTGGTTCAGCCCTAACACAAATTTACTCTGTAATAATTTTCCTCCGTGTAACTGCTTTATACTTCGCTATCAGAAATATACGGTTATATATGTATATGACCTCTGCATACTAACGGCGATGTTGCAATCCTAATAAATGTTGTAAATTATTAGAAGTTTTTTTACATGAATCCTTAGCACTGCCTACTGGACAAAGAAGCAGTACTAAGACACATATTATTGGAGCGCATTTCACAAGCCGTGGATAAAAGACTCTGCAGCAGGGGTCACTGAAGTCTGCAGGTTCTTTTTTTGTCAGCATCAAAAAGGCACGCAAAGCAATTTGAATAAAGGTGAAAATATTGCAACATATGCATTCTCTCAGTATGTGCTATTGATACTGTTAGGTGTAATGGCTGGTTGGCTATCTCCTCCTCTTTGTAAAAGTAAGAAACTCTCTCCTCTGTATATATTTAAATGTTGTGTATTGTGTGTATATTTAAATGTTGTGTGCATGATATTGACAGTGAAAATTAAAAACGAAGAAAGTGAGAAGATACGGATGAGGTAGCCGCCGCTGGTGCTTCTAGTGCTCTTGTTCTCCAATTAGGATTTGCAGAAATAAAGCGAATATATGAAATAAAGGATGTGCACGTCGCACCCCGACAATCATGCAGCAAGGTTTTAACCACAATAATAGTTTAAGTGAAACTGTAATGTCCCCGTAAA
This sequence comes from Dermacentor variabilis, assembly GCF_050947875.1. NCBI lineage: Eukaryota > Metazoa > Arthropoda > Arachnida > Ixodida > Ixodidae > Dermacentor > Dermacentor variabilis. The sequence goes on along the minus strand of NC_134570.1, from coordinate 201,237,137 downwards.
AGAAACGTCAAATGATGTGGGTAACAGCACTCTGACAATCACACTTTAAGAGGGGGAGGGAGTAGGCTTCAGCATCGCTGAGTAGGGGGGCTCTGCCCCGAAGAAAACTTCGGGGGAGGGTCGGGCCACTGAGCCCCCGGTTAGTCGGTCCCTATGCTCAGACCTGTAGAAGTTGAAGCTCCAAAAGTAGACAATCTTGCAGCTCGGGACTTGTGTGGAGATAGCGCAAGCGATGGTCTCTCACGTTGTTGACGTAGAAGTGATTATCGAGATGAAGAACCCACATGAAAGAGCTGGGGGGGGGGGGGGTCCTGCAAAACTGTGGTAGGCGATGCATACGCGGAAGGTGTGAGCACATAACATGGGTGCGGTAGTGTGCTGCTGCTTGAGGCGAAATATCGAATGCCGATAGCATCAGGGTTGCAGTGGTCGCTGAATGCATGGCGAAAGTTATGCTTGTGGCGTCGCCGTACCTGCGAGAGCGAAATTTGCGTGGAGCTGGCGGCAAAGCATCTGAATCGGTGATGAGTCAGGTGCTCTCGAACAGAAAGGGGACAGGCTGAGGAAACGTCCAAAGAAGGAGAGCGGCAGGCCGTAGGGCAGTCGAAAGTGTTTGACTAAGTGAATTCTTTGGAGAGACTCGTCGCGCAGCTACCTTTGGGCTGGGGAAGAGGCACATGAACCAAATACAGGTCTGATGCTAGGGCCGGTGCATGCTGACGATCGCCACGGGTGGACGCCGGCTATTTGGGACGACAAGACTAGCAGTGACGCGACAGTTCAGATGGCGAGAGTGGTTGGCGCCGAGTGCTTGAGGTGACATAGTGAGCAAGCACGGCTGTTCGCAAGTCGTCATGGAAGTCCGGGCCGGAGGATGGCAACACGAGCCCGGAACGCAGTCCGAGCCTGGAACCTTGTTGAGAGGAAGTGGCTGTCCAGCTGGGTGAACCAGATGTCCGGCATTTTGATGTACAATTCCCAGACATTCTACAATCACGGGCGGTCTGCAGGACTACGTGAGGCCACATCACTGGCCTTGGCAGAGTCGGTTCGCTGACGCTGGCATGGATGGGCTCGGTCGTCCAGGTCACCAATATATGAGGTTTGTGTGTTCGGCCGTCCGGGTAACAAATTTCTGGGAGGCGGCGCAAAAACGTAGCCTCCGCAGCCACGGTTCACTTAGGCCGGCCAGCCATGGTGTCGCGGGATCTCGGGAGCTCAGATCGGGCCTTTCTTGTCGAGCGCGCTAGCGTGTTCTGTTCTAGCACTACCTGCCCCATGGGCCCATCTTCATCTTCTTTGGAGGCGACAGTCACACCGTTTCAACGTCATCGATATAGCATCCAACTTTTGGAATCCCTTTTAAGACTTCCTGTATTAGTGACTCAAGTATGTTGGGCGTTTGATTTTCCAAGTGCTTTCAGCTTTTCCCTGTGTAAGTGTGCGAAGACACATTTGTTATCACGTCACTGATATGCAGAAAATACTGCTTACAGAAATGCTCTACTACGATCGTGACCGCTGCACCCGTTTCAATTCTCATTGAAAGAGTCTTCGTTCAATGTTAAGATCTACGCTGTAGGTATATATACTTCCACTTTTACCACAGTCGAACGCAGCTTGACAACTCACGCCCTCGGTTTCCTCGTCCATGGTGCCGATATATCTGACAGCTTTGCTTTCGCTCCTTTCGTGCAGACTGCTTGGAAGTTTTGTTTTTCGATATAGTTTCGGCAGGTGTGGTTTCAATAGCAACATTTTCTTGCCTCATGACGCTTTCTGCAATGCCAACAAGCACTTCGTAGATCTACCTGTGTAATTTGCCTGTCATTGGACCGTGCAAATTTCCTCAAGTTATTTCCCCTATCAAGGTTTTGTTCGCTCCGAATTACGTTGACGCTGCACGTTTTTCCGTCAAAATCATGCATTTGCTTCGTATGTTGTGCAGCTACCTCTTTTAAAGCGCAGCTGTTAGCTCCCGTTCCGGCGGCCAGCCTTGGCGTCTGCGGCGTAACCAGGCGTACGAGCACAGCGAAAGATGAAAGAGTGAAGGCTTAGCGAGAGATGAGAGAAGCGAGCCGCGAACGCAAGAAACCAATGAGAGCGGCGCCGTCAGGGACTTGCGCGCGGGATTCTGGCGTTATGCGGACCGACCCGACTGCTGGATGCGTACTAGTATCTGGTCACAACCGCAATTCTCATTTCTTACTATTGTCTACTCGCGTCAGCTCTCGCTCGCGCTTCTTTGGTTTGCTTGGTTTAGTCCCGCTCGAGCTCGTTTCGATTGTCATGACTTGTGATTGCTTTAGAATGCGATTGCATGCGCTACGCGCATTGTGGTTTACTTTGGTAGCCACACAGCACTAGCGATTATACTGGAACCTTCACCGAGTCATGTATAAAAGCCAACGCGCTTGACTCGCAAATCACATCAGACTCGCACTCTGTTACATGTCCCTCACAAATTCGTTGCCTCAATATATTGTGTAATGAAAACACGCATAGAGCGGTGCACAAATTTCGCATTAAGGAGCATTGTAATTGTCGACGAATTTTTCTTTACCTTCGGTCACAGTAGTTATCACCAGCGTAAGGCTGGCCGGAGAAGGCAAACCCAGTTTCAAGAACTAAACTCTTGCCGTAGTAAGGGGGAATAAAACAAGTGTGTAATTACTTTACCCGTTGTGGTGGTCTAAAGGCTTTGGTGTGGCGCTGCTATTTATGAGGGGCATTGCACACCTCTTAAATGAAAATGGGTAATGCTTTTTAGTAACCTTAGATGCAGGCCTCAGTGAACTGTTCCTTGTTAGTGTTGCAATGTGGGTAAGTTTACCATAACATGCCTTGTTGCCCATTTTTATAGGCACATCCAATAATATCTATTGAAGTGGAGCACCATATTTTCATCTCTACTGAGCATCATGTTTGCAGATATGATCCTAAAATTATAGCTTGAGCAGTGGCACAACCAGAGATGGTGCGGGGGCACACTGGGCACATGCTTAGGATGTGTCACAAGTAGTATTTTTTACGCACCAGACTAATCACAGGCTTATGACTTCTGACAATGACCCATATTCTTTTTATTAGTAGGATTATTGTAACATCGGTGCTGAACGAGGATGAATGGTCAGTTATGTCTTTTTTCTTTAAATCTAAAACTTGAAGTTAGTTTAGCAGCTTACTGTCGCAGTCATTTAGATGCTTCATATTCATTTCAGTGGGAAGACTAAGAGCTAAAACTTTCTTTTACTAGAGTGACCTTATTTCTTGACTGATTTTATGCTGTTTCGCTCCATCTTCTCGTGTTAACTTTCGCGCACGATTTTTTTTCAGGCAGCAGCTTTATATAACGCAAGAAGGCAGATGCAAGGACACAAGCATGTGTAAGAGCAGCCCAATACGACTTCACGTGGTGCAGAGGATCGCGCTTCAAGGAATCAAAATACATTACCATGCAATTTGGACAAGAAAACTAGAATATCGGTACATTGAGTGTACTATTTGACTTAATGTCGCAAAAACTTTCAAAATGCAGTATGTCACGCTAAGATAAAAATTCTCGCATGCTCTAGGCAGTCATCTGAACATGGTATTTTTTGTAATGTCTCTGATGGGAAAGTTCAGATTAGGTAGGCTTTCTGGAGGCATATGCATAGGAGCAAGTGTCATAGATAAGTTAGAAGTGTATTAAAAGAAAGCTGATTAGTTTTGTGAGAAGTGACCGCTTTTTGTCTTGCCTCTGAACAGATATATTCATGTGACAAAATAAACTAGTCGTATCATAGCATCCCAGATTTACTTAGTGACATAATACATACTTTCAAGGAGCACGGTGACTGTGTTCACTACAAAAAGCAACCGCTCAAGCTTGGTTAGCTGCTGACATAGTTTACCAGCCTGTAAATGCAAGAATGCGAAAACAAACCACTGTCATTCTGTACTTTAAAAGCTGACATGAAGCAGACAGATATTCATGTCTTCCCTTGTATCTATTTTCTACACTTAATTTAAAAGTATGACTTTCTCTTAGGTTCGAGAAAGGGAAAGCATTAGGGACAGAGTACCCTATCTTTAAGAATTTATTATCGTTTACGTGAATCCTGACGACACTACTTCATTAGAACCGCTCGCGGCACAGGAAGACCTATAACCATGGACGCTCCGGTGCGCACCTTACGTCTTAATTAGAAGCCAGAGTCGCTTGCAATTGAGAAATTCATTTGGCCCAAGAACAATTGTGGTTCCTCCTTCTGTGGCATAGTCATATGAGTGCTTCTGGCAGGTATTTGAGATTTTGATTAGCGTGAATGAATCTAATTGCCGACCAAGTATGCTAGTGGAGGCAGGAGTGTGTTCAGTGCATAGAACTGAGAGCATCTGCGTGGGACACTCTTATTCATCATTTGGCGCATGTGAACATACAGTGTTAATCAAGCGAAAGCCCCTTAGTTTGATGGCCTCTGTAGACATAATTTTTATAAGGCAAAATAAAATTAAAGCATTTTTGCACATAGTAAATTTCTGGACCCAAGATATAGTGCACACTGAGGCATTGTATTAGTCCTTCCAGACACATATACACCTGTGTTGAGACGAAGATAAGATTCTGTGAAGCGCGCTTCTTCTTACTTCAGCGTACCTTAACCAATTCAGTAGAAAAAAGCTTTGGTTTCATGTAGTTTGTTCATTGTGCAAATATATACATCTCCGCATGCAAATTCCACGTGCATGGAAGGGATATCTGAAACAGGGTACTGCCTTTGCCAATTTCTGATTTCTTTTGTCTTTTTTATGCACTGCCCTGCCTGTACTTATGCTTATGACGCCAGCGATGCATCATATTCATCACAGTTGATTTTTGGTTCACATCTGAAGCCATGCGATACTTTTGTTAGATTGCATTTTCAGCTGGTCACAATAATTGATCATGTAACTATACAAGCTGTTCCTCAGAAGTATAGCGTTCATACCCTAATGCGGAATGAAAGGCTACCACATATCACAAGAAATTTTGTGCACAAGGATTTAATGCCGATGCTCCTTTGAGTTTTGTACCCATTTGCTTCACAATAGATGATATTGTAAATTTTATTCTATTTATTTCTAAGAAAATGTAATGGATCAATCCCAACAGCGCGAGGAAACTACTTCCGTGAGGACGTCAACCGAATACGAAATATGATACGCCTTTGTACCGCTCTGATACGAGGCGGCATTTTGCTGCATAACATCGACAAGACACGCGTAGAAAGAATGGGGGTCATGTCATAGATGAATAACCTTATGTGAAATATTTATAACCAAAGCTAGACCTGCTGCCTCACATGAGAATATACGACACATTTCTAAATGCACTGTTCTCTTAGTCAGGAACATCCATACGTTGTACAGGACGTTATCAAACGTTCTGCTGTCTTAGAATGTGGCACCAAAATGTTTTTTGCCCAATTTCGCTACATTACCAGCCCCAAGCTTCTAGCTCATCTGGTAACCTCGGCGACATAATTGCATGCGTTTTGTGCTAGAAATGCGTTTGCTGGGCAGTAATTTAGCGCATACTTCTCTTCGACAGTGGCGTCAATACTTTTTGAGTTTGTGCATCTTTTTTCTATGTTTAACTTTCCATTGTATACCTTATTTTTGAAAAGATGGAGCCAATTAAGATAACGGATATTTCTACGCAGCAATAGCGATGAAACTTTGAAGAATATACTTGTGGTTTATTAAAAGATTAGTTTTGAAGTTCATGGGCATCATTGTAATCTGTTTTATGTGTGTCAGTATGTTTCTGAAATTATTATTCAGATTGTCTTGTGACTGATCAGCAAAGACTTTGACCATTTAAGAGAGAAAACCTTTCATTTGAGTAACTCGGTAACTACAGATTACAGCCAATTCAGTAAACATGAGTGCAGGAGCTGCTTTTGAAGGAATCAAATATTCCCGACATGTAATTATTGCGACTTGCTTCTAACGTTACCATGGCTCTACATCGTGAGCGCTATCACACTACTGGGAAGAGCAGTATCACTCTGTTCTGAAGGAGTGCACTATCTCTCTTAGGATACAAGCACGCTGTTTAGGGTAGTGGAAACAGTCGGCTTGGAGGAGTAGAAGCACTCGGTCTGGGGGTGGGAAAAGTTTTAGCCCTCTGCACAAGAGTACTACTTCACCGCACTGCCTTGCGGTGAAGTAGTAAAGCTCTGTCATGAGGAGTTATTCTACTCTCTCTTAAAGGGGGCAGAGCTACTCTCGAAAAGGGAGTGAAATATGGGACAAGCAAATACTCCCTCGAAAAGAGTTTCCGGAACTCTCTTTGTTTTTGGAGTGTGTGCTTTGTACTGTATAACATTTCTTCCGTTTCATGTGATATGTATTTCTGTGGGTTGTTTGCCGAATTCATCCTCAGGTTGTATTTTAAACTCACTTTTTGATGGAAACTGGCCGTGTAAGGTTTGAGTTCGTTTGCATTCTTCACGCTACCGCATACTGTATAAACTCCGTTTGTCTTTTCTTTCTTTTATTTTCTATTCCCTTTTTGTTTGATTCTGGTCGACATTAAGATCAACCTTTTGATTGTACCTTACGTCTTCCTATGTTATTTAAATTGTGCACATTGCACTTACAGTTTTCCATGCCCACCCTTCCTTTGCAATGCCCGAACTTACGGTTCTTAATCATAAATAAATGAATGAATAAATAAATGAATATATCATGCACAATAAGCCACATTATTGTTAAACCTCCTTACCCATCAGTTTCAGCCATACGAACGGTGGAAACATGCTGTCATGCTTATTGCATCTTAACACAACACTAGAAGCATCCATTAAACCTCGCGCTTAGCGAACATAGCGAGACAAGAATTCAAGATGCTGTTGAAGAAAATAAAGCATTAATACAAAGCTTTGAAATAACCCTATCACATGTCAGTGTGCTCCCCAAGATGTTTTTTCCAAGCGAGTACTCGTTTAAGCGAAGATGTAGTGATTGCATATAGAAAAGATAAGCTGTTATACTGCGAAAATCTCACGGAGATTTTGAGCGTTTAGTTAATTTAAACGAATGGTTTCTGTCCTGAGAAACAAGGTTCAATTTCAGTGTGTTTCTTAAGTTTGCGTTGCTAGAGTTTACGCGTCGTAGCAAGAAAATTTAAGTGTGTGACAATTACACTTCTGTGCATCACAAGTACGATACAGCTTTTAGAACATTTGTTTCTTCGACTTTTGTTATCCCGTCGCCAAAAACGAGCACGTCCCATTGAAGATAGGGGAGATTCTAGCACTAGCCGCTAGTAGCACTTAAAATCCAGTCCAAGGGGGCTCTAACGTAGAGCTATTCCGAACTTTTGTGTTCCAGTCCTGCACTCAGCATTCCATGTTTGGTCAAAAAATTTTAGGGCCACCACCATTTCGCCTGTTTCTCACGCGACGTCACGAAGACCGGGAAAACGTCCATCTGACATCCCATCTGATATGATATGCGCACACTGCTTTTGAATGATTAGACTGAAAGAAACAAAAATATTAATTTCTCATTGGATGTATTTTTTTGCCATAATACTCTTCCATTTATCAAACGTTCTAGCGCTGAGCATACTTCGCCTGTCGGTCACGCGATGTCAGAAAACCGTGAAAACTCATAGCGTCAAAGTGACGTGTACGCGTTAAAGAGGCAAAAATATGCCGAACATAACTGAAACTTTTTCTGAATAGCAGGAGGCAGCCCCTGTCCGAAGGGAATATACGATGGCTACCCACCGCTTGTTCTGGCACTAGATACTGGGAGCGGCCACGGAGCATGAATATATTTGCGTGCAATAAACATTTTTTGCTGTGGCACAATGATGTTATCGAGCCGTTTCGGCAAGTATGAGACATCACTTTGCCAACTATTCTTTGCTGAGTATCCGTTCTGGCGACATTTTTGACGTTCCGTTGCACGCCGCCGCGATTTTTGACCATTCACCAGAAGATAAGTAAGGGGAAGCGGATCAATCACGGACGCCGGCACCACCGCCTTCAGCCGGTTATCCACTTTCACTGTTGTAGCTCGGACCCATCGAGTCCCGCTCCACATCACGCTCCTCGCCTTTCGATTCGATGAGCAAATCTGCTCAATGTAGGCAATGCAATTCCCTTAGTGAGCAACAGAAAATGACATGCTATAAAGGTGGAGCGCTTTCCATTGGCCTTTTCTTATAACACTGCGGGTGACTGCCCGATGACTGCGTCGGTGGTTGCGTAAATTTGACAACAGGAGATTGGATTACGAAAAGATTGGCAAAGTTTGACATTATAGGGCCCCTGCCGACACACCATGATTCGAAATCCCTTACACTCACGCATCATTCAGAAAACAGGAAAGCGTGGATAAAGCCGCACGTGTGGTTTCACAGTACCAAGTTCACCTATTCGTTTCCTACAGGTGCTCGACACCAAGCGCTGCGTATGGTAATAATAGCAGCTGTATTCAGTGTATCTCCAGCTTGCGCCATGTGTTTTTGCACACATTTTGTTCCGGCAGCTTGGCGAAATAAAACAGCTCGAAATCAGCATAGAAAGCAGAATTCTTTTGGAATCTGAGCAATCAGTTTCACTGGTTCAAAATAAATTATTTACATGCAGTATCGAACAATTGCTTCCGTGACATTATTTAAGTGTACGACCGCAATTTCCTTTTACGTCGTAACGATTGCGTCAATGAAAACGTTATTAAGTGTTTTCAGTGGCTAGATATGTTATACAGCATATCACATAAAATACAAAGAAATATCCTAAATATATGAATATTCTGTAACGGCTAGCTGAATTACTTACGGAAACAAGGTGACGCACGCAATTTTCCCAAATGGAGACGTGTTATCTTCCTCGATATAACCGAGCGAAATCTGTAATTAATGAATTACAATGAAATAAAAGGTCGTCCAAGGAAAAGTCTGAGAAAGGTGTTGACGCCAGCATTCCACAGGTGCATGCAACTGCTCTAGTGAGTTCTTTTCTTTAGCAGTATAGTCCCTTTATTCTGAACAGTAGTGCCATTTGAACACCCACATGCAAAATAAACATGAGAAGTTACAATATTGTCACAAACCGAACATCATATTCGCACAGTTTGACAAAGGCTAAGACTTACATGCGTTAGGCTCGATCTTGATATCACCAGATCACGCACGCCGGCGACAATGAAATTTCCTGATGTCCAGACAACAAGTAGGAAGCTGATAAGTAAGTTCACTTCTGTGAGGACGTCCTTGTTAAGTTCGATTTCCTAGGAAAGGACAAAATAATGGAACATAAGTTCAAACACAAGCATATCGAGGCAGAAAGCAGTTGAAACAAAGTTTTTCAGGATTCTTGCAAGCGCTTGCGTGATACTCTGCGAGGCAAATACAAAGCCACAGAAGACGATGGGGGCCTAAAAATTCTCCTAAATTTAGAAGGAACTAAGACGAGAATCTGCCCTTTTCGACAAACGTAGTCAGCGCTCCAGTTATTCTGGTCGAGCATTTTAAAGCTCATAACGTGCCATCATTGTGCCAGGGAAAAATAAAAGTGCCAAATAGGCTTACATGTAGAATGTTGCTGTGTTATAACAAGTAGCCTTCTAAGATGTTCCTTAGCAGCGTATTGTGTCCAACATGAAGTTCACGTTACCACTACAGGATGCGAATTTTGAAATTACATGGCATCCCGAAGCAAGGTTTAGCGTAATAATGCTTTGTAGTGCAAAAATCCCAGTATTCATTGGGCGAACTTGTGCCTAGGTAAATAAGCTGCACTAAAATCACAATAATAGCTGCGAAAACAGTCGTCGGCCGTTAAAATCTGAAGCGATTCATGTGCGTCGGCTATTTACACATGCCACATTAGACTACATTCTTGCAGAATTGTTCGTGTTCGAGTGCGTTTTAAATTGTATATCACTATTAGCGTAGCGAGAATAACATGATTAGGCAAAATTATTTTGCTACACACCGTTTTTGCATGCGCGTCGCCATATTGCTACGCAGTGGCGCCATCTATGGGCAGTCGGCATGCTGGCTTGGGCGAGCGTTCCGTTTTCGTGGTAGGTACATGCTCGGCGATAGTTTCTAGAATTTGTTTTCAGGCTCGTGCGGCCTGTTTTGTGTGGCATGGCGTCTTCTCCATGGAAAACAGTTCTGTCATACGTACTGAAGTGGTTTAATTCGGTATGGCCGATCTTTCTGCTGGCGTTGAGGCGGACGGAGCACATAGCGCGATGCGTTAGCGCATGTTTGAGTCTACAATCAGCCTTAGAGATCAATTGTGCAATTTGGAAAGTTCCATTCACTAATGAGACCTTACTGCAGCATTATCCTCTAGTTCTAAGCTGCGGTTTAGGAGCAATGAAACATATGCGATGATCGTAACAGCGTGGGTACAATTCTGCTACGATAGTCCTGACCTGTGCTGTTATAATGTGAGAAGCGTTCAAACTGTTAGCTGTAGATTACATTGCGCGAATATTTGGTTCTGTGGATAAAGGTTCCACCCATGAATTAAATAGTCTTGGTTAGCAACAACATATCTTACAGTGGGAACTATACTTGTCGAGCAAAACGACCGTTTACGAAGTGTGCGAGCATGTTAAGCAGTAGTAGGTGCTGGATTACAGATATCTTTGTCCTACATAGCGCATCGTCGAAGCATATGACATCAGCGTTTATAGATCTATAAACGTTGAGCGGCGTGACTATTCGAGGTCGTACTGCGGCGTTAAACCCGTTTCTCCTTCTTTTTCGAGAAAGAGGATGATAACCGAATTTATTTTTCGGTTGTGCTCGTTCCGTTCTCTACGACGCACTGACACGTATTACGGAAATTTTGTCCTCATAAATAGCCATCACATTCATTTTATGTGATACATCTCGCCTATTACGGCTTTACAGGGCGAAAAGGCGATGCTGAAGTACACAGCTTATATATTTATCATGCTGGTTCAGCAACCGCAGTGTTTGCTGTATTGAGCAGTGCCATCGGCCTCACGCAGGAGGCTAGCGAGGACGTATAGTGATTTGAAGGCTACTAGACTCGAAATGTGTCAGAAGGAGGCTGGTGTATCACAAATATATGATAGCGCCTGCCGCTTAGATGTATCGTGGTTGTCGTAGGTGGGCCGTGCTTGAGCATGCGCTCTTCTGTTTTAGTTCCTACGCCAAGCGATCAGATAGTGAGCAAATTTACCATTTCATGCTGGTAATACAGATACGCCTGTTCACTTTGTTGAATTAAGACCAATATACGTACAATAGTTCAAGACACATACACACGCCGCGGCTGATAATGTGCGTCGCTTGTTTGCGCCTCCAAGAGATATATCCGCGTACTGTAGTTACCGATGCACCGAAATGCTACCCCGACGACTTTAGATGAACAGCCATTGCGTAAATGTGACTGTGACAAAGTACGGTCTAAAACATCTTAAAATCGTTCCGCAGCACGCGAAAGCAATACTTTCAAGTAGCGTCGCACCGAATCGCACAAGCCAGACAGGAGGAAAGGCTCCCCGCGCACGTTTTGCTCCTCGCCCGATGAAAAGGTCTATACAGTGAGGGACAATATTCGAGAAAGCTCCGGTAAGGCGCTCTTGGGCACGCTGATAATATTGGAAGAATGCTTAGCCACTGAAAAAAAGGCACCGGAAAAATACACAGGAATGTGGTACGGATTTCATTATCGTCCATTCGATTTTAATACGTAGTCCGTATTTTTTAAAAATAATTGCTGCCTCGTAGTACGACTTCAGTCTGAGTACGAGATCCAACTTATTTAATATAAAATACAATCGTAGGCTTCACATGGCGGAACCAAAATAGGATTATTAGCCACGCCATAGTGGGAGAAAAACAGCAATATTTTGACCACCTGAGGTTCTTTATCGTTCCCGCAGTGCAGGGTACAAGGATATTCTTGCATCTCATCTCCATCGAAATGCAGCCACCGTGGCTGGGGTTTGATCCTGCGCCTTCGGGATTAGAAGTGCAACGTAAAAGACGCCCCCACGGCGAGTGATGCGACATATACTAGCATAAGTTAGGTGTACTGAATTACACAGAAGAAAGGCTTATATCGAACTACCATTTCGAATAAGCATTTAAAATGTTTAAATACGCTAGCAATTTTTTTACATGTCATGAGTAATAGCATATGGCGTTTAATGACGGGCGCAACGAAGGATTATGTGGGCTTACCATCAAAGCACAAACTGACCGCAGACAGCAATGTCATAGCGAAACACGTTGCAGTCTTTTCATCATTACATTTTTATTTCCTTAAAGACCTCCTGTAGGGGTTTTACATAACGGGTGGGGTTAACACGAGAAAGTAAAACATTTTTTTTTTCATGATGACAGGTGGGATGTAACTTTTTCTAGGAAGGTTGATGGACAGGTGATGGCTGCAATTTCATGGGGAAGGTCGTTCCAGTCGTTTGCTGTTCGGAGGAAAAAAGACTTGGAAAATGTAGTCGTACGGGCACGTTGGCGTGAAACTTTCAGCGGATGACCAATTTGGCGAGACGTGCGTGATGGCGGTGCGCAGATGTATGGTTGGTGTTTGAGCTGGGAATAATAAAATTTGTGAAATAGGCACAGGCTAGGAATACGGCGACGGAGGGAAAGACTGCATAATTTGGACTGTAGCTTGAGAGATGAAACACTAATATAGGATGAGTATGAGCGGTGAATGAAACGGGTTGCTCTGTTTTGCACAGCTTCGAATGTGTCAATGAGGTAAGCTTGCTGTGGATCCCAGATAACGGATGCATAGTCAAGTTTTGGCCTGACTAATGATTTATAAGCAAGTAGCTTTACAATTTGAGGGGCGTCGTGAAGATGACATTTAAGAAAACCTAGTTGTTTATTCGCAGATGATATTAGCTTTGTTAGGTGCTCGCGCTATGATGTCATTGCTGATAGTGATGCCGAGGTAAGTATAGGACGGGACAAGTTCGACAGGAGAATCGGAAATCTTATCAGTAAATAAATGCGGGTGTTGACGAGGATGAAAAGACATGAACTTGCACTTATTGGGACTAAGCGTCATCAACCAGTGATTGCCCCAGGGTTCAATGCGGTTAAGATTGTCAAGAAGGGTATCCTTAATCACCGGTATTAGTAATTGGGACATAAATAATGGAATCGTCGACGAACAGAAGGACATGACATGATACATTTTCTGGTCGATCATTAATTTAAATTAAGAATAGGAGGGGGCCAATGACAGTTCCCTGAGGAACGCCCGATGTTACTGGTAGACGGTTAGAGGAGTAGTTGGTAATAGTAACGGACTGTGAACGATGTGTGAGGAATTCCTTTAACCATGCAATAATTTCTCGATGCAAGTTTAGTCTGGAAAGTTTTAAGAGTAGACGTTGATGAGGTACCTTATCGAATGCTTTGGCAAAGTTTAAAAAGATGGCGTCAGTTTGTAAGTTAGTATCAAGGTTTGAATGAAGATCGTGAAGAAAGATGGCAAGCTGTGTCTGACATGATAAGCCTTTTCTAAATCCATGTTGGGATGGAGTGAAAAAATTTATAGAGTCTAGATGCTGCGTTATCTGCGAATAGATGACGTGTTCCATTAGTTTACAAGGGATGCTAGTCAAGGAAATGAGGCGATAGTTGAGTGGAGAGTGTCTGTTACCTTATTTGAAAACAGGAACGACCTTCCCCATCTTCCAGTCTTCTGGGATGATACCTGTGGCGAGTGACTGAGACAACAACAAGCATAAAAACGTGGATGAAATGTCTTTAGTGTTTTTGAAAAACTTTGTGTTAATTTCGTCTGTTCCGGCTGACGATGAAATTTTGAATTGATCGATTGCGCAGGAAATGCCATTCGGATGAAAAATTATGGCTGGCATTGCTAGTTCAGTAATGGAGGGTAGTGAAATGAATGTATCTGCAGGTTCTTTCGTGAATACTTATGAAAAGGCAGTATTAAATATATCGGCACACTGAGCATTACTAACAGAGTCGCCGTTATCATTATTAAGGGTGATGTCGTTCGATTGCTGGGGATTTATCACGTTCCAAAATTTTCTCTGGTTAGTTGTTATCATTTTGGGTAATCGTTGTGAAGAAAGAAATGTTTCGCGCTTTTCACTGCTGCCAAGTATGCATCTTCAGCGCTGTAGTATTTTTTCCATGCAGAAGAGCTGGTTCTAAGTTTAGCTGCACGGTACAGCCGCTGCTTTTCATTTTTTAGTCTTTTGAGCGTTTTGTTGAACCAAGGATTTTGGGAATCAGAGTTGATAGTGCACTTTGGAACATATCTGCTTGTTAGATCAATCATTTTGCGTTTGAAGATTGACCTGTTTTCGTCGACTGTATGCTGATGGAAGTGAAGTTCAAAAGTGGATAAAAGGCAGTTTAATTCATTATTTATTGCTACGTAGTCGGCCTTATCATAAAGATTTATTGTTCTTTTGGACACTTTCCTTTGAACGGGAGCAATCTTAAATGAGGCGTGAATAACTTTATGGTCGCTGATTTCCCTCAGGTAAGTAATAGAAGCTAAGGTCTCAGGATGACTAGTAAGAATGAGATCAAGAATGTTTTGTGAAGTGTCTGTAATGCGTGTTGACTCAGTTATTAGCTGTGAAAGATTAAAATTGAGACATACTTCGACAAATTCTCGAGGCTATTGAGAAACGGTAACGTGAGGTTGGTGCCAGTTTATAGAAGGGTAGTAAAGTCACCGAAAAGAATAATTCCTGCGTTTGGATACCTAGTTGTTAAGTGTAGCAAAACACTGTTAAACTCACTGGGGAAGTCAGGGCAATTATGTGGTGGTAGATAGCAGACACCACTTAGTGTTAGTGGCGCAGTGCGGCAAATGATCCACATAATTTCAAGGTGAGATGTGATGTTGACAAGCGAGAATGGTAGTTCTCGATTAACGACGACTAAAACACCACCCCATCGAGAACTCTCGCGGTCGTTGCGAAAGAGGCGAAAATTTGGCAAATGATGCAGAACTTCAGAATTGCTGATGTTTTCGTTGAGCCACGTTTCGGTTAGTACAAGTATGTTGCCTCCGGACGATGATACAAGGTTAGATACAAGGTCTCGTTTGGGAAGGAAGCTGCGTATATTTGTGAAAATGACGGAAATGCAATGGGTGGTTCGGGAGTTGGTTCTAGGATGACAAGCTGACAGAGGGCATTGTGGGGACCGGCGCCGAAAAGTTATCTGCTATGCGATTTCCTTCACTGTGTTTGTCGTTTCGTCGAAGAAGTACCGCTTGGGACCGATATGAAGCGTCCTTTAGCGGAGCGAGAATTTATTAGTTGTTTATTTTGCAAATACAACCAAGTGCTTTCAAATATTTTGGACGCGGCGGGTATAATCTTCGCCTACACTGAATTTAGTTCCTTTAAATTTGGGCCCTTTAGATAGAATAGTTTCTGTTGTCTTGGATATTAATTTGACAATGATAGGGCGCAGATGGTTTGGGATTTGACGGCCAAGCCGGTGGGCGTGCTCTATTACTTTGGGATCAAAGGCTATTTCCTGGTGTTCTAAGCAACGATCACCGCTAATTTTTTCAGACTTGGTATATGTTTGACGGGGGGATGGATCAGACAGACCGCAGAAAATTAGATTGTTCCTGTGGGAGCGGTTTTCAGAATCGTCAAGACGAAGCTGCAAGTCTTGAACCAAAAGAGCTGTTTGGCTAACTGTTGACTGAATGATTTCAACATCTGATGTAACCGTAGACAGATTCTGGAAATGTTCTTCGAGTTCAGTCAGGCGGGTATTGAAATCGAAAATTGATCAGTCGATTGAAAGAATACGACCTTTTACGTCTTGCAGGTCACAGATTAGTGTTGCCTGGTCATCAGACAGCTTTTTCAATTCAGCGAGAACGAAATCCTGTTTGTCAGGTCCAAGGTTAATTTCAACATCACTAGCAAGAAGTAATAAGGACCGAACATTATGACAACATTCGGCACAAATAGCGGTCAAACACTTCGGGCTCGGCAGCTGTATCAGGAAATAATTACTGGATTTTTTAGTAAATAGACTGACCGGTTCACCAACCTGCATGATGAAGAAAGCCAGATTCGATAACCGTGCCGTGGCGTAGCTGCCGAGCCCACAGATCGTGTGAGGTGATTGCTGGGCCTTTATAAGTGGCTCGCCGAGTGATGTTGCTGCTGTTGCGTACTCCAGGGTAGCGTACCGTACTGCTGCCGAGAAGTAGCGATGCCTGCCTATCGAAGCTCGACCGACATTACTTATTGGGTAGCGTGGCGTTGTCGGTGGGCTGCAGGCATCCGGTAGATCATGGCGACCAAGCAGGGGCGAGACGAGTCGATTCAAAGGTAGTTGAAAGAAAATGGGAAAAGCATGAATTAAGAAGTCTCAAGTATGAAGTCTCTCAAAGTACATTTCGGAGCCCCTTAAATAGGCTCTCTACAAGTTGTGGGCGGGATCTTGCTTCCGTCGAATGACACGTGACAGGCACGGAGAGAGGGCCCCCGTGGGCTCCGGCTCAGGGGGGGGGGGAAGGGGATGAGGTAAGCACACATGATGACACGACCATGAGAGGCGACGGGGATGAGGTCAGCACGCGCGATGCCACGACCATAAGAGGCGACGGGGATGAGGTCGCTCGTGGGCTCCGGCTCAGAGGGTAGGGTGAATAACCTCTCACCACGTGGTGTCAGACGCGAACCCTAACAGCATCTCCGGCGGGGGAGGAAGATGCCGACGTCTAGGGGCCAACAGCCGCTGTACGAGGGATCGGCGTTTCGGTAACAGGATTCCCCGTAGAGGTCCCGAACCCTTCGTTCGTAGAAAATAGATTCCGGGGAGTGGTCTTCCGTCCTCGTGGCGCTCTTGTGACTTTTCTCCTTGGTCCGGTCCGGTAAAATTGGTCTTTGCTAGCAGGTCTCGCAACTTTTCGTCTCCTGCATGGGCAAGCAATCACCCCGGAACAGTGCCGGACCCACAAACACAAAGCAGCGAGCACAAGGCCACTCTCCCCCAAGACACACCCGGCTTTTAACAACAAAAAAAAGAAAACCCGCTACACCTTTCCCATTTCCTACGCGCGTCCTCCCCCCCTTAACACTAAAACAGCCATTTCTTGAAAGTGCTAAGACGTGGTTAGTAAAATCAGCTAACAATCGGCTTCACTTCGGAAAACATATGAATGCACGAAAAATATGCCCCGGAAATCCGGATGAGCATGAGGCTTTCGATACTCTAGAGGCAACGACTTAAACCGTCGGCATTGCCGTTAAGCTTACCCTTCTTGTAGCGAATATGGAAGGTGTACTGTTGAAGAGCCAAGCTCCAGCGTAAAAGACGACCGTTTTTCGTAGACATGGAGTGCAGCCATGTGAGGGGACAGTGGTCAGTCTCTATGGTGAATCTTGAGCCAGCGATATAGCAAGCTAGTTTCTACACCGCCCAAACTACGCAGGCGCATTCCTTTTCTGATGCAAGGTATGTTTCCTCACGAAGTGAAAGCTTTCTACTGGCGTACAGTTCAGGATGTTCGTTCTCGTCATCTTTCTTTTGACAGAGCACCACCCCCATACCTCTGTCACAGGCATCACACTGAAGAATGAATGGCTCAGAGTAGTCGGGCGCGTTCAACACTGGCTGACTCGTTATTGCGTTCTTCAGCATACTAAAAGCCTTTTCTTTTGCGTCATCTCACTTTACCGTTTGTGGTTCTGTTTTTCTGAGAGCATCCATTAAAGGACTCGCAATCGCGGAATACCGTGGAATATATCTTTGGTAATAACGCGCCAAGCCAAGGAATGATCTGATGTCCCGCTTGGTGCGTGGTTGCGGGAAGTTGTCTATCGCGGTCAGTTTAACCTCGGAAGGCCGACGATGGCCTTGCCCTATTACATGACCTAGATAAGCTACATCCGCGCGCCCTAATTGGCATTTGGGAGCCTTAACAGTTAAGTTGGCCTCTCGTAGACGACGCAACACGGTTCGCAGGTGTTGCATATGGTCCGCCCATGATGAAGAAAAGATAGCTATGTCATCGAGATAGGGAAGTGCAAAGTCCTCCATTCCTCGTAGCACCTGGTCCATAAGGCTAGAGAAGCAATATGGCGCATTCTTCAATCCAAAACTCAGGACTTTCGGACGAAAGGTTCCCATCGGGGAAATAAACGCTGCAAGCTTGCTTGCCCTCTCGGTCAACGGAACCTGCCAATACCATCTGACTAAATCGAGCGTAGAAATGAAATTAGCACTGCTCACCTTTTCAAGCCTTTCCTCGATATGCGGTATTGGATAAGTCTGGTCCTTCGTGATTAAATTGAGCCTGCGGTAGTCGATACATGGCCGCGGCTCTTTTCCTGGGACCTCAACCAATATAAGAGGTGAGGCATAACCACTCTCTCCTGGCTCGATTACACCTAGCTCTAACATCTTGTTTATTTCAGTGGTCATGACTTCATGTTGACGAGGCGAAACGCGATAAGCTTTCGAACGAACAGGGTGCGACGAGGTTAACTCGATATCGTGAACGATCGCAGTCGTCCTGCCCGGTGTGTCTGAAAATACGTCTTTAAATTCAAACACGAGTTCCCTCAGTTCAGCCCTCTGAATGGGATTCAACTCCGCCTGTTCCACTAACTTATCAATTGTCTCGTGAATGTCTTTTGTCTCCGTCACGGCTGTTAACTCTGGAAAGTCGACAGGCATTTACTCAGATTGGTTATTCAAAGAGGGTTTCACGATCATTCGCTTTTCCCCAACATCAAAGCGTCGCGTGCGAGCCGTCCTGTCATAGTAATGCTCACCATTGTTTCATGCTTGACGCATTTCCTGCTCGGCAATCATTGTGGCAGGGCTTACGTTCAATAACTTGCTGCATTCTGCTTGTCGCGACATTTCAGGCTCCGCTGCTTTCCTGGTTTTTTGATTAGCTGGCGTAATTTCCGCCTCATCCCCTATAGGGCTATCCTGTTGAGTGCTAGTTGACCAATCAGCTGTCAAACGGGTTTCTTTCGCCACTGGACTTTCATCCACTGGTTTAGCCGCGAGCTCCTTTGACTTGGAACGAGTTAGGGCTTGCACTGTTCCCTTACTAAACCCGATTCCCTTGCGTCGTAGCAAATCCTCTGATTTGTTAGAAAACAAATACGAATACTGCGGCGGAAGATGTGCCGAGACGGCGGTTTCAGTGTCCAGTACTCCGAAAGGGCCTTCAATACGAATTTCGGCCACCGGGAGACAAACACTGGAGGCCTCTACGGCTTGCCTTATCGAAGCACATTCCCCCGTGAACTGGCCTGACTCTACCTACGACGGATGCACTACGTCCATTGTGGCTGCCGAGTCGCGAAGCACTCTAAGCGGTTTGCCGTTTACCACGAGGTCTAGAATGTACGGTTCGAGCAAGTTCAGATTATCTGCGTTACTACTTATTGACATCAACACTAGTTTGGGATTTCTGCATCCCACGGAGATACGCCCCGTTTGCTGGCAGTTGTAGCAAACTACTGGTTTCTTGGCCCCGAAAGCCTTTTTCTTTTGCTTTTCTGCCCTCTGTTCGGGTGACTCCTTTTCTCCTTCGCTGTCCTCATCACTACTTTTCCCTGAATCTGATATTTCCTTTGTTTTATACCGATTCGACTTTGACCATCGTTCTGGCTTGTCGTGTCTGCATTTATTAATCTCCTCCTTAGGAGCTTCGCTGCCTTCGTCTGCACGGCGAGTTACGTACTCCTCAGCGAGATCGGCCGCTCTCGTGATAGTGTCTACGCCTGGCCTATCCTGAACCCAATGCTTGATGCTTACTGGCAGCCGGCGGTAGAGCTGTTCTAAGACAACGCACTGCATTGTCTTTTCGGCATCGCCAAGTGCACCCTTTTCTCTGAGCCATTCTTTCAGGTTTACCTCCAATGTGTATACAAAATCTTAATATGACTAACTTTTGGTCTTCTCGACTTCCCTGAACTTTCACCTGAATGCTTCAGCTGATAATCAATACTTTTTAAGCAGATTTGCTTTGACTTCATCGAAGTCCTCTGCTTCTTCTTTCCCCATGCGGGCGATAATATCAGCTACCTCACGTGGCAGTAACGTAAGCAAGCGTTGCGGCCACGTGTTTCTCGCGAATTTTGCCTTCTCACACGCGTGCTCAAACTGTACCAGAAAAAGGCCTATGTCCCCTCCTACTGCGTAGGATGCCATCAAGTCTGTCATTCTGCGCTCGCTTTCACGTGCCTCTGTGCTAGGTCTTTCGCTATTTTGTGCTTTCAGAAGCTCAATCTCTAGGCGCTTCATTTCGAGGTCGCGCTCTTCTTTGGCCTCACTTGCTGGCCGCTCGCGCTCTTCTTTTGCCTCACGTGCAGCCCACTCGCGCTCCTCCTTTTCCTATAGGCGCTTACGCTCTTCTTTTTACTCTAGGCGTTTACGCGCTTGTTTTTCCTCAAGGCGCTTACGCTCTTCTTCTTTTTCTTTATAGCTCTCGAGGCCTTCCGTCAGTTCCTCGTCGTCTGCCCAGGTCGCTTTGATCGCCTCAATGATCTCCGGCTTCCTCTTTGATTCGGCAATTTGGAGGCCCAACTCTTTGGCCAAGCTCAACAATTCCGGCTTCTTTAGTGCCTTCAAGTTCATGGCTGCCCTTAGTGCTGCTAAACTTTCACTCTCTACAACCTTGACGTACTCAAACTTCCGTCAACGGATTAAAGAAAAATCACTGCTATGTACTTTCCGAAAAATACGTAAAAGCCAAGTGATATCTCAGTGAAGAAAAGCCGTGCACTCACCATATGCAGTCATGATCCAGACACCTTCCTTCCGAACGTTGTTGCCAGGACTAGGAGGCTACGATATCGTAGTTGTCATCCAAGTTGGGGTCTCCAGGATTCCGTATCCCAATCGCTGCCAGCCAGTTTGTTGCATACTCCACGGTAGCATACCGTACTGCTGCCGAGAAGTAGCGACGCCTGCCTATCGAAGCTCGACCGACACTACTTATTGGGTAGCGTGGCGTTGTCGGCGGGCTGCAGGCATCCGGTAGATCATGGCGACCAAGCAGGGGGGAGACGATTTGCTAGTGCTAAACTTGCACGGTTTATTCAAAGGTAGTTGAAAGAAAATAAGAAAAGCATGAAGTAAGAAGTCTCAAGTATGAAGTCTCTCAAAGTACATTTCGGAGCCCCTTAAATAGGCTCTCTACAAGTTGTGGGCGGGATCTTGCTTCCGTCGAATGACACGTGACAGGCACGGAGAGAGGGCCCCCGTGGGCTCCGGCTCAGGGGGGGGGGGGGGAAGGGGATGAGGTAAGCACACACGATGCCACGACCACGAGAGGCGACGGGGATGAGGTCAGCCCACGCGATGCCACGACCATGACAGGCGACGGGGATGGAGTCGCTCGTGGGCTCCGGCTCAGAGGGTAGGGTGAATGACCTCTCGCCACGTGGTGTCAGACGCCAACCCTAACACTGCTCATGGTGTTTCCCAGTTGAAGTCGAGGGCTATGCAGCATGATTGTGCTGCATAACCCACTGTGGTGGCGTACAGGCTTTGGAGTCGCTCTGTTAAGCTTGGTGACCCGGACTGAGCTGCCCGCCGTGGCGGCCGCATTTTGATGGAGCGAAATCGAAAAACGGCCGCGTACTGTGCGGGCACGGCAAAGAGCACCAGATGGTCTAAATTATCCTGTAGTGCCGCACTAGGACGTGCCTCATGATCATGTGGTGGTCACATCACACAACTTGATTTAATAGTACTTTGTATGGATCCTGGTCTGATGAAAGGAATTCTGTAGCAAACATAATATATAGCGCGAAATTTTTGCGAAATGCGACTTAGATGAGAGTGTCAAGTCGAGCACTGCACGGGCCGAACTTATCAGCCCGGGCCCGCCCAGGACTCGCAATTGTGCCTGGCTCTCTGACTGAATGAACGGGCCCGACTCTGCACAGCCGGAGAAAGTCAGTGTACGTGCCTTCGAAATGTAATTTCTATAAGCCTAGGTGACATTTCGCGAAGCGGCGAAGGGCAAATTAGGTAAAGCGTGACACAGGAACATAGCAGACAGAGGCGCGCTGGGTGGACCTCCTATCGCAGTTGCTACGGGTTCTGCTTGGGCTATAGAGGTGCTGAGTTTGTCTCGTGATCGAGAGGCCGAGGGCCGAGCGAAAAGAACGGAGCAGCGACGTATGCAGCTGCAAGCCGAGTGTGAGTCGAGTGACTACGAAGTCGTTACCCAGCGCCTAGCACGAGCTGCACAAGCCCGGCAAAAGACGCGGGCTTGGCGTGCTTCCAGAAGGCTCGAGAAGAGGAAAATGAGGAGAATATCATTGGTGTGAACACTGACACGTGTACTTATCTGTATCGGGCCACCACGTTTCGCCGCCTAACAAATGTAATCGCAGAGCGTGGGACGCGCCTGCATGTATCCGAAGTTTCTGGAAAGTTATCGATGCTTCTATCCGCTGGCTGTTGTCGCCGAACCTTATGTTATCTGATTTCATCACCTGACGCGAATGGTGTAAAACATTGTGGAAGGCACGCGGGTCCGAACGATTAGTCTGGAACATTCGACGACTGCTCTATAAAAGCCGACGCGCTTGACCCGCTGATCTGATTTTCGACGATCGCCGACCGTGTGCGCCGCTATCGTTGTGCTATAAGTGTAGCTTGTTTTGTGGGCACAGGTTCGCCCAATAAAAGTTAGTTTTGTCGTTGACAGTATTGCTACTGTGTTCTTCAACGTCACTACCACGTGACAGTATGCTCCGAGCGAGGGACTCGATGCATTTCTTCGAGCGTAAAACGTGCACTACGCACATTCTTCAATCCATAATATCCACAGAGCTGTCTCGACTCAGGCCCAGAGCTAATGAGGCACCGATCAGTGTTGTCCAAGGGGGCCCATGGATGTTTGCATTATGTTTCTTGTACTCAGGGAACTCTTATCATGTATGACGTGTATGTGCAAGTAAGCACCTCTTGTCCTCAATATCTCTTCTCGCGTCACCAGTCACCTTTCACCATAGATTAACACAGGATTTCTGCTTATTTGTGTGTAACTCACCGCTTATGTAATACCCGGTTACGGGGTCTTCAAGTAATGAAAATGAAATAAAATAAGACTGGCATTTTCTGAACTTCGACGCAACTGTGTTCATGAACCTGTGTTCATAATGCTTCTTACATTTAAAAATCAGGAAGGCATAGATATCTGCTTTCAAAAGAAGATCGGTGATAGGCAGATGTACCTGGATTTTCTATTATATAAAGATGTCATCACCAAAGACCTGTGTTACTGTGCTTACTTACATGGGATGTCTAGTTCCAACGAATGTCAAGCTAATAGCACTAGCATGTAGGGTGACGCATTACCATTGCATATAATTTTCGATTTGGCCGACGCCAACAAAATGTGTACATGGTACACGCTCTTATATAAAACTTTAGTTATTGTATAACTGCTTACGCTTCTGTACTCTTTTGTAAGTCATGACTCTTGCTTCTTAGGCGAGCAGAAAGATTGGCGCATTTTTCTTTTGAGGGAGAGGTTATGTGATATCATCTTTCGGTATCGAATTTTGGTTTCGAATGGTTATTACCACCGGCGCCGCTGCGACTCTAACGCTGCAAGGGTGCCCTACTGTATTTCTTTTCCCCCCACAGGAAAAAACGCATTCTTTGTCCGGTCCCTGGCTCGAGCAGTCCGGCTCATCTTTTGCGGTGCTTCGCGCGCCCTTTAAGCCTCACGCCATAGGTCCCGCGTCCGGACGCCCCGTCGAAGCTACTACACCATGGTCCCCTAGTTACAGTTCTAGCAATTTTCATACATCACGTAAATGTTTTTCTACCTCAAAAATTCTCTCTACATTGGACCAGGGCGTTGGCAACTGCTACATGACGTGCACCCTGGCGCAATAACAAATATTTCGCGTAACGAATTTCTCCGCGTAAAGTAGATGGCAAACAAGTATCGACCTTGCTTCGTTCGCTCGCACCCAACTGAGTGGTTACAGAAAATTAATTCCACAGTTCAACTCTGCAAGAAGCGACCACTGAGAGCCTTGCCCGGCCGGCCCCCCAAGGTGAAAGCTCAGTGGATTGGGTGTGTGTGCCATATACAATCACAGTGATACATTTAAAACTCAGGCACAGATTGTTCAAAATAAATTCTTTAAGATCAGTGATAATAAACTTCTATACACGAGGGTGTAGACTTCTGTAAGTACACCGTTGAATGCATCTTGTTTTTTAGAGGTTTGGAATTTTCATATCAAATAGTGCTTTTGTTTTATTTAATTGAAATTTCTTAAATACCGCATACCTTTCGCGTGCGGAGTGCTTCCATGTCCTGATGTGCGTCCAAAACCGTAGCGGCTGTCATATACCCAAGTAAGGCGCATGCGAATCCCGATGGCGGCAGGCATCGTCTCCATCGTTCACACACGAGCAACAACACGATTGCCTGCGGAGGTGGCATAGTTATCGCAGTTTGCACATGCGCAGAACATATCAACGCGTGCTTTTACATATGGGTGACATTTCTAAGGCAGGCTACCATTTATTCTGATGGTTGCACTTCAGGTAGTTCCGCTTTTTTTTTCATTATATTCACTGCTTCACGTGTGCGCGCGGATATTGATATCTACGAGCAGCATTCACTACTACTTCCACAATGGATGCTTAATTATCATTACTCTTTTGAAACAACTACGAGTTTAACTGCTATCAGGTTGCTCACAAGACAACTTCCATGTTTATATTGGGGAACTGTACAGAACGACATAATCACTTTCGTCATAACCGTACACTTAATGCTGTTATGACCCTAGAGCAAACAAAACTTCTGGTAACAAAACTGCTTTCTACACCAGGATGCTAGCGTCAGCGTTTGCACGCTATATGTTAGCGGTATGTGATTTTTGGTCGTCTGTAAACACTGATACCATATTAAGATTTCTCGGTCGAGTTTATTACGACACATTCACACCACCTCTCCATGTTGCCTAGTACACTTGTGCAATGTGGACGCCCTATTATAATCAGAACTGAATGAAAGCTTTCCTTATCTTGAGGTATTTCTCAAGACTGCTAATACAGCCTGAGCTTGTTCAGAAATGTGTTCGTATATTAACACCATTGCGGCTGCTGTTAAAGCTTGAAGATGTATTGCTAATCTGACAGTGTGGCCATGCGTGTGAAAATAATTATAAGTGTAAAAAATCAAAGCTGGTCCTACAAGATGGTGAGAATAAAATTAAATAAAGCATATATATATAAGGAACAACACCTAGTCCGATTTATATTGTGGCAGAGGGAGTACTTCCGAGAAAGCATAAATTCTTTTGGCGCCCAAAAATTCTTTAGGAGAGATACAAATTAAATGGAACGAATAAGCACGCAGTGCTCACAGCATCAGAATGAAGTGTGTGATATTACATCGGTAAACATTCTATGTTATATAAATGCGCAGTAAAGTTCAAATGCGCCGGTGGCCACTGGTAGCATTACGCATTTGAAAGTAAATTCGGCACAAAATCGCCGGATTCTTAAGAAATATTAGCCTGTGGGAGTTACCTGCCTTGGTGCCACTGTACTCCTTTTCGTGCTTGTAAGCAAGGCTGTGGAAGCTACGCGAGAAATTTCGTCATTAAAATATATCCCTGTGATTATTTTTGGTAAACTGTTGTATACACGCATCCCTCTCGGTCTATGCAACCATGCGTGTAAGGCTTCCGCAACGGACTACAAATGGACGATCCGAAACAACGTATTCACAACAGCAGGCCACGGTTCGTTGCTTTGCAAGGATACATTGTTATTATTCAATACTGAATCTAACTAGAGAGCAGTTCACCTTAATCGACACCGAAAAACAACGGTCTATTTGCTAGTGGCAATGCATCAACTGCAAAACATGTCTCTGTCCTCTATAACATTGCACTTGATGTATGAAATGGAGCATCATCATCATCAGGCTGCTTTTATGTCCGCTACAGGACGAATGCCACTTCCAATGATTCCATATTACGCATGTTTTGCGCTATCTGAGTCCAGCTTGCGCCTGGGAATTTCCTAATTTCAGTATTCCACCTAACTTTCTGCCGTCTTCAACTGCGCTTCCCTTTCTTTGGCACCCCCTCTGTAACTCTAATGGTACAACGATTATATGCCATACGCATCATCACACTGCCTGCCTGCACAGATACACGTTTCAAAGCGAAGCTTTCTTTCCCTCTTCGCTCGACTTTCACACTACTGCTACTGCTGCTGCTGTCACTGTCTTGCACGTGATTGAAAATATGGATGATGACATGGTATGGACGCGGGAGAGGCGTCTGTAGCCCTTTCCAATTAGAACTTTGTGGGCTTCGCCACAATGCTCTCTGAAAATCCGCGGCCATCGACATAATGCCCTCTGTACGGCTGTTACTTCACGTAAGCCCCCCGAAAATGCAGTGCAGGAACTCCAGCGCTTATTTCTTTACTCACGCCCAAAAGCAAAGTGTAAGGTTACCACAAACAACGGAGCTGTACAAAAGGAAAAATCACAGGAGTGGTTAAGAAATTTTGATGCTCGGAATTCTCGGTATGTGTGTTCTTTCTTTTTTAGAAGATAGATAGGACATTAAGAAAGATGACAACTGGAACTTGGTGGCGCAATCCACCACCCCGTTTCATAGGGGACGCTCATAACATCCTTCCACCTATCCACGCCCGACAGCCCAGAGGGGAGAGAGTATGGCAGAAAGAGGAGATAGACAATTCGTAAAGCCAACGTCCTGAATAAGCATGTGAATGATAGCCACTCTTCACTCGTGGCAGCTTGAAAACATGGCATGATCGAGGGAGAAAGGAAAGGCGCCGCGAAAAAGCATACTTCGTTTTGTGTCTTTCCAATGAATGAAATGGTACTATTAGACATGGAAACAGTTGCTGACTAACTGTAAAAATTTTAATTCAATGTATGGTCCGGCGTGTTTGCGCAATTTCTGAAAAAATAGGAAGCCTGCAACTTTGTATTCGTGCGTGCGGACAATTGGTGTATGACATGCAGACGCAAAGCCGCACTAAAGCACCGCACTAAAGCACAAAAAGAAAGCGGTTGTCAAGCAAATTAACATTTCAGCACGCTGTGATGCACCCGTGTGAAAGAATAACATTGCCAACTTTCTCGTAGGCTGAGAACAATGGCGCGCAACAATGCCTTCCGCAAATACGTCTCGCTGTGTGTTTTTTGTATTACGTAGACAAGCACAAGTGGAGCACGCAAGGTAACATTTACCAGGACGAATCAGCAAGTCTTTCCCGCTAATTTTTTAGCCAAAACACTGCTGGGAATACAAAGTCATCATGTCCATTCCCAGCGGTGGACCTTTCTTGGACCGGTCCGGCCTTATCTGCCGGTAGATCCGAGGCATGGCGCTGCGGTGAGTTGTTGAAGATGCCATAGACGTGTAAAGAACAACTGTCATCAAGGTGTCTACCAAAGAGAAAACCGAGAAAACCGAGAAAACCGGCAATTTCCAGGGATATCGAATAGTCGTGAAAGACTCAGGGAAAACTCGCGGAGTTTTTGCTGCTATCAGGGAACATTACTTGTGATTTTATTGAAAGGAACAAAAGTCGCACGAATGCTAACTCGACTAACATAGAGGAATCGCAACGAATGGGCTTTGACGGCGTGTCGTCGGCTGGCGCAGTTACCAGTGCGCGGTCAACGGCCAATTTTCTAGACGCCCGGTTTTTCGGACATGGCCGATAAATCTGACGGCTTCGCGGCACTACCACGTGTCCCATAGAGTAAATGTATAAGAACGTCTGAAATTTCTGACTCAAGAACCTTTTGCCGTCTGAAGTTCTGGACTTTTTCTCTGGATCGGTGGTCCGAAACGGCAATAATCAAAGCCACCGCCGCCGCCACTTTGATTATCCCGTGGCCTCGAAGCGGAGATTTTGCACGCAAATGCGCTTGCAGCCATAGCCACCACCGAGGTAACGCTAGGCGTAGCTACTTTGACGTTCGCTGTTTAGCTTGTTGACGGTCGGTGCCGTGTTTTTCATTGAGAGAATTCGCCGCTGTCGGCAATGGCACCGACTCCGCCTTTGTAATCCTGACGGTGGCTTCGAAGCTCGGAAAGCAATACGCATTGCATAATACCGGTTCCCAAAAATTAGCTTCAACTTAATACAACAATGTTACGCGGTGAAGAATATGCAAAGTTTTGTGGTGTTAGTTGTCAATTGGAGCCCCTAATGGCACTTACACACTTGTATTCATTGCATTTTTCGGACCCCCTTATAGGGAGTCCGAAAAATTGCACGTGGACTGTACAACTGAACAAGAGGATGCTCCAAATGGTCTGTGGAGCCAATGCGCTGCAGAAGGGGGACAAGAACCGGGAGGACCGTCGCATGGTGGAATCAATAGGAAAGGAAGCGTGGCGCCGCAGCTTTGAAGGAGCCTGAGCTCAAAAAGCAGTGTTGGTTGATGCCGCGGTTCAGCTGTCGCTCAGCCAAACATAAATAAACCTTTTGAGGCAGGGAAATGAAACCCCGAGGCGTTGTCCGCAGGACAGTTGAAGTTGGCTTTCCAACTGCTGACAGAGAATCTAACTTTTGACAAAGTTCTCGTCTCACACCAATTAGCTTGCTCTCTGTTGATAGAAATAGCTCATGCTTGAAAATATCTACTTCAGTACGCATCCTGTTTCTATCTGTGTTTGAACATGTTAGACTAAATTTGCTATGGGTTTTACAATTTTTCTAGAAGATATTTTGTTTGTTGCGCATTTTGTTGGTTTTTGAATAAAATATGCAATACGCCTTACTATTCAAACTGGATTAGCTCATAATTTTATTTTTTAGCATGCTTACTAGAGAGTGAGTGCATCGGGTGACATGTTGTCAGCCCGTCTGGACTTAAAACGAGGTTTTGAGTCACTCAGGAAATTTAGCAAAGGCACTTAAGGAAAACCTAGAGAACTCATGGAATTGGAATTGTCAATTTGGTAGACACCCTGTGCCATGATAGCGCTTCACACGTCCACGGCATGCTAGCAACGAAATGCGATTAGTCTTCTAGAAAGCATGGAAGAACGCCCATTGAGATCCTCAGGGAAATGCAGTCCACATATTGGGAAAACTAATTCGCTTTGAGAAGTGTTAGATGATGGTGTGGTTATTTTGCAACTCGCCGTGAAGATTTGCATTGAGCATTCGGGGAGACCACGTGCGTCGCTGACTGGCGCCATTTCCCGCGTGGACGGAATTGTGTAAGGGGATCGGTGTGTGCACCTCAAGGACATTTCCCAGGAGCTTCATGTTTCGTATGGGAGTCTGTACGACACCGTTCATGGGTCCTAAGGGTATCAAAAGGTTTCATCTCGGTGGGTGCCTAAGCAGTTAGATGACATGATGAAAGGCGAGCACATGACTGCTTCATTTAATGATCTGCAATGGTATGCCGAAGAGAGTGAAAGTTTCCTGGAGCGCATTGCTACTGGTGGTAAAATATGGCGACTGCATTTAATACCGGAATCGAAGCAGCAGAGCATGGTGTGGAAACATCCACATTCGCCATTGACAAAAAAATTCCCTTGAGTGCCATCTGTTGGAAAAGTGATGTTAACGGTCTTCTGGGACCGCAGAGGGCCGCAAGGTGCAACCATCGACGCCGGCAGTTATTGTTCCACACTGTCACGTCTGATTGCTGCCTTCAAGTGAAAACGCCGACAGATTCTCGATGTGGACAAAGCGGTAATCCACCACGACAATACGAAGCAACGTGTGGCAAATAGAACCGCCGACGAGCTCGGATAATTTCACTGGGGAAGTCTGGACCACCCACCATACAGTGACCAACCTCGCCCGTAGTGATTTCCACGTTTTCGGTAGGCTGGAGAAGTTCCTGGTAGCACAGTGATTCACGTTCAACCATGACGCCAAAACAGCAGTCTGACGGTGCTTCAGAAGAACTTCAGTTTGGCCTAGTTAGTGTTTACTGCATACCATATT
Organism: Dermacentor variabilis; assembly: GCF_050947875.1. Taxonomy (NCBI): domain Eukaryota; kingdom Metazoa; phylum Arthropoda; class Arachnida; order Ixodida; family Ixodidae; genus Dermacentor; species Dermacentor variabilis. The sequence continues at coordinate 201,207,127 of NC_134570.1, read as the reverse complement.
CACCGCTAATATAGACGGGGACAGCGGAAGAGACTTTCCGGCACTTTCTGTGACGTTTTTGCGTTCTCTTTCGCTTTACCTGTGTTCATTAGCGGTTAATATGATATGCAGCCCGAGGATGCTTCCACAGTCAGCCGTAAAAATCCTAACACAGCGCCGTCTAGAATTTAGTGCTGCGTTGGGAGCCAATGCGCCATGCGCACACCACCAATGAGCCAATGCGCGCACCACTGTTCTGAATGTAGGTCCGGTCATTAAAAGATACAAAAGTCGATTTTAGGTAAAACGATAAATGTTCAGTGAGACCGCTGTTATGAACAATAGTGCGGTTTTGGAAAGCTATTGCACCAGAGTAATCAGTGGCGTCCTCAACACACTGCAACAACTTGTTGTGCGGTAAAGAATAATATAAGTCTTTTATGTATACTGTGTGTTATTTTTAGTGATCAAGATTGATCAAACTGTGATCAAATTGATCAAGACTCATGATGGTGTAGCCTTCTGTCGGTGTGTTGTTTTGTGAAGTGATGTGACGACTTGTCCGTGCTGCGACGACTTGATGCTTTCTTGTAGGCATATATTTCGTGCAACTTGCCAATAAACCAGTTGGAAGTCAGCGCTCTGTTCCTTTATCTGGCCGGCTCGGCTTCTTTCTTCCTTTGTATGTTGCGCTTAGCAGTTCTGGAATGCAGTACCAACTCGCCCAATCCTCAACCCTAGTGAACTGATGGTGTGCGTTCTGGTAGTTCTTTGTGTTTATGGAATGACTGTGAATAATTCATTGAGCTAGAGATGTGCTCAAAGTTCTGCCCAAGAGCGTCATTTTGGTCTTTCAAGGTATTTTCCTTTTCGTTTATCTCCGGCAAAGAGTGGGTGGAGTGCCCGTTTATTTCTCAATTCGGCGGGGTTTCCGGCACTACGGTATTGACGCAGTCTGCCCCATGCCTCATTTTGCTCTTTCGGACATTTTCGCAGTCTTTATACCACCGTTTCTTTGTAGCATGACCGTTTCTTTGTAGCATGAACTTTTCTGGTGCGTCAATTAAAAAAAAAGCGGGAAAATATTCCCTATCTCTTATCTATTATCTTTGCTAACATTGCGTATACATTCGCGTGGTAATTTAGTAAATTCTTTCAAACTATCCCAATCGGCGGAGGCCGACTTCCATGAAAAGGAATGCGGAGGAGAGTCGCGTTGCTTTATGAGGTCCCGTGTTACGAGAAAATGGCGATTCCTAAAGGATTGGCCTCTACATTCCGTACGTCGGGAAGGAAGTGCAGAATATCCAAGCGATAAATCTATACATGAGCACGTATTAAGGCGGAGATTGTAATAGGTAGTCTTTTTCTTATTAAACAACATAAGCCGGAATTTATAAGACAGTTTTCTATCAGGCAACCTTTGCGTCGCACTGTGTAGTCTCCCTAAAAGGTGTTGTTGGCTTTGAAGTGTCCCACTTGTACATAGGGCTGTGCAAGTTGGTCACTGATGTCATGGAAATATGTCCTAGTAAGCTTATAATTAGGACAAATATGTAAAGAGAAAACAGCAACGAATCTATTAAAACGAACTGTTCGTACTGAAATTGCCTATAGGGGCGTCTGTAGGGATAAATGCTAACAAGCTAACTTGTTTAATTATTGTTAATTGCCGGTTGAGACGTTAGCCTTAGCGCGACCTTTGGCAAATATGACATTGACCATCAAAGTTCTTGTCTATAAGTTTTAAATATGTTTCTTAGACACACAGCACTTTTGGACTAAATTTGTGTAATAGTTCTTTAGCGCCAGCAAGATTGTGGAGAAGAGTTCTTACATTCTACTGTAGAACTTGTGTCTCCATTTAGGAAAAAATAACATTATGCTGTGTGTTCAAAACTGAAATGATACTGCTTCCACAGCCGTTTCCGGTTCCTTTGATCTGCGCTTTGTTTCTTTTGGTGCCGTCCTTAGACTCCCGCCGTTACTGCGGCGCTGGCTGCGCCGTCTGCATAGGAGTTATGTACATCGCATTTCGCGGAGTGTTAGATACCCACTCTCTGGAGCGGTGTGTTCGACTTGAAGGCTTCTTCTCTTGAGACGAAACCCTGGACGCCACCATACCAGAGGTTGATGGTTCCGTCTTCTGGGGTGACGGAGCAGCGCCAGCCGCAAAGGCCTAGGGGGCGATTGGCGTTACCACCGACTCACTGCGTCTGGGCCAGACAGCCACCGGAAGCCGTTGTGGCGCTGCCTTCTCAAGCGTCACTTCGGCAAAGCTGTTTCTCGGTACGTAGGCCATCTGCCTGCGTGCGTCCTGGATTTATGTATTATCTTTGACCTGAATTGCAAGCATTTTTTCTCTCTTTTCCACGATGGACACGAACTCGAGTAAGCCGCATGCTCCCCATCTGATTTCACGCCTAGCAGAGCGTTTGCTGGATGTTGACGCACAGTGCATTTAGCACATGTCAGTCAGTCAAGGACGTCTGTGAACTGTGGGCGACTCTCTGGTATTTAGAGTTTCTGAGAGGGCTATGAAAATTAGGCCTGATCCGGATCTTTACATAGCCTGCTTCGATGGACTCGGGCAACACACTTCAACCGAACGTTAGAAAAAAATGTTTCTATTGGGTTTCCATGCCTCGGAGCTTCAAGAGGAGGTCACGGTAGGCCAGCGTCGTCTCTTTATAGGGTGTGCCTATCACCTCCTTCAAGATCTGTGGTTCAAAAAAAAAAACGAGAGGCGACTTTCACTGTCTTTGCGGATCTCTATGGACTATATTACAGACTTCTTTGGTGCGAACCCTCTTCTGGAGGCGATCGGGAAGCGCGAAGAAACATAAAGCCATAAAAAAACCCTGTTTCGGTAGCAATTCCAGCCACCCAGCGTCAAGCGCAAGACAGGGACGCGGCAGCGTCTGTGAAGGCCAGGCCCTGCAAACGCCAGCTAAGCGACACTAATATAACCGATACATCCTAGTTTGGTTCCGTCGCAGAAGGTTCACCCTGGCTGCCTGGAAAATAGGAAGTATACGAAGAGAAGAAAAGGCAGGAGGAAACTACCTTCAGGGCGAGTTCGCTGTGCGGCTAATTACGCGCTCCACACAGAGACACGAAGTACATGTGCACGTAGTCACGGTTTCACTGGTAGTGGGTTCACAACATAGACCCCAAGGTGTTTGAACCCGTCACCTCCCAGCTTCGAAGGTGCCAATGTCACTTTCTGATAGTGAGGCACGCCGTTGTAGGAGGCTCCAGGAATTCGGACCACTTGCGGTTGTTTAACGAGCACCTAAATTAAAGTACCACGAGTGTTTTCGCATTTCGCCCCCATCGAAACCTGGCCGCCATGGCCGGGATTCGATCCCGAGACCTCGAACTCATACTTAGCAACCCAACACCATAGCCGCTAAGCAACGACGGAGGGTAAGACAGGAAGAGAGAAAGGCAAAATTTTGAGAGGAGGACAGCAAAAGGAAACTACCGATTCCTTGGCTGGGTCAGTCTGGAGATAATGTCTACGTGAAGCCAAGGCCAAAGAGTGCGTTGCCTCCGCCGGGGCGCCATAAATGTGCAAGCACTGATCATAGGCTCAACCCTCACTATATCCTTTCTCAGGACATGGCTAAACCGCACATGGCTACACGGGGGAGGGTTCAACCACTATGTGCTCGAGTCTGTGATATCGTCCAACACGAAACGCCTGCTGGCGTAGTTGGCCCTATAGAGGCATTCAAACAGAAGGCAAGGGTTAAGTGTCCATAGCTATAAAAAAGCAATACCGAAAGGAAACATTAACTAAAATAATGTGACAATGAATGAAATAGCATACCTCTCATACTAGGCTGAACAAAATCCTGCGTCCGCCAGCAAGTTATTTATTTCGTGATTTATATTTGTTTATTTATTTTTTTTTACTTACAGGACATCCAAGCACTTCCTATCAGTTGTGAATGCGAAAGCTTTATTCTCAAACCGAATGCCATAGAGCGGTCGTTCAATTTATGAACTATTCGAAGGCAAAGGAGCGTGCTGAGACGCTTGATGCGGTGATTTTGACATCACCGCTTTCGTCACACCGACCTTCGCAATGGAAAGTTTGATAGAGGCAGCATGACGTCATAAAGCAGAGTCCAGTCTTCGTACCTGCTTGGTGCGTTTTGATTTGGCCTTATCCATGCGCAGTTAGAACGCAGACTAAAGTTTGCACGGAGAAGGGACGCGGCGATAACGCAGGCTTCCCAGAGTGACAGCGTGGGTGACGTGGCGTCGTGGCGATGCCCGCTTGCCTCACGCAGCACCTGGCGCGCTATTAGGCAGCAGGTGTTTCCTTTCGCCCGCCCTGCTTTGTTGAGGCGCGCTCGTGACGCGGTGTCGGAGCCAATAGAAATTTGGCTGCCGTTATTCGCTTGTCCAGGCGACAGAAGCCGGCTTTTCTGGTCAACGGGCCATTGAATGCTTTGGCATCAAAAATACCTTGAAGAACCCCAGTGGGCCCTGAAGTAGGGGGGTGGGCGCTACATGAAAGTTAAGCACATCATACTTTAGTATAAGAACCATACTTAAATAATGTACATACTGTAAGCACGAAATCATGAATTAGCGCAAAAGCAAATAAATAATGTGAACAGCAAATACACTAATAAGAATACAGCTAACACTGATACAGTGAACGCACAAGAAAAATATAGTTAACACTACAAGCAGGCACATTGGTTGAATGCAAACAGACAAACACAGACCAGCACACACTAAGATATCACTTGGTACAAAATACAGAACAACTAAATAACTTCTCCGAAGTACCGTCTACTAAGTAGGAAAAGCATGTTGCGTACGTGCCGGTAACTTACGCATGACAATCCCACGGCAAAATTTGCCGTGACACCCATTATCGTCACTACGGTCACATTTTCCATGTCGCTCGCTAGCAGCGTCAAAATGCCTTTTGCAGCTCCAAAGGATGCCGTCACTAGAAGTAGTACCTGCGGTGAAGGAAAAAGCGGATGTTTTACGTTTACTTAAACGATGTGCGAATGAACGGCGGCACTATAATGTGAGGCAGCGCACCGTTATTTAGCTCATGTGCCAGTGTTCAGACGGTGTCGAATAGTTTGGTACTATTTTGCGCACATACATTCCATTAAGCAGCGAACTTATATTGAAAAGGATATGGAGTGAGTAGGAAGGCCGAAGAATTGAGCTATCTAAACAGATAACTTCCACACACGCTGGGCCAGCATCTCGTGATGGCACGTGACAACGACCTACTGGATGTATCAGAGTGTCATCACTAAACCCGTGCAGCGTAATCAATGAGTTCAGCCTACTTGAAAGCATAGCTGAACCCCATCTCTGGCACATCAGAGTCATCACGGAAAGCTGGCTTCGCGAAGGCGTCCAGGATTCCGAATTGTTTCCACCTTCTTATCAGCTCATACGGAAAGACAGAGAATCGCGGGTGGTGGGGGGAAGTGTAGCTGTCGCAATTAAATCTAACATAAAATTCAGTTTTACGCATCATATCTGACCATGAAAGCGTATAGTGTAAACTGACATTTAACAGAAAAAGCATGTTTCTGGGTGGTATGTACCGACCTCCGAATGCTACCCTTGAACATCTCGACGTTATGCACGATTACATTGCACAACACACTAACTGCCATTTCAATATTGTCATCACAGGTGATGTTAATTTACCAGGAATCAATTGGACTAACCTTTGGCACAACAGCTTTGACGCGAAAAGTGCTGAATCATCGTTGTTTATGTCATTTACTTTCTCTCTAGACCAGGTAGTTTCCGAACCGACTAGAATAGCTGTTCCGTCATGTTCTGTGCTTGATCTGATGTTCGTAAGCAGTCTATTTCAAAATAACATATTCAACGTTGAAAATGGCATTCCGGACCATGAACTGATGTATTCTCCTGCCCAATTTTAGGAAACGGTGAAAGCGTTAAGCCATCGATTGCTGCTATCAGGGATTACTCAAGAGTAGATGACAATGCCATGTCAGAATATTTGAACGCCTGATTTTACAGTTTTCATTACTTCTTGAACTAAATGAATTATGGTTACGTTTTCAGCATATTGTACAATGTTGTGAAAAAAGCTACATTCCCTTCAGAAAGAAACAGGTGAACAGTGAACACCCTTGGTGGTATCGCGCGAACTAATACACTTGAAACAAAAAATTAAAAGGCAGAGCAGAAAAAAAAACACACGTGACCTTCAAGATCTCGCACGCATGCTACAAGATAAGATCCAAACGGTCAAGGAGCGTTTTCTCGCTGTTACTCTGCCTTCTTTCATGACGAATAAACAACAAAAATTCTTGCTCTACCCATCGAGGGAGAGGCATACCGTATAGCAGATTGCTGTTTCAAGTGAGACTGTTGTTCAGCGTGACATCACAGCCAGCAAATTTAATTAATTGTTTCAATCTTTATTTAACAGAACTGCCTTTAACGGCCCCTCTCGAAGTTACTAGTTCGACAATCCAATGCCTGAAATAGATATCGACCAAGAAGAACTTTTTCCACTCTTGCAAAAACTGGATGTAAAGAAACCCTGTGGCCACGACCTTCTAGCAAACGCATTTATGCAAAAACATGCAGTTTGGACGTCAAAATAGTTTACAGGAGTTCTTTGGAAACTTCGGTTGTACCTGACGACTGGCGAATGGCCAAAGTAATACCTATGCACAAATCCGGCTCTAAACTCGGCGTAAGTCTCTATAGACCTGTTTCATTAACATGTGTATCCAGAAAATTGTTCGAACATATTATTTATAAGGCTATAATATTGCACCTAGAGAATAATAACCTACTATACAGCCGGCAACATGGTTCCGTTCAGGTTTAATTACTATTACTCAGTTACTATTACTCTAACCCATGATATAGCTACCGGAATAAATATCAGAAGCCAAATAGAAGACATTTTATTAGATTTTCAAAGGCCTTTGATGTTGTTCCTCATCGAGATCCTATTACAAAACTAGCTGCCATTGGTATACACGAGAAAACAGTATCATGGATAAAGAACTGTCTCGAAAACAGAAACCAATGTCATCTATATCAATGATGTTACGTCTGATTACCTCAACGTCTTTTTCTGGTGTACCACAGGGCTCGGTTCTTGCGCCACTCCTATTCCTGATCTACACCAATGATATTCGTCCATGCGTTCAGCCGCCTATTTAAATGCGCCTATTCGCAGATGATTGTGCAATGTAGACAACGGTGAACACCAGAGAGGATCATGTGAAACTAAACGATTCGTTAGCCGCAATACAAAATTGGTGCAAAAAATAGGGTATGAAACTGAATGCAACAAAAACTACCAGTATCTCCTTCAGACACAAGAAAAATGCGCTTCAGTTTACATATACCATAAAAAATATACCACAAAGAATGCGTTGATGACACATACCTCGCGGGGTCAATCTTACAACGAAATTGGGAAGCTCTTATAAATAATATATACGAAAGGAACTAGGTAAACTATATTTCTTTAGATGAAATCTTTGAAACACACCTCCTAGTGTTAAATTAGATGCATACCGAACCGTAATCAGACCTGCTTTAGAGTATACTCACATTATTTGGGCCCCGAACCAGAAGTATTAAACCGACTAACTAGAACACATACAGAACTTAGCATTGATATTCATATATTCGCAATATTCGCGTCAAACGAGCGTCAGGAACCTGCACGTCAACGCTAACGTTCGACCACTAGCTCGACGTAGAACGATTTCCAGATTAAAATCTCTATACTTGCTTTATCACAGCTCCTATCGAATACCACACGCAACATACATACAAGCGCCATTAAAGAATTGAATAATGGGGTTTTACGTGCCAAAACCACTTTCTGATTACGAGGCACGCCGTAGTGGAGGACTCCGGAAATTTCGCCCACCTGAGGTTCTATAACGTACACCTAAATCTAAGTACACGGGTCTTTTCGCATTTCGGCCCCAAGGAAATGCGGCCGGGATTTGATCCCGCGACCTTGTGCTCAGCAGCCAAACACCATAGCCACTGAGCAACCACGGCGGGTCAAGTGCCATTCAGACTTTTTGCCCGAACGAATCATAATAAATCAATACGGCATCATCCCAGCCATAACACTCACAAGTATTCTTTATTCCTACACGCCATTTCCCATTAGAACGTGCTACCCTGTGGAGCCATAAATTGCCCACCTGCCAATGCATTTATTGACAGTATTCAGAATCTGGAATTCGAATGGTGATAAAGTAACTGAAGTTATCTGTATTTGATATGCAGCCTCTTGTCGATGCCTACTTATCGTAAACGTTGTTTTTCTTGTTTCTGCGAACCGCTAATTTAAGCAGAGTGCATGTATTTATTGAGTATGTTCATTTTTGGGCGTGCTAATGCTCTTTGTTTTGGATAAAGTGGTCTAACTTTTTTCTCTTTCTTTTCTTCTTTCGTACTGTATTCCCCGTTGTAACCGCTCTTGTATGGGCCCGAGGAGTGCTTGCAGTATTGTGAAATAAATAAATAAATAATAAAATGGCCAGACCTGGTGAGGGGCCCTTTAACGACTAACTCTTGCGTCCGCTTGTTCGCCGATGATTGCGTGATTTATTGTTTAGTAACTAGCAATTTTTACCAAGAACCTATTCAGGCAGACTTAAACCATGTGCTAAACTGGTGTTCGCAGTAGATAATGACACTCAACCCTAACAAATGTACGTACATATCGTTTCACCGCAGTAGCATACCCTTTGTTTTTGTGTACACCGTTTCTAGCTCTGTTATTGACTTCGTCCAGTCTTACAAATACTAAGCTATCACCATTTATGAAGATTTGTCCTGGCGTCTTCATATGACTATCCTGATATCAACGGCTAATAAAACACTAGGTTTCTTAAAACTTCACCTGCAACAAGCTCGACAACCCGTCTGACTACAAGCTTGTATTTCACTCATGGCAACTAAATTGGAATACGTATCGGCCATGTGGAACCCTCATCAAGCATAATTAACGAATGCCATCGAAGCTGTACAAAACTGGGCTAAGAGGTTCATTCACCCTTCATGCTGATAAGACGTTAGCATGTCATCTCTAAAATTGCAATCAGATTTGTGTAATCTTTCTGCTCGCCTCCGCATTGCCAGTCTTGTCTTGTATCACAATATCTTTTATTCATCACTAAGACCAGTGCTCCCGAAGCTAAATAACGAAATGAATGACTGACGCTATCAAAGTATTTGCGAGGTCTACTTGGTGCATTGAAAGCTGCTCTTTACAACCGCAGCGACACTGATGATACCGGACAAGCGGTAAGTATATTGGTTTGCAGGCCACAGACCCACGTAAACCTATCTTGTGCCAAGACAAACTGGCTCTTGTAAATGTTCGTCACGTGTTAGGTATGAGGATGACGTCCATACTACGGCATATACACCCACAACGCGGGATTGGCCAAGAAACGGTGCTTACATATCGCACCACTGAATAGCTCTTTCAGATGATCACTGCGTAATGATGATGATTCAGATTTGAATTCTATGGCATACACTGACAACTGAGGTGTCAGCCAGGAAGCGCATCAGCGCAGTGATAATTACGATGATTATTTTCATAATATAGCAAAACCCCACAACGGGGGATTCGCCAAGCCGCGGGTGCTACATATCGCGCCATGGACATCTTGCTTCTTGAGATGATCGCCGCACGTTGATGATGTCATCAGTTCCCCTACTATGGCACATACCATCGGACAAGAAGCGCCCGGTACATTTTTACTAAATAAGAAGAAATGCAAATATACAGGCGACTATAAGATTTGCACACGTACGAGTGTAAGAGAACACGTACATGTCAGTCTCTGTTATATGCCAAAGACGCAGGAACGAAAGGAGCAAGTTAAGAGCATTTCATTTCCCGCTGCACGAACGCTTGGCTTCACATACATTTCAACATGTGCATTGACCCTGCGTAATTTCTCTCTTTTTATTTTAGAATAAATGTTTGAATGGGTGTTACGTACCACTTGGGCGACATCGAGAAGAGTGTATAAAGGACCATGACGTATTATTGGGTAGTTATTCTGTGCTGTCGGGTACGCGCCGAAAACTAGGAGCACAGCAAGTGTGGTGCACTTCAGGAGGTCTGCAGCAATTCTCGATGCTCCATAGGTGTCGACTTCCTGCGGCATAACAAAGTAAGCAGAGGAGAGGCCTGCTTTGTCAAGAATATATTATAGGCTGCAAGTATGCGCATGCGGGCTGACCAGCTTGACGAAGTATGGCGGGTCAAAGGCTTTGCATGTTCGCAATGTTACAGATATCGCTCCTAAGAGGTTGGAGGTATATATAAGAAGTATCCACATTTCCGCAGGCAAGACGAAGGATGACTTTTCTTCAGTATTTTTTATTTCTCTACAAAGAGTAAGTATTTCTCTTACCTACTGCAGCGACATTCGCGATTAAGATAATTCGTAAGTACGCGCCTTAAATGCAGATCATCATCGCAATACATGGAAGAAGGAAACAACAAGAGGCTCTACCGGTGCCGCGCGCTAGAAAAAAATGTGAAAGAAGTTATGTGGTATTTTTTTTTGCTGTAGCGGCTATGTTGCCGCGCAAAATGGCTGTTTTCTTATCTTGGTCGGTCCTCGTGCGTTTGCTGAACCATAGGTCTTGCACCATGTCAAAGGCGTCGTGTGTGCAGGACTGGGTTATTCCGTGTGTTGTTTCACTATGTTATGTAGAGCCGGCTTTGGCGGCTGTGTTTTTGGGCAGGTGCGACTGGAAAAAGTGAAAATAGAGAACAGAACTCGCATGCAACGCCGTACACCACGTACCGCGCCACAGACGAACAATACTCTCGGAATATATTTGCTGTTTTTAGTGGAGTCATCATAACATGGGGGATCACAGGCCTAAACCGCTGCGCATCAGAATATGTGCGATAAACGCTTTGCAAGCACGTAAATGTTGCGCAGTGTTCGTGTTTTTGACAGCGGACGATGTATTTATGGCACGTAAAACTTCCACGTGGTAGGATGGTATAGAAAAATGGGGTGGAAGGATGGGGTGGGAAGGACTGAACCAAGTGTGAATCTCATATACCGCGATTACTTCTTCGCTCATGGAAACGAGAAAAGGTGCGCGAAAATCTTTAAACTCGCGCTCTGAAAGTGATTTAATAGCTGCCTAGCTTGGAGCGTGAATTCCAAAAAGTGAAGTTTCACTCCTATTTTCTACTCTATGTACCACTAATTTACCTTTCTAATCTGACACATCTTTAAGCATGTGTGATGTTCTTTTGAATTCCAGTTGAGCGTTCTTGCCCTCAGTGAAAATTCGTGTTCATTTGTATTTCATTCTAATGATCCATTTAATCGGTCATTGCAGCATATAAGTTCCTGTAATCATTACTGGAGTCTGCATGCCATGAGATAGTACCTCTCGATACCCCATGTTGAACCTTCAATGGACTGCAGCTGCAAGACGATACCAGATAATTTTATTCTGCCCCGCTTTAGAAACTGCCAATAAATGCTTGTTTAATGAAGACAATAGATCAGTTCTTTTTCTACGATTTCTTCCCTGCATGTCATTTCTGTTTACTTATAGAAGTTTATTTCCTTTATTTTAACCACGCAATTATAAGAAGCTGAAGATAAACATGCACAGGGTGCCGTCGCTAGCTCTTCGATCCGTACAGTACCATAAACTGCGGCAGGTGGCACAAGTTGGGCAATGGTTTGTGGAGCAGTGTTACGAGGCGGAATCAGAAAGCATTTGCCCCTCTTTTTCTACCTAAATTACGGTTCTACACTCCAAGTGAACTTATCCATTCCCAGCGGTGGACCTTTCTTGGACCGGTCCGGGCCTTATTTGCCGGTAGGTCCGCGGCATGGCAGTGCTGTGAGTTGTTGAAGATGGCGGTTGTGCTTGACATGTCCAAGGCGTACGAGCAACGAAGTGCAATTGGTTTTGTATGGAGCAAGGGACGAACGCCAAAATAAATTCACATTGAAATGCAGCCTACATATGCAAAAAGGTATTTCGCTTTGACAAGTATGAGGTGGTGGTGCTGTGAGTTCGCTAAAGGCCGTGAAGTCTTGCATGACAATAAGCTTTCGGGGAGGCCTCGTGCGTCATTGAATGACGACATGGCGCAGGTGCGTCTTAAGTTTAGTACTGGGATGTGACAAATAGTTGAACAGGTGCGGGGCCTATGTAAAATAGCGTAAAGTGCATAGAATAGTATGCATATTTGTAATGACCTGTATGTAACTTCTTTTGGCTGAAAAACGCGGCAAAGACTTTCTGATTCGCCCTCGTCCTCTTTTGTTAAATTAAGAAACTATATATTATTTTAGCCCACGCTAAGGAAAACCGCACGTATAGAAAGAAACAATGCAAATGTCAGTATCTAGTCCGATATGCCTAAATGAACAATATTTTAACTAAACATAATTTATTAGACAATGTGGCTTGTGCGACATCATTTGTTGGCGGTGGTTAATAATGGAGAGTGAAATCGCTGTCAACATGGTTTTATGTCAATGCGTCGGTTTATATCGGCACAGTTCAATCCCTTAAGGTAATAATATTTGACGTAGTTTACAAGGCGAATATAGATTCTCGTGATAACCCGAGTTTTCATGTTATTCCCCCCCCCCCCCCCGCAGTCCGGTGGAACCTTGAATAGAGTTCTAGCCATGATTTCCTTGATTTTAGCCACCTACGTGCCCGGTCTCTGTCTGCTACTTATTTGAAACAACTGAACGATAACTAGGCGAAAAAAAAATCTAGAATTTGCGCAACAGCCAAGGATAGCCCTTCGCGAAAATCTTCAAGCAGCAGTTCCGCGACGTCAAAGTGCACAAAATGTGCGATGTATGGAAGGACTGGTGGCAGTGCGATAGAGCATCCAATTCAATTCTAACCATGTTTAATGCGATTACGAGTGCTCATGGACTTCAGATCTTTTGCATCTATCTATCTATCTATCTATCTATCTATCTATCTATCTATCTATCTATCTATCTATCTATCTATCTATCTATCTATCTATCTATCTATCTATCTATCTATCTATCTATCTATCTATCTATCTATCTATCTATCTATCTATCTAAGCTTTTTATCTATTTTGGCATTTACGTCGACCCACTAGTTCTATTGGTGCAGGTATGCCATGGTCGATCGACTGCGTCGCATAGTCCCTAATGGTACTGGAACATTCTGGAATAGGTGAGGACGTGACAAGTGACGGATTATAATTGCGGGAAAACACGCTGCATGCAACTTCCACGCCGGTCTAGTACTCGGCCGTCACGATTTGCTCAATGACAAGCTGCATGTCTGAGGAGGTGTGCCGTGGTGCCGGGCCGGATTAACAGGGCTGATGTCCCGGTAACAAAAAAAAACAAGGAGGCCCTTCCCCCACTTTCCGCCTTACCCTCTCGCCATACTTGAGACTTCACGATTTTTTAGAATTAGCTACAAACAACACATGCCATATTTACTTGAAGAATCTCCGGAGTGTTTACGAACATCGCCTGGGTATCTACTTTCTCGGAGAGCACGTGGAGAGATTGTCATCAGAATCGAACGATACCACGAGACGAAGAGACATAGAGAGCATTAAGATTTGTCAGGCTGGCTGGTTCACACTGAAAGAAGGGTAAATGTGTTTAATAAGGCTCTCGAATAAACAACCATAGATATTTTCATATATGCACAGATCATTCACATTTAAACAGGTAACGCATATACATTACTGCAGGCAATATACACATTTATAATAGAAGGAAACACACTCATATTGCACACGCCTTTTCTATTAGTAAATTGCAAAAAAAATTACATCTTTTCAAAAATTTTCTGCTTCAACACAGTGTAGGAAATAGGTTATGTGGTTAGGCACATCGCATAAATTCAAGCTTGAAATGGGGCTGTGCGACTGTACGAAACTATGCCACTCAAGGGCAGACTCCTTTCCGGGAACCAAACTGGACCTACGGGTTGCCGCAAGCGCAAGCAAGCACGTGTAACGTCACCTAAGAGAGAGCGATCGCCCGCGCATCACCGACCAGACTCAGTACATGTCATGTGACGTTGAACTGACCAAAATCCCGCCTACGATTTTAGGGAGCCTATTTAAGCAGTCCCGCAATGTATTTTTATGGTTATTTTTTTCTTTTATATCCTTCACCAACCATGGAATAAACACTGCAAGTTTCGCATTAGAAATCGTCGCCCCCCTGGCTGGTCGTCATGGTCAACCGGATGCCTGCAGCCTGCCGGCAACCCCACGCTACCCAGTAGTAACGCAGGTCGAGGTTCGAGTACTCGGCGTCGCAACAACACCTCGAAATGCAGCCACTTCCTATTACAGTGCTTTAAAGTGCTGTCAAGCAGAGATCGAAGGCGGGAAAGTCTCACCACTTAATCAGAACCGCAGCGCCAGTGGGAATTTAAACTTTTGTTATCAGCTTGCTTAGGCGCTTCCGAAGCAGCCGACGCGGCCGCTGTGTCCACGTGATCCCTCACGCACGTCACGCCGGCGGTGGCTCCACATTTTCCAGGGGTGGAGCTTTCCCCCAATAGCGAAAGACATTCAACAAGAGGGGACACTACCATAGAGCCAAGCGGCTGAATAGACTGTAGCGCACCAAGGAAAAGGGACTAACTGCGCGTCCGGTCTACGTTCTCAGCGCACGCGTTTTGAACGCTTGCTGGCACGCGCAATGCCGGCTGCGCTAGTCGGCGTTTTTTGTTGTTGTTGTTTGTTTCGGCTCCTCAATCCAGCGCAGACTTTGTGCGGAATCGTTTATTTAGTTAAAATGATTGCGGACAATCTTCACAAGCCTGCATCAAATCTCTTCCACGTGCAATTTCATAAAGTAGACGCAAGACACCTTGTGAATGAGGAAATGTTTATTTCGCTCAACGTAAACGCTCGCTCCGGGATTTTTTTGCGTTCATCCAACGTTGTGGAACCACGTAAGCAGCAATTGTTCTCGTACGAAGCCCCACCGGACGGCATCAGCTGAAAAAAAAAGTAAATTACAAGCATATGTAATTTTGGTATTTACGCCTTATAGGAATACTGCGTGTAAAGGGGAAACGTGCGAAAGCGGCGAATGGGCGACATTACAAAGAAAAGCAATTCGCTTTTACATACATGGCGTTGAATATACCCTACCTATACCAAGTCGTACTATGAATTATGAAGGAAATATCTGATTTGCAAGCATTCCCCCATTCTCGGGCATTATTTCCTGCACTTTAAGAGCGTTGATTTACGGGCGACTGCGCGTTTCCGAAATTTCGCCTCAGCCAACGTTATAGTACGCTACATGCACAGAGGTCGAGCAGTGTGTGTTGGGAGGCCAGTTGGCAAGACATTATTGCGTGAACTGAAACTGCGCTACGGACGAAACCCCGAAGTAGAAGAAGAGTGGACGAACGCACTCCTGCCTTCTTCGTGCTGTCTTCTACCTCGGTGCCTCGTCCCTAGGGCAGTTTAAATTTCCGAAATACACAGAGATAGCCCCAGCATAGGTCCTCAGCCAAACCATGCTAAACGCTCACAGAAAGGCTTCTACTAAGATAAAAATAAATGCGTGGATGCGTCGCCTGTTTTCAGTCGTTCAGAAGAAAGAATTTTTGAGCTCTTGGTTTTGAGCTCCTCAGCACTACCTCTTGCACGTTCTCCCAGCGCATGAACAACACTCCAGTGGTATCACTCTTGCCAATCGCGTCTTAGACAAGCGTGAGTACCGAAAGAAGGTGTATGTTGCGCGGCCATAAAAAGCGTCAAAGATTCCATGCACGCCAGACTGTCATCAGGCCAGGCTTTCTTTTTTGCTGCGTCACAACCCCAGGCGCGGCGAGCGCGCATCACGAATACCCTAAAAAGTAATGAAATTAATTATAATAATTTAGGGGTCAGATAATGCGTCACAAACTTGTCCAAATAAGATTCAGTACACGCGAGACTAACTGCGGCACACGGCCGAGCTACTTTTCAATAACTCCGTCCCAACGCCAGGCGTGGCCAATGTGCGTGAAAAGTAACCCAAAAAATACGAAATCAGTTGCAATAAGGTTGAGGGTCAGAGAGTGCTCCAAACCTTGTTCCGTTAAAATTCAGTACAGGCGAAAATACGTCACACGGCCGAGGCGCTTTTCGCTGACTGCGTCACAAAGCAGGGTCGGGTGAGCGTGCTAAAAAACTACCGAAATAAGTTATAACAATGTTGGGGCTCATGAAAGCGTCGCAAACATCAACCAGTAGGAGTGATTAAGTTAAATTAATCATGCCAGAATGGCTGAGCTGTCTTTCATTAACTGCGTCACAAGCCTCGTTTCCGTGCCGTAAAAGACAAAATTGCTTGAAATGCGTCGCCACTGTTAAACAAAATTTCTCACCTTGCCGTAGTCCAATAATGCAGTGGTGCCGTGTAGAAGTGCAGAAGGAACACAAGCAAACGCCAGGGGCCGAATCTTATAACGGTTCGCAATACCAACCGTCCGCTTCGCCGCTTACGTCATTAGATGTGCCACTCCCAAGCCGGCGGTGGAAGAAGTGGAGTACGCGACCAATAGATGAGAGGGTGCCACCTCTGAAGTGTACGTCATTATATGACGAGCTAATCGAGGAATTGCAGAATGTTTCTGCTTGCTAAATGAATGTAAAATATAAATTAAATATCATACGCCAAGTTTTGAAATATAAACTTGTGGTGTCGGGCGTTTACGCAATGCAGAAGTAACTTATTAATGTCATTCTTTTTCATTCGCAGCCCAAAGGCGGTATCGTAAGTGTAAATGAGTTGGCCACGGAGTTGGCAGAGCGCAGGGCTATGTCGTCTGCTACCAGGAGCTCGCACGATGCATGCAACAGGAACGCACTATCAGCACTTCTCAAGTAGCTAGCGCGACAAAACCGTGAACTGGTTCTTAGGGGCACCTTTACTAGCCGACTATATCAATTTTCCTTCTTTTTTCGCCCTTCGTCATCGGCTCGGACATGACTCGCTCGCCGCCGCGCTGCCGCTATCCCTGCGATCTGCCCCACGGCGCGTCGCGTGATAGAAGCAGTGGAACTTAAATCGAACATTACGGTATACGGGCCCTGCTTTGCCTGCGCGAAGTCAAATCGAAGAGTGCGGTGCTGACGGTGCACGCTGTGCCATGAAATTGAGAAACAAAGTATGGCACTCCCGAACTAGAGAAAAAAAGGCAGCCTTATAAGAGAGCTCCACAATACCTTCCCGTCCTGACTGTATAGTTTTATCAGCCGAACGAAGGAAGCGCTGAACCAGCCTAGGTTGAACCTAGGCTTCCGACTGCTGAACGGCGATCTGCGAGCTATTCACACTGGGGATAGCACTGGTAATTCGATCTCACCATGCAAATATCTCCTTGGCATTTGAAGCTGAAGTCACGGCAAAGCTGACCCAGCCCTTCAACCGGCCAACACAGTAATTGCGAGAGCAACTTTGTGGACAATGCCGGCAGCAGAGATCTAGGCAATTCCGATTAATGCTTCGCGTCCGACTGATCTCTGGGAGCTGCAGGCCGGCGGCGATGAACCGCAGCGCGCAATATCCCTTCCTCTGCGTGGAATGGCCACTCGTACGCTTGCACCCGAGTCTCCTCCATTTGATAGCGTAGCTTGCAAAAGGTCTACTTAGAAAGCCAGCAAGGGCGGTGCAACTCATTATGCGTCACTTCTTCGAAAGCGTATTGCATTTCCAGCCGTGGTCGACACCGAAAGAGCAACGCCAAGCAGACGACGAAGGCAAGTAATAGCCTCCGAAGCAACCAACGCACGCGCGGGCGACGCCCGCGAGTATCAGGGGGCGCGCGACCGGCGCGCGCGGCCAGGGTCACAAGCCAACAGCCAAGTCACAGCAACGGAACCCAAAGCTGACTACCCCTTCTCCGGTTCCTACGACCGGTTCGCTTTGAAGATGATTGACAGATGCGTGACGTATTCGAAAATTGCGATACCGCCCCGCTGCCTCTGACGACCTGCGACGTAATCAAAATTTTGGCCAATCAGGTGAGGCCAAAAGAACGGTTCCCCAACCGAACCGTTATAAGATTCGGCCCCAGGAGCCTAACAAACACGCTAGATCCAAAAGAGACCGGTCGCCGTACAGATGAACCTTACATGAGGAACCGGCCTCGCTGGCTTCGGTGGCGTGACTGTCACATGACCGTGCATCTGTCGCGCCTGGTGTTCCGTTAGCTCGTTGCTAGGTAACGCAAGAAAATAAGACGCAAAGTATAAGTTGATTTATACGCAAACCTGTTTAGTTTAAGCGGGAAAGAATAAAAAATAAAACATCTGTAATTGCATTTGCCATTCTTTTATTTCCGATGCTCGCATCAACTAACGGATGAGATTAACACTAGCTGTGATGTGTTTCCTCTTGCCAGTTTTCGCCGAGTGTCCCCTCTTGTTGAATTTCTTTCTTTATGGCGAGACTGTGAAGCCGAATTGTTGCGCCGAAGTTGGTGGTCAGTTTTGCCACCAGTCGTTAGCTTCTCCAGTGCACTGGTAAGGCGGTCGACTGTTTCCTCAATGCGTGACAGGCGGTCTCTTGGATCTGAGACTCTCGCAGCGGCGATAGGCAGCTGTGCCGCAGACGATCAGTCGCATATGTGGTCAGCGAAGTCAGCTAGCCGATCGAAACTTATCTCGTCAGAGCCCGCCAGTACCAGGAGTGCTGACAATGGGATGCGTTACCACAACAGCTTGCACAAAATTGGAAGTACACTCTCATTTGCGGAGGGCACAATCAGTAACTGATGGAACTGGTGCAGCAGTGGTGACGATCGTTGGTCACCGACTTTCTCGAAGAGGAGCTGCTGGATGCTACTCTGTTACCATGGCTCGAGGTGCTGCAGCACCATGCGTTTCAGCTATTCGTATGAGGTGGCCGAAGGTGTACTCGCTAGCAAGTCGTCTACGGCATCGGCGATGTTGGAGGGTAGCGTGGCTATGACGGGCAGGTACTTTGCTTTCTGTGAAGTCATGCGCCGCAGTTGAAAACGGGTCTGTACTTGCAAAAACAAAGCTCGGGAATTCTTGGGTCAAAAGCTGGGAAGTCTGGGAGGTCAAAAGCTAACAGGAGACGTAATCGTGCCATCGTATCTCTCAAAAGGAGCAGGAGCAGCCTCGCACAGGGCTAGTGTTCGAAAAAAATAACGTACATGTCCTGGGTCTGCACTCGTTGTGACCTCGGTTTAGCGGAGGCAAGGAATACACGTTTTGAGAGGTTGAGAACGGAGAGTCTACTGGCTTTAATCAAAAGTAAAAGCCAGTTTTCCGAGTCGTCCAGTGGAACTTAGTTCTTAGTTTTCTAGAACCTGAGTTCTAAGAAAGAGCAGGGGGCAATAATCCCCACAACAACGTAAGGTAAACTCAATTTCCGGAGCTCGGGGCAATGACTCCCCTCCCCCCCCCCCTCCACGAGGCATGGCGGAGTGACAGACCATCGGTACATATTGATGTCACCTCGAGAATTAAAATTGTACATTAGCAATGCTAAGTAGTCAATGATACTTGTGTCACCGGCTTCGGGAAAATTGGGAACATATGTAATCACCTCTTTCCGTTATGACAATCTTTCGTCATGTGCTATCTGGACGAAGCAGACTTCATTGTCTCGTGTATTCTAATTACAATCCGATGCTATCCTGCCTGTCGGCTGTGTGCAAGTCGCACGTTCCCAACCTTGTGACACTTTACATTAATAAATTCAGTTACTTCAAAAACACACTTGCGCCAGGCGGATGGCCTACAAGAATGAGACCCGCCGTGGTTGCTCAGTGGCTATGGTGTTGGGCTGCTGAGCACGAGGTCGCGGGATCGAATCCCGGCCACGGCGGCCGCATTTCGATGGGGGCGAAATGCGAAAACACCCGTGTGCTTAGATTTAGGTGCACGTTAAAGAACCCCAGGTGGTCAAAATTTCCGGAGCCCTCCACTACGGCGTGCCTCATAATCAGAAAGTGGTTTTGGCACGTAAAACCCCAAATATTATTATTACAAGAATGAGGATATATGGTGCACTTCCAACACGTCCTTGCGCACGTGACAAATGTTTGCATAGATTGTATCTGTCATTGATGTGTGGGAGCTCTGCCCGTTACATCCGTCGCACAGCCTGTGCTGCGGCTGTAATCGGCGATATGGCAAACACTGTCCAAGAACAGTACAGCCACCCCAGAGTCTCAGCACTTATCACGGCTTTACTTCGATTCAAAGCACCAGTAACGAGGCTATAGTTTGATGTAGCGTGGTATACGTTTGGCCTACTACGTCTTTCAATCCCACGTCTTCATAAGAAGCACTGAAAATGACCACACTTCTGTCGGTAATGAAAGAGATGTGGTAAGTTCACTTCCGATGCTTGTTCATGCCGTAGTGTCGAGAGATTGGTTTAGCGGGGGGAAGGAATACGCTTTTTGACATCTTCGGAACATAGAGTGCATGGCTTTATTCGAAAGTGAAAGCAGATTGGCCGAGTGGCTGTGCTGGCGCCGCCGTCGACCAAGCAGTGGGCAATGACGGCCACGGCGAGGCAAACTGGATTTCCGGGGAGCGGGGACCACCATGTAACGGACGGCCACTAGAAGCCATGCACCGTAGTTTACGTATAAGATTTCCATGAGCCGGCCTGTCGGGTCCCATGGCGTGTCTCCCCACAAAGTATTGTAAGCGTTTTAATGCGATAGAATTATTTGGACACTCAAGGCTCACTTCTGCGTCGCCGTCGCCGTAGGTGCCGTATAAAGTCCAAGGGCGATAAATTCGCTGCCGCGCGCAGTATGCTGTATGTGCAAGTCAAAGCGTGTGAGGGGGAGCAGGTGAACGCGGCTCAGTCTACCTTGTGCCTGCGAGGAAGGCGGGCCGGAAGCGCGCCCTGTCCTTTCGCGCGCGAAGCACGGGGCTGAGGCGAGAGAGTGTGGGCGTCCTTCTCGGCTGGGTGCTGCTCACCGCATGGCGTGCATGCGCCTTATCTTGAAAGCGATCTGCGACGTTGCCAAAGTACGCGCCCCCGCGGGCCTCTTCTTAAAAGCAATCTGCGATGTTTGCAGAGCACGCTTAGTGCCGGTAGTTTCGAATGAGCTGTGCTCCGTACGTTTCATTCGCGCTCAAGCGACAGACACGCGAATGTAAATTCGATCGCTGCTAATGCCACGGTCCCTCTCTCTAGCGTTCTGAAAGTGTGTTTTCGTGTTCATGGAGCGAAATGTGTTTTTATTTAATTGTGCGGACATGACAGCATTCTTGCTAATTTAGTTAAAACACGTTGGCAGGGTAGTCGGTTTGAATCCATGATAGAATGTGTAAGTGCGACAGAACGAGGACGTAGAAAGTAGACAGACTCAGACAGCCTCTGTGTATCTGTTCCACGTCCTGGTTCAGTCGCGCTTACATATTCTATCATTGTTGATGTAGTTGATTTAGCCAATGTGTACTTGTTAATACGGCCAATAGAACTCCTATTATTACTTCAGATAGCTATCTACGAATCAGCTATTGCAATTGGTGCTTTGCCTTTCTGACGAAACTTGGACTTTTGTTTGTCCACGACAAACATGTAGGGCTCTGACAGCTACTCAATAAAGTCATAAAATTCGTCTTAGTCAGCTTAAAATTCAGAGTAAGAGTAAACGGTGAGCAACATATTAAAAATGATTGCAAGAGATGACACTGCTTCGAGAGATGTGCGTAGTAGGAAGTGTTGACAAGCAACAGACGTGTCCGTGATAATTGCTGCACCACCAGCAGAAGCGGCAACCTCGGACTCTATAACGCAAAACTATTCCAATATGTTTTTATTCCAAACTCCTGACGTCAGAGTTGCGTAACCTCCGACGCAAGGATCGGGCGGTGACTTGCAGCGTTGCATGAACAGACCGATCAAACGTTATCCTCGTTTTTAGGAGGTTGCATTTGTTTGCTTTCGAAACGAATAACGTTGCCTATATTGAGCTGTTTTTCTTATGTAATTGGCTGACAAGAGGCGAGGAGCACGCTCAAATGGAGAGGGTTTCGATTGGGCCGAGCCAGTCCACTGAAAATAGATAACCGGATGAAGAAGGAGGTGCCCGCGTCTGCAATTGGTCCGCGTACCCTTACTTAGCTTGCGGTGGCTTGTCTGAATTCGCGGCGGCGTTCAATGGACGGTTAACAATGGCACCAAAACGGATCCTAAGAAAATAAGAGTTAACAGTGCGAAGTCGTAAATGTGCAAGCCGGAAGTGCTCGAAAGCGTTACATGGCCACGCAAAAAGTTCTATTACGTTCAAATAACTTCATGCTCTCCGGCCGGTACGAGTAGCCACTGCCTGAGCGATTGGCTGCTGCCATCTTTTATTCCTTCTGGATCGGGGCAACCTGCGGCTATTCAGAAAAAAATCAGATGTGTTCGGCATATTAATGCATCTTTAACGAGTACCCGTCACTTTGACGTGTTGAGTTTTAGCGTTTTTGTGACGTCACGTGACAGGCAGGAGAAGTAGGTGCAGCCCGAAAACATTTGACGAATAGCAGAGGGCTAACGGCGAAAAGGCGTCAAATCAGAAATGATCATTTTTTTTGTTCGGTTTAATTATGTATAATAAGTGTGTACATGTCATATCAGATGCGGAGCTATCGCGGTTTTCGTGACGTCTCGTGACAGACAGGCGAAGTTGGTGTGATCGAAAACAGTTTTTGACCAATCGCGGAGGGCTGAATGCAAAATTGGAACTGAAAATTTTGTAATAGCTTTTCATTACAGTGCCGCTCATCAAGGTCTTTGCGAAAGATGCCATATTGCCGGAGAAAATGTGTTTATGTTGGCTTCAGGTGTGTTAAAAGACACACAGCAACATTAAGTTATATTTATTGGGCGTGTCTCTGATATCGTCGAGGTTACAGAAAAGTCCTCGTATATTCCATTGGAGAATGTGTCTCCATAGTAAGAACAGTATTTCTGCTGTCTGCTTAGCAAACAAACATTAGCTCACGGGGCTGGTTCCGGATGCCATAAAGCGAGGTCTGTCGTTTGTGGAACTTCCGATATACTCACGCCACCTCTTGAGCACTCACTGTTCAGTCACGTTCGGTATTGTTTCCATCGCCTGTTGCGAGGCACTGGACTTGCGCTCGTGAGAGCGATTTGTTTGCTGTGAAAGTCTCGGCTCGGAAAGACGAGACCTTGAATCTCACCAGCCTGAAGTTGGATGGCTCCTTCTCGGATGGCAGAAGAACGCTGAATGCATCCGCCGAAGGGGCAGGTAACCTCGCATTCGGCTCACTGCGCGTCGACCTGTCAGCCGCCGGGTGCCATAGTGGCGCTGCCCCCTGAAGGCCACCTCAGCAAACGTCTTCTTTGGCCTATATGAAACCCGCCTTGGTGGTTTCTTAACGGAAATGCTTTCGCTCACTTTCATCATTACATCTTCTTTTCTCTTCCAGGACAGGCAGGGCAGCGAGTATGCGGCATGTTCGCCACCACATTTGATACAGTGGGAAGTGCTTTCACATGTTTCGAATGAATGTTCACGGTAGCTATATTCACGCCTGTTGGTCTCGGTAGTTCGGTGAACTGTGGCCGAATTACTTGCATCGGAAGCATCGCAGCGGGTTTGGAACATATGGTCTGACCTGGATCTTGACATACCCCTGCCTCAATGCTCTCGAGCATTAAACTCGATCAAAGAGTAAAGATTGGATGCTTGGTTTGGATGTCTTTAGCCTCATGCCTCAGCCTAATTCCTTTATGATTTATGACCTGATGAATTCTGTTCACTCTAGCTTTCTGATAATTGAATTTCTTAGTGCCATTATGTCCTCATCGGAGACGACACCATGATTCGTGTTCATGACATGCTGCGGTGATAGTGTCACTGGGATGTTCCCTGAAGACAATCGATTAGGGAGCTTGTCATGTTGTTTCTGATCTCTGAGTTCAAAAATGCGCATCCCCGGTACCATCTTCTTTACTTCATAGCCTGAACCGAGACATGCAATCAAGCATTTCAACACGAGGAATGGTGAAATCATTCTCACCGTCTTTTCCGCTTGATCAATTTGTTTCGCATGAAACCAAGGAAAGTTTCGTTTCTGGTTGCCAAAAATCTGAGACTTCTTCAGTGCACCTTCCTTCCTGTGGGCGATCAGAAAGTTTTGGGAAATGAAAGTCCATAAGTGGAATTTTGGATTTCGGCAGTAACGAAGGCACTCACAGTGGAGAACAACAAGGGGACGCCGCACAACTTGTATGAAATCGATCCTACAAACGCTAACTGTATCTTTCTACTATGACCAGAAATGTAGAACCAAGCTTGCTTATCCAACAGAAGGTTAACCCCTGCTTCCATCAAACACTGAAATAAAAAAACAGCAGAGAATGCAGGAAAGATGATGATTAGAAAGGAGGACAGGAAAAGGCAACTGCCAGTTTCTACTAGGTGAGCCATTCCTGGGGCGCCGCCTACGTGAAGCGAAGGCCAAAGAGATATGTTGCCTCCTCCGGATGGGCGGGGTGCATAGATTTCTGAACTCCCGACATCGACTTAACCTCCATGATTCCCTTTTCTTCAGTTGCGGCTAATAAAGGACGTGGGTCCAACGCACGTGTGCTCGGGTCCATGGTGCCGCAGCAGTCTATACGCCTGCTGACGCAGATGCCACCGCGGGGAACGGAAGTAAAAGTGGGAACCTTATTGAACAGCAGTGCTCGGATGACAATTGCTTCAAGCAGCGATAGGAGTTGTAGATCCCTGCAGGCAACACGTTTATTTACTGTTATTGCCACACCACCTGACGAGGCGTGAGCGCCACCACGGCCCTTCCAAAACATGGCATATTGTGTAATATGGCTTGTGTGCGTATATTTCAAGTGCGTTTTGTGAAGACACATCAATTTTGGAATTAGTTTATGAAGAAGGTATTTCACGTCATCTAGATTGGGTAGAACTTCCCTGACATTCCACAGCAACATTTGTGTGTCCATATTGCAGAAGAGCATCGTCCTCTTTGTCTAAAATATGAAAGCTGACTTAGCCTACACAGCCCTTTTAGGGTCCTGTGACGCGGGGTTTCTCTTTTACGGAGCGGTTGAGAGGTTCTCGTCGCTCCTTAGACGCTATTGTATTGTCTGGTTTGAAGAGTTGTCCATCGCCTCGTCAGGAGTGCTGGACGCCCGCTCGAGTTTTTTGGCCTTCAAGGCCTCACATCTGCAGACGAGACCCGGGGAGTCATCAACCCGGAAGTCTATGTCAAAACGGAATTCTGGGACGGCGGAGATGCGCTGGCTACATCCACCAAGTGGGCGGACGGCGTCACCGCTGGCCACATATATGGATACCGGTGGCCGTTGTGTAGCTGCATCCTGACGTGCCACGCCGGCAAAGCTGTTATTCGGCAAGCATGGCACCAGCCTTCGCCGCTCTTTAAGGGCACAGGCTAAGCCCTATACTTTATACATTCTTGGCCTTGTTGAGGATCATAATTCTCGCCAACTAATACGGGCACCCAGGTAACACAGACATCATTTTGTTTAAAAATTTGTGTACTTTTAACGGAACTAGACTTAGCAAAACAAGCTGAAAATTAGGTTTTTGATCAAAGTGTTAAACCTAGTACTTAAAATTCTGCTTTCTAGCGTGTTGAATAATTTGTAAGAAAGAAATTTGTGCGTGCAATTGTTTCATTCTAGTTCACTAGCTCCCAACGCTTGTGTAGGTGGTTGAAAAAGAAGCATCAACCGTATATCTACCAAGGAATGGGAAGTAATGGTACCTTTCTAATTAAAAAACAGCTTTTGAAATCATTAAGCCTAAAGTAAAAGAAGACGTGAAAAGCAATATTCATTTACGCTAAAAGGATCATAGCCACTTGTTTAATAGGCCCCGGCTTCGTAGTCGCTGTCGAAGTCATTTTTATGCTTTTCGGCTTGTCGTTTTGCTCGCCTTGCCTCTTTTGTAAGCATTCGCGCTGCTCGGTCTATGAAGCACATTTGCTTGTTATCTACTTCCCTTAGCCATCTTGATGGTGTTGCGCCCAGGGTTAAATCTACACGACTTCATAATGATGGCTCGCGCGATGCTGCCATCATTGAATGAAATTACATGCAGAGCCGCTATCTTTAGTCCTGAAGCCCAACAAACATGTTCTTTGGCGCTCGTTCCCAAACAACATGGTTCAACGACTCATTAGCGTTTTGAGTTCGCCCATGAACGCACTTCTCCAGGAGCACAGCTTGCGATAGCAGCCTATACGCAGGTTTCATTTCCTCCAAGACATTTGCAGGCAATCTTGTGGGCTCTGCGTTTGGCGTCTCAACATGTCAGGTGCACCCACTTGCTTCTTCAAGGCGAGTGTAACGGTTACCGTGAAATTCACGTTTGTTGAAGATCTTCCTTGCCCTGGGCATCTCAACTTGCAAACCGCAACGACCACAGGCACAATGTACGATACTCCCACTAAGGAAATGCACTCGAACGCAGCTCGAACGCAGGTGACCCAGATTTTCGAAGGTTGTAGAAAGGCGGAAAAAACACGCGGAGCCTTTCACAATTGTCTTGGCTAAAAGAAGGACGATCTGCTATAGTTGCGAGACCATTTTTATATGTCGGTGATTACAGTCGAGTTTTAAAATTTGCTGGTGAAAATTATTGGTTAGAGAAATTGATGATAAAGCGGAGAGTATCCGAAAAGGAGGCGTGGCCACTGACTACGTGGTTTCGGAAGGACTGTTTTTCAGCCCAAAATATGACTTTCTAAGAAAAGTGCTACTATGAAACGTTAAAGAAAGAGATAAACTTCTCAAATTCTAAAAAAAACAAAGAAATTATTCTTGTCAATTTTTTCTTTACCCTATGCCCTTAAATGGAATGTCTCTTTCACTTTGATAGTTAGGATTTATTTTTCTTCCATGGTGGGCAGAACCACGAGTATGCGGCATGATCCCCGTTACGGTTCCCACAGCGCAGACAATTTTCGCAGTTTTCAGAGGAGTGTACGTAAGAACTGCATTTTGCCCAAATTTGGCGTCATCGGCAATTGTGTTAACAGTGGTCGTATCACTGCCACTTAAAACATCACAGAGGGTTCGGGACATATGGGCTGACCTGGAGCTTGACATGCACGGCCGCGATTTTCTCAGGCACCACACTGGAGGTGAAGGTGAGAATTAGATGTTTTGTGGAGATTTCTTTCCCGTCACGCCTCAGCTTAGTTTGTTTCACACTGGTGACATTTTGCTCCTTCTAGCCCTCAACAAGTAAGGCCTCAGCCAGCTCCATCAGGTTGTCATCGAAAGTAATGCTGCCAATGGTGTTCATAGTATGGTGTCGAGTCATGGTGACTGCAATTTTCGCAAAAGGGACAAGGTCCTCTAGCTTTTTTTGCCACGTTTTTGTCGAGCAGTTCCCAGTGAATGTAGCCGCTAGGTAGCTTGGTAGCTTTGTAACCTCGGCCTGTAGAATCCGGAGGTATCACCTTTTCAGAATGTGTCAGATAACACCGTGGAATATTTTCTAGATTGCGGCCAAAAATTGATATACTTCAGTGCGCCCTCGTTTCTGAGTGCCATCAGGGAGTTTGCAAGTATGAATGCTCGTATAGAATTTTCAGCTTTCGCTAGCGACACGACCCGCCCACCACAGAGCCCTACAAGGCTGCAGGGCCTGTAAGAAGAGGTCCTGCAAGCGCTAGCTCTATGTTACTACTATAACCCAATGTGACAAAACCAAGGTTGGCTCCTAACGCAAGGTTTACCCTTGCTGCCGCGAAAAATTGGAAGTAAATGGAATCGAGGAGAAGACATGACAAATATAAAGTAAGAGAGAAAGTCTAAGATTGTAGAGGACGATAGGAAAAGGCAAGTACCGATTTCGCCCGACTGCGTTAGTCTGGGTGAGGGCGTCTACGTTGAGCGGAAGCTAAAGAGGTGTGTTGCCTCCGCCAAGGGGCCATATAAGTCTAAACAATGAGCATTGGCTCAGCCTCCAGGATCCCATTTCCCCGAACGCGGCAAGGCAACGCACGACTAGGTGCGGGAGTGTCCATTTCACGTGTGCTCGGGTCCGTGGTGCCGCAGCACGCCAAATACCTGCTGGAGCAGACGCTCTTGTGGGGACCTCTTCTAACCGTCCTTTAGGCGTCGTAGTGCTTCTCAACACAGTAATCACACCAGTAATACTGCCATATGCACCTACTTGTGGTAATATTACAGCTTTCCTGTTCCAGATTTTCTAGTGATAACACGAAATTTATTTCATGGCTATTGATGTGAAATAGTCAACGCGGCTGTGGACACAAAGAATTTCTCAAGGCTTTGACTTTACCTTGCGACACACTCGAAATGCACATGTTACTGCGACAGAAGCTAAGTGCTTTTTCTTACGTTTACCTCTCTTCCACGTCCATTCCGCACGTCCATGTGTTAATCTGAGACCCCTTGTCACCATCGACATTGCACTACCATATTTTTCGTAGTAAAGTCACCTCTTAATTCCAAGTTTCGTCATTGCCAAAACGTAAATAAAAATAAAACTTCTCCGGAACAGTGGAGGCTGTTCCAGTGGTTGAGTGGTGAGGAGAAAGAAAGTGGTTGACGTCATGAGTAGAAAGGGAGAAATGAGCGGAGGATGTGAAAGACGGTGTGTGAACGAGGGAGAGAGTCCCCTGAAATCGCACCTCAGTAGCCAATAAGAATACCATTGGCAAGCAGCGTGGCGCTTCGACGCTCACAGCCAACGCTTCCTGTATAACTGGCCTGCGCACTCTACATTAAGGCGTCTTGCTACTTGGACCGAAATTTCTACTGCCAAGGCCTTCGTGACGAAGGCGATGATGTTGAAATCCCATCATTGCGTCATCTGCATTAGATTCTATTGTAGTAGGGCAAAGTAGAATTAGGTCATAGATGGAAGTTCACAGGTCTTGTGATATCTAGAAGGCGCTGGAAAAACTGGTACACCGCCGGACGAGAGGAGGGAATCACGCTTTGTTGCGTGGCGGCAGGTTTTGCAGATTACCTGTGGCGTTTGACAGGTTCTAGCATGTCTCGTTGAGGAGCGAGTCTTTGAGGCAGCTTTAAATGGATCTAGTGCCCTCAACGAGCGGCTTGCGCAGGCCTAATGCTAACACATTTCCTTCGGACTAATCACAGCGAAGCCGTTAGCCTCTAGTTTTGGGATCTTTCGTGGCGGGCTCAACCAAAAAGCAGCAGTCGGAAAAGGGGTTTGTAAATGAGTTTTCGCGTAAAAGAATTGTGTATTCTCTTGCATTCAAATTACATTCCGATGCTGCGATATCTGCAGGTGGTGTGTAAAGCTGTACTTAGCGAATTTTGTGAACCATTCGGTTTTGAGAAATTCACGCAGTTCGATAGAGCACTTGCGCTAGCAGGGCCTACAAGTATGATGATGTATGCTGTGCTAACGGTGCCACCTATCGGTCAACGTCACTCTGACATACTCCAAACGGCAGCTGGAAGAGGGCTTTCTCTTTCCCTTACCACGTAACCGGGTTATGTTATATCGCATAATCGTATAACTATCCGAATCTATCTTGCCCTCAACTTGTGTGTAATTCGCACTTTGCGCATTTTCATGTGCAAATATCTTTCAAACATTAACTTAGTTCAAGAAGGCAATTGCGCATCGCGGACAGTCTAAAAAAATGAGGATGTATGCTGCACTTGCGCACACGTGCGTGCGCGCGTGACATGCGTCGCATGTGGTAGCGGTGCTGGTGTGACGTCGTCTAACGTGAATAGCATGGATGGTACTTGTCTAACGTCCGTACTGGCTTTGTTGTACATCCACTTTCACAGGGTGGAATGAAGTCGGATTTTTTTCTTTGCTTTATCGCGCAACGGCGCCGGCAACTACTCTATGGCTTCGGTCTCCGGACAGACTCAAAACAATGGAGTCTAGGCATGTATTTTAGAAGTCATACCTAGCAATACTGTTGTTGACAATGATCGTATTATGTACAACGCATAAACACGTTCTTGAAATGATGTCCGCATGTTTTAGTGGAATTTTTTGTCATTATCATGAAAATAGTGTTGTCACTACGAAGAAAGCATAAATGACAATGGTGATGATAAGCCTGGTACATGAGGCATAGCCACATTGGTGATTGCACTTACAAAAAGGTGGTTGCCGAAACACAACGTCGAAATACACGACAACGTAACTGCTAACTGCGACGGCACAGGGACAACCTCATGAGCAAAACGAAAACAAGGTGAAAGCAGGAGCCAACGTCTCGACAAGTGGACTTGTCTTCTTCAAGGCGACATATGTTTGAAGAAGACAAGTCCACATGTCGAAACGAAGGCGCCCGTTTTTACCTTGCACTCTAAAAAAAAACAGGGGAGCGAGAATGGAGCAATTGGCTCTGTTCCTCCCTCTGGCCAGCGAGTTCCTCCTCTCAGAAAGCTTCACGCGCCGCGCGCTTTGCGGCAATCGTTAGTGTAGGAACGAGTCGCGCGGTTACGCCGTGATAACGTGTTGTGTATCCTGATTTCATCGGTTCCGATCTATCGGTTCTATGTCTACGAGCACCATGGGCGATTCTTTAAAGGACTGACTTCATATGACGCCTTCAATGACAAACTGCACGGATACCTCATCGTGCAACGTAGCTTTGCAATTGTTGGTCGACTTTCATGTGATATCATCAACGTCGGTAGAGGAAGGCTGGTCGCAATACAGGCAAGTTATTTCATTCTTTATCATTCATATGCGCATGCGAGCTTCGCTTTGCAGTAGTCTATACGTTTTAGACGCAGTCTTTGTAGACATGATTTACTGCACTGAGATGCAAGCAAGGCTTTATAATGTATTGGTCTGATAGTTTACTCTTGTGGAACATAATGCTTAAGTAGAAATCCAGAGAAAAGACGGGGAATGCGGGAGATGGAAATTCAAGACTATGAGCAAAACGTGAACAAGGTGAATGCAGGAGCCAACGTTTCGACAAGTGGACTTAGCTTCTGCAAGGCGACGTATGCTTTCCTCGCCACAGTATATATAGTTTGGGTTCTTCTATAGGGGAGAGGGTGTGAGGCGGGAGGATGCGGATAGCCTACAGATAGCCAGCAATGTTTAGACTACAACATTCATCACCCGCGACATTGCAAGCAAGGAGTTTTTGACGGACAAGCGGAATGTACAAGAAGAATCTGCGGCGAAGACCAAGATTATATCCACCACCTAAACGACCTTAAATCAACGCTAGCAGAAAGGAACTATCCCGAAGTTGCTCTCGATAGAGCTTATGATGCCGCCTCAAGATTGGAGAGAAAGTCGGAATTGGCGAAGAGACAGCCCACATTAGAATCTGACAGACCGCCGGCCTTTATAACAAAATATTCTAATGCACTCCCAAACATTAACACCATCCTAAGAAAATACCACCCAATATTATCAAGTAACGAGCGTCTGCGAAAAGCGTTCCCGGGTGTACCCAGGGTTACCTATCACCGAAACAAGAACTTTAAAGACATGTTAGTGCACGCAAAAGTCAGCCAACAGCATTCCCCGTAATAAAAGCATGTTGTCGCCCTAGGTGCAAAACCTGCAGGCACCTGCAAAGTGACATTAAAACTAAAAGCACCGCAAATAGTTATACACATGAAGTCAAATCTAGCTTCACTTGTACAAGTTCGGATGTGATTTATATGCTTGAATGTTCCTTCTGTAAGAAACAATATATCGGTGAAACAGGACAATGAAGGAACGTCAGATCAAATGGACATTGCGAGGACACAGTTAAAAAGCTTCCCAAAGCCGTCGACGAGCATTTCAACCAAACAGCTCATAACTTTGATGAACTTAAACTCTACATCTTACAGTAAAATTTCTGTTCCGGACGAGAAAGGAAATACAGAGAATCATATCTTATCCATAACTTCAAGACATTGCAACCAATAGGCAAAAACGTTTCAAAGGGAGCTTTAGAATCTGTTCGCTATGTCAAACTTCAAGCTATAGGCAACAACACTTAGGTTGATTTCTTGGGGAATCGCCCCCACGCTTTCTTTTTTTCCCTTTCCATTCCTTTTTTTTTGTCAGCCGGCGTGTCAGACGCCCTTGACACGCCGGCTAAAGCGCGTGCGTTGACAGATCGGGGGGTGGGGGGGTCGCCCTGGCTTTGACCTTGTACACAGCGTTCCTTTACTCTCAATTCGACACGCTAACACATTTTCCCTCGTTTCCGCATCCTCCCGCCTCACACCCTCTCCCCTTTAGAAGAACCCCACGTATATATACTGTGGCGAGGAAAGCATACGTCGCCTTGAAGAAGATAAGTCCACTTGTCGAAACGTTGGCTCCTGCATTTACCTTGTTCACGTTTTGCTCATCATAATGTATGTGTATTTCTTTTCTTCATTCGCGCGATACATGCGACTTTTGTGCAATTATTATTAGTGCGAAAGTGCCCATTGAGTTGCGTTAAGAAATGTGTACATGTATTCAGTAGAAACGCGTACGTGTTGCCAGAGTGGTGCTAAGAGGGACCGATATATTATCCAGCGCCACTAAAATTTGTGGTCGCAGAGGCTATGGTGTTTTCCTTATGGTCGCGGTCTCCACTTCGGTTTCCTTGGCCGGATTGCGGTGGGGGCGGAATTTGAAAGCAAATGTAGTCCCTTGTGAAGTCTTTATGCAAATAGTTACAAATTATTCTACAACATTTCGAACTAAGCTCTTTGTGTGGTTTAAAACAAATAAGGCCAAGTGGTCTGAGTTCTTTTTGTTTTTCATGCAGCATGGGTATGATTTTCAGTTTAGCCGCCGTTTATTCTCAGTGGCTATGGTGTTGGGCTGCTGAGCACGAGGCCGCTGGATCAAATCCCGGCCACGGCGGCCGCATTTCGATGGTGGTGAAAACACCTGTGTGCTTAGATTTAGGCGCAGGTTAACAAACATCAGGTGGTCGAAATTTCTGGAGTCCTCCACTACGGCGTGTCTCATTATCAGAAAGGGATTTTGCCGTGTAAAACTCCATATATATTTATTTTCAGTTTGATGAAGAGGATTTTGTCCACTTTTATAGTGTTATGTGTCTTTGCATTTCAGAATGACGTTTTCACAATTGAACTTATTTTATTTCTTTTAGAATGCGTAACTAACAAGAACAAGCACTGGACTTTTATGTGCACATAATTTAAATGGGAGATCAGCACATTAAAAGACACCACTTAAGTGCTTCTATAACGTCAATGGCCCCTGAAGAGAAAAATGGACACCAGAGCTATCCAAAAAGGGCACGTTAATGTTCCCCTGAAGAACAGTGGCTGCAAATTTTCCTACGTAATCTTCCTAAAACTCAGTACGGGTTGGTATCAAAAAGCTTGAATCATTAGGTATAGTTACTAGAGCTATGTTAATATTATTTTGCCAGTGCAATTATATAAGCCTATGTTCGTTATAGTGCAATTACTGTGCTGTTATGTCTTCTACGTTCTTGCATCTAATGCAACAAGCTAGTGTCCGGGAGGGTGGAAAAAATTGAGGCTTTCCGTGTACTAATATGTCAGCATTTGAAGGGCAAGAGTGCCAAGAAATTGATAATATAATCAAGAGTCATTTTGATGGTTGCCCATCATATGTCACTCTTACGAGGTGGAAAAGAAAGTTCAGAATTTGTTAGATATTACTACTCAAGAAACCTGGAGTTGGATGACCCTCATTAACTGTTGCGAAAATACCATGGTATATTCTTCATTGGTGTCCGTTTTCTCACTGATAATGCTACCCACACACTCATCTGAAGTTGCTGCTGTGGAAGAAAAAAGAATGTGGCTATGAAATATTGCCCCATGAGAGAGCTGCTACAAGGAAGGTCTACGGTTGATTAAACAACGCTAAAGGAAATGTGTGAAGTTGAATGGTATTTATGTAGGGAACCCTTAATAACTGTAAAGTTAAATAGCTTTCATCTATTTATTTCTTGGCAATGATACCAACCTTTTTATACCCCTGTGTAAATGTGCATTTAGTATATGTATGTTCAAGAATATTCGAACGTTCACTGCCTAAGCACACCATCAAGCATGAGCACAAGTAATTGCGGATTTTGTTGTGTTTGCTGCTTAGCTTTGATTTCCGGCAAAAATTACTTGTTTCATGAATTTCTATTAATGTTCTTGAATGCCACAATCTTAGTTGCTCAAATATGTCCAGTATTATAGGTAAAAGTGTGTGGTAATAAAGTGAATCTGCCATGATGTAATAAAATGAAGTGCGCTTTTAAGTACTGTTGTTCCTTCACTATATTCATTTAAGATTGCTTTCAGATCAAAGTAACATAATATATGATCTATCTAACTGGCAAGCTTTGCAGGACAGGTGTCACATGTTTAGAATTCATCAGCATTAAGGGTTATGCATCAAAAATGCTTTCCACTTGTTGTCCTGAATCAGTCTAAACTACTACTTCCAAAATCTCTCCTTCTTACCAGTCCTGTTAACTATCTCCGTTACTTTGCTGCACCACTCCTCGTGAGCATATACGTAGCTGTGCGATACATCTGGTGCTTTTAATAAATTGCCAAGAAGCCCATATTGTCACTTAAGAGCCTATTTCCTTTTACTAGCTAATTGTATAATGAATAAATCTGCACAAGACATAAGTACAACCACAATATATGATAACATATCATACTACAATGATTAAAAATGAAAGTAATATAACATTATAACATAATAATACAACAAATGTAAAAACAAATATATGATCAGCAACAGAAGCGCTCTACCCAAGCAGAAAACTGTCTTAAGACTATAGAAGAAATAAGCAGGTGCCTGCAAGTTTCAACAGGGCGTAACAACAATAAAACACTATGGTTATTTCAGAAGCAATAACGCCACACGAGAAAGAGCAGCAGCGACAGCTGTTAGGTATGGAGATTATGGCGACTATTCCTGCTGCGGACTCGGTAACCGCCACCAAAGAAGAGACGATGGAAGACGAGGTAGACGACCCGCGAACACCGGCGTCTCCGAGCAACGCTGCATCATCGGGCGCGTCTCCCGCACTTGCCACGTCAGTTGCTCCTGTTGAAAAGCGTCCCTGTCTGCTCAGTCCAGATGCTCTCCCGGTACGCCCATCTAACAGCCCCCCTGAACTGCATAAAGTTGCCATCCATCCAGAGGAAGGCTACAGCATATAAGAGATTCCTACAAGGACCCTTCAGAAGACGCTCGCTTCTTGCGTCACGACGACGGGCTTCTAAGGCTACACATATCACCGGGCCTCCAACACGGTGTCCGTGTGGGTGCCCTCCTTAGAGAAAGTGGGTCCTATGCACATTGGCAGCAATCACCCTTCCCAATGGACGCGTCTTTCCCGTTCCAACATACCTGCTCTCTGGCACGGACATCTCTCGCTACGTGGTAACAGGGTCGATCCCGACGAATCGCAGGAAACCGTACGTGATACTTTGACTTGTGACACTCATGATTGCTGCTAGCCCACTACCTACGACGGGGTCGCACATGCCTGGTAACAGTTTCAGGACCCGCTACCCCACCAAAACGCTTTATCTACAATGGCCACGCTCTTTGACCCCGTTCATACCGGCCAAGCGTAGTATACCATTACCCGTGCATACAACAAGGACACAATCGGTCATCGTGCTTTAACCCGGCTCCGGTGTTGACAAATGAGCCAAACGCCTCCCAAGACTTCCGATGTGCTCTATGCAAATCCAATGACCGTTCAATAACCGATCGCGCTTGCCCAACCAAACGTAAGGCTCAGAAAAGTAAACGCGGTGTTTGTTCGCACTTTTCGCCCTACTCCACATACCCAGGACCTGTTGGTGTCTCCATCCACTTCGATCCGCTAACAGAAGAGGTTGAAACCATCAAGGAAGATGAGCCTTCATCATCTAAGGGGATATCTAGTCCTTAGGCAACCTACAGCATTGTTACTAGGCGGACTGGTCACAGACATTGTGCGTCTACAACAACGGTCGAGGAGGAACTTCAAAAGGAATTGCGTGACATCGATCACAGCATCGAAAGATTGCAAACGGAATTATCCAAACTCAACTTTCGCCGCAACCGCCTTGTCACTGCGAACAGTTCTTCGACAACAAATAGGTCATCGGCGGCGCGAACGCCTCATAAATATCGTCCACAAGTGCCGGCGTCAGGTAAGGTTTCTATGCGTGAACCTGTGCCCAAACTTGCCTCCGACCCGGCATCACTTCTGCGTTTTGTCGTGCAACAGTTACAGGCCCTAACTGCCCCACTTGCGGAGCACTTATGATGGCTGCCACAATGGCCTCTAAACCGCCTTCATATGTAATTCAATGGAATTGTCGGGTTCTCGCTAACAATGTTGGTGAGCTCCGAGAACGCATTCGCTTGGGCTCGCTTCGAGCTGGAGCGTTACTCCTACAGGAGTAGAACTCGAATCAGGGTTTAATAGATATCCAGCACCTTCCATCCCAGATCGCTGTCCGTGCTTGTCAGGTGATAAACCAGACAAATCAGCTATACATGTTCGTACCTCTCTCGTTCAGACAGCTATACTTTTGGTGACATGGTGCAAAGAGGTCGTGGCTGTAAAGGTGCAACTCACTCAGTGTGCGATTGTGCTTGTGTCGTTTTATGTGCGTCGTCACTTGGAACTGGCACCCGTCTTCATCTAGGGTAGATCACCTGGTGTCATCGGCATCCTCCTGGCTGTCCAACTCTGATCGCCGGTGATTTCAATGCTCCTCACCGTGAGTGGGCGTACCCTGTGTCCAGCGAACATGGACGTCTCATCCTTGATCCTCTCACCCAGAACAATTGTAGTCTGATTAATGACGTATCCATGCCTACACAACGCTGCACCCACCCACGAGTGCCACGGTATTCACCATACCTGGCTTGGTGGTTGGACCATCAGACAATTGCCTGGCATCGAGAAGCGGACTGTTGGGGAAGTTATCACCATCCCATTCGACTCGGCCTAGCACCTCAGAAAACCGACCGCCTCCATCGCCAATGCATTGTGGTCGAATGGGACACGTTTCGTGCTTCACTAGCAAGGGACGCTCTCGACCCTCTATGCGACACGATTCGTATGCTACAAGTGGCACTGAAAACAGCCACTTTAATGTCAGGGGTCGAGGAATCTCGTCCGGCACCAGATCATACACTCCTAGAGCTTGGGGCACAGCGTCACGAGGCAGATGTTCATGCCGGCCGACACCAAGATTCCATGGAGGCTAAACTCCGCCACCGTCAGCTGACAGCTGCAGCTAGACGCCACGACCGCCGCCTCTCACGTTAACGCTGGTTGGCGTGATGCTCTTCGCTAGGTCCAACCACCTGGGCCACCTCAATTTGGAGAACGTTCCGAGCAATAGAGTTGGTGGATGCTCTCCTTACCCAGGTTCCAGCGCGTGCCTTGCGTCCCGCAAAACGCAGGACCTTGCATTTCACATGGCGCAGGTATTATTTCCCAGTTATGATACGCAACCACCTATGGTCTGCGCCCCATTTACACTTCCGCTTAGTGCAGGGGCACTCCAATCAGCTAATGTTATCTCTGGGATACAGTCTCCATTCACAGTGGCTGAATTTCTCGCTGCAATAGACCAAGCCAAATTGAAAACTGCCCAGGGTCCTGACGGCATGACATATTAGGTGTTTAAAAACCTAGAAGGAGCCACCATGGAAGTTGTTCTCAGCTCATTAAACGCTGCAAGGCTGTGAGGAGAAGTTCCAGAGCACCGGCTGCGTGCAACTATAATCGCCATCCCAAAGCCCGGCAAACCTCACGACAATATATCAATTCTTCAACCAATTTCTCTTATGAGTACATTATGGAAATTTTTGGAAAGCATGGTCGCTAACCACCTCCAGTGGTGGCTCATTCGTCAGAAGTTGGCTTTCGTCCCCGCTGTGGTGCAGAGGACGGCCTAGGTCTCTTATCCTCTATGGTTTTGATTGGTGGCCGGTCGACCCGAGTGAGGTCCATTCTCGGCATGGATTTGCACAAGGCATACGACCACGTCAGCCACGCTGCCCTCGTTGAAGTGCTACGCTGGATTCACTTACCCGCCCACAATGCAAGTTTATTCACACCCTTCCTGCATCTCGTGAATTCGCCATCCGCATCAACAAAGACAATGTGGGATCCTTCCGGCCACATCGCGGTGTACCGCAAGGGTCAATTGGCCCCCCATACTTTTCAACATTAGCGTCATACCCTTCGCATGGCGATTGGGCGACATTGATGACCTGCACGCAACCATTTATGCGGATGACATCACAGTCTGGAACGTCCACCCCTCTCTACAAATTCAAGCCACAAAGCTACAGCTCGCTCTCACAATTACAGATCAATGGTGTTCTTTTGTAGGACTGATGATGTCACCTCAAAAGGCGGCTCTACTTCCGGACGCGACGCGCGCAGTCACCGCGCATTTAGCAACACCTCTATCGCCCTTTTTTTGCATGCAAGCAGAATTGCAGTCAGCTCACTCCGAGTCCTAGGCCTGGACTTGTACGATGCCGGCTCCGCCGGCCCCTGCTTTCTCAAGGCACGTTAGAAGGCATCCCGAATGCTACAACTCATCTGCAGGATTTCTCAAAACTCAGGTGGTGCCACAACCACCATCGCTCGCCTCCTCATACGTACTGTGTTACAGCCAAGGTTGATACACCAAGCCCACTTTCACCAGATGACACGCGCAGAGTGGGACCACTTGGAATCTATTAATCGAGCAGCAATGCGTGTTATTACAGGCCCCCCGCAAATTGCGCCCATTCAAGCGCTGCAGGCCGAAGCGCGAATAAATACGCTAGAGGAAGTGGTTCACCAGCGTCGCGAATCTCGTTCCACAAAGTGCCATAACATCCCTGAAGCCGCAGCTCTAGAGAAGTATATGACAGACGGTTCGGAGATGCGCCGCAATTCCTGCCTGCCCAGACCACCATGGCTTCATCAGAAAATTACGGAAATCGGCTTCTGACTCGCATACACACACGATCCGTTGGCCACCGTCGTGAGTTCACTGTAATAGCAAATATATCACCGACTATGAGCGCGAGCTCTTCCCGCAGACATGCAGCGTCGTATGTCGATGCTAGTGTGAGTGATGAACACGTCACCACCGCTTTCGCTTGTCTGGAAATATTGACAGAATAACAATCTTCTTGTCTGCATCCTCCCCTGCCTGGCCGTCGACAGAGGCGGAGCTCCTGGCAATCCGAGACGCAATATCCATCCTCTGGCCGCTCCTTTTGCCGCCTTGTGGGCACATTGACATCTTCACCGATTTCTCAGCCGCCATCCGCGGTCTGCGGTGTCTTCTGACTTTCGACTTTTTGGCGCAGGAGATTCAGGGCACACTTGATCAACCCGTTGCGATACGTTTACAATGAATACTTCGCAATGCACATACCACACAAGCCTTAGTGGATACAGCAATTCATACCAAGAATTCTCGTCCACTTCCATAGGTATCCACCTCTCCTGAGAGAAGGCGCCTCACAGAAAAAGAACACCTACGGCGCGCCACGCGA
The DNA here is from genome assembly GCF_050947875.1 of Dermacentor variabilis. Lineage (NCBI taxonomy): Eukaryota > Metazoa > Arthropoda > Arachnida > Ixodida > Ixodidae > Dermacentor > Dermacentor variabilis. The sequence continues at coordinate 201,167,569 of NC_134570.1, read as the reverse complement.
GCACTTCTCCCACTGTGTGGCACCGACCTCCCTGGCGGCCTAGCGCGCTGGGAAGAGGTCTTGCTACGAAGGTTACGCCTCCATGACGCCCTTACCCTTGCAGTAGCCTTGTCGTAGTGGGCACAGTACGGTGCATCCATCAGCGATTCCTGCTCCTTCTGTCCTGTTCCTATCTGCGTGGTGGACACTGGGCACCTCCTCTTGAATTGGCCCTTTCTACACGCCCTCCGTCCGAAACACCTGCTTCTATGCGGACCACCCCCAGGTCGATCGCCAGATGTAGACAGTTGGACCTTGGGGCCCCACCACCGGACGCAGCTGGACTTCCTCCGAGAATCGAGCATGTATCTACACGTGTAAATAATTCTTTGCGCTAGAAGGCACGCTGTCACCATGAAAAAAAACTAATTAAGAGGAAAAAAAACGGAATCAGGAAAGAAAGAAATTATGAGAACTGAAAGGGAAGCTCATTACTTTTCGAAGCGAGATCAAAACGCCTTAGAGCGCGCATCTATAAGGTGAGATATAAGGAGGAAGAAGCATGTGCTTGTTGCGGTAAAGCTAGGGAAATGATGGAACATGTTTTATTAGGATGTGAAGATATCTGCCCAACGGTCGATTTAGGCTCTACTGGCTTCCTTGAAGCCCTTTGGTACAGCGCGAGCAAGGGAAAAATAAACATGTCCGAAATGGAGATTAGTAAGAGGTGATTGTGAGATCGGTGAAAGAAAAGTAGGGTAACGACAAAAACGGAGACGTACGAAAGCAAACTTCACGATAGGGGGTCAGGAAATTTCGTTGTGATAGTTCATCGTGTTTTTTTTTCCTTTTCGTGTTTTTTTTTCCTTTTGAACCTAGGTAGGACATTAGCCCGTATAATAGCAAGAGCTTCGTGGCGCAACCGACCGCTCCGTTCCAAAAGCGACGCTCATGATATCCATCCAACCATTCATTCGTGCTGTTAGCGTGATCATGAATCCTCGCAGTTGTAGTGTAGTGTGTTTATCACTACATTTTGTTGGTGCCGTTTCGTTCGTACTCGTATCTGTGCTCGTATTTGCTTGTATTTGCTCGTACTGGAAAGTTGTTTGCGCGGAAAAAACGGCAGTGTGTTGTGCGACTGCGTATCCATGTAGTACAAGTTTACTCCGGGATACTCAGTCATACTAAGATGATCTGCGCTACTTTGATCAAAGAGCGTTGTTTATATCAATTCACCACCTGTTATCATAAGCGGCGATTGCCCTGTGAACGCGTACGTGATGGACGTCGCTACAGATGGCTACACCTTGTGATGCTTAGGTAAATACAGCCAACGAACCTTGCGGTCGTTGAGTGACAATTATTTTGTAGTACCCATGTCTCCGTCAAAAATGACATGCTTTCTTGCTGGTAGAGCGAAACGTGCGAATTCTGTTTCACGATGTTGCCACCCGCCCAAGTTTGTTTTACTTGCACTTACTCAGTTGCATTGTCATATACCTGATAGTAAGCTGAGCCAGACTACTTTCTTTTTTTCTTACGAGCACGTAAAATGTGCTTACACCTAAAATGCGCTTACGAAGCACACACTGTCTATCAGCTAAATATAGGCACGGTCAATAAGCCTATAATCGTATTACTATGCCTGATGTCAGCTATCTTGGTTTTGAAGGGGGAGCAACCGTTTCTGTCATGCAAGAGGGAGAAAGGTTAGCCCGTTAATAGACGAGCATACGGGACATCGCCATTCCCCTTTTCGACAAGCAAGGGTCATTCCTTTTTTTTTGGTAGAGCGTGTTCTAGTTTTGCTCATCGCCTTGAATTTCTATCTTCTGCTTTTTCCTCTGTTTTCCCTCGACAGCATCGTATAGTTTGTAATCGAGCTATGTTATAAAAGGCGCCAAGGGCTGCACATACTATTGCAAATGTGCAGAAGAGATTAAATCTGAAACCTCAGTGTCACGTGTTCGAATGTCGCACGTGGCACTGTATCATTTCGCTCATGACAGCAGTTTCAGTTGTTATTTTACTCTTAAAATTCAATTATCTCCAAGCGGTAGTTTCAAAACAAACCATCAAGCAAGAAAAGCTTGAAGGTTTTCACACAGCAACTGCCCCTTCACCTGCGTCCTGAATATTGATTTGCATGAGGAAGATAAAGTTAAATATAATGTATATAAAATTCACTTTCAAAAGTTGTTTGAAATGCCCAACGTCAGGTTGGGCAGGTATGTGACGGTAATTTAAGTATGAGAAATAGGGTGTAATAAGCCCTTCAGTTCGTGTGAAGTGGCAAGATATGCCTATTTCATGACGTCTTCTTATTACGCCTGCGAGTTTCGCACGCGTAATGCGAGAACATCGGATCGTTCCCCACCTGCGGCAGGTTGTTGATGCCGGCAATGAAACTGGATGAAACATATCCACTTTCATCGCCATTAATTTATCATTTGATTATTTCAATTATAAATTACAAGTAATTTCCCCTATGTTTTCATTGGTGTCTTTGTTTGTTGCTTCTCACGATAACATTAATAAAAATCAGACCCCTCGGCCAGCCCCTTTTCCTCTTGCTTTGAGGGATGCCATTTGTAATTTGCAAGACATTGGATGTATAGTAGCTCACGAATATATCATTAAAGCGGGAACTCTGGCATACCCTACTTTATCTCATTTATAGTCCACGTACGCTCGAATGATTAGGCTGAGGGAAAAGTGCATCATGGTTAAGTGTTTAGAAGGTTTTACTAGGATCTATATAGATGCCAAAAGTGAACGAGCTGTGATCCAAAGCCATTTCATATGTGTTCTTTTACATCAAGCAGTTCACTTGCTTTTAATGAATTCATACTGCAATTATTAATGATATAATGCTTTGGAATAAAATTTTGGAGATGGTCGTGGATAACTTGCCCTCTTGAGAAGAACGACAGTGCCTAGGTGGGCCGCTAATCACTTTAAGTATTCTATCGCCTTTATTTTGTAGATTTTTGCGCCTCTGTCAACCTGCGTTGTAGCAGGAAACTGTCCAGTACTCAGTGAAGTGCGGTAACTGTCTGCAAAACATGGCGCAGAAAAAGCTAGCCTGCACAACACAAAGTCCGCACGTGTACGTAGTTATACTTCTGCAACATGCATTACTATTTCATTCAGAAAAAATTTTGCTTGCTCCAAAAATAAAAGAAACTGTTAAAAATTTACCTAAGCAACGCCATTCTTCGGTAATATCGCACAATTGCAATGAACTTTTAAGCATTATATTCCGTATACATAGTTTAGAATTCAGATATGAAATTACTAATTCTTATACGATTGCATCGCTCCCCCATAACAAAGAGCGCTAAAGTGCTCAGTTGTTGAGCAGTCTCGTGGGACTGGAGTGAGAAGAATTGAGCAAGAAGCAGGCATCGTAAAATAATGTGGTGGTGTTAATTAAGGCTACGTTTTTCATGGAGTTGAATCTCTCCGTTGAACGTACTCGTTCTCGCAAATCCTCATGGGAAATTTAATGTCAATAATCATTCGGCTTTATCCACCTATATCTCGCCTGATTCCCATAGTGGGTTTGAGCCATAATGTTTGTGGATAGCGACAAGAACAACATTGTGAGAGAATGCTGCTGTCGCAGTGAAATTTAGAAAAAAGTAATTGCTGAAATCTGCTGTCCTAAATTTTAGCATTTTCTCGTGCGATTTCCATTCCAGTCTGACACAGATTTCCCGAAAGAATATCAAATTGGCGTTACTCACCGAGCAAGCCAACCTTTCCATTGCGGCAACGTGAGGAAGCAACAATAAACGCAGCGTTTCGCTACGAGGACACGCACCATAGAGGAGAAACAAAAGCGAGAAAGAACAGCAACCATATTCTAAATGCAGGATATACGCGCAGTTGAAGTTTAACATGTGTTGGCCTTCCGTTGCCTCGTGTTTTTTTTTTGTCCGTTTCACAGCACAAACAGCCCACGCTGCCATGGTCCACATGTGTGCTATTTCCTGAACTATTCACTTCGAATTTCTAGTATGAACTCCGATAATATTACGGCACCTATTGAGCCACATTCTGAGTCATATATAAAAGAAGGAAAAAAGTGACTATAGCCACATAGTATCCTGTGCGCAAAAATACGCGTCAGAGTCGGTAGTGTCACCAGGCAAACATTTGAAACATTTTTCAAGCTTCACTTTCATGTCTGGTTTAGTTTCTAGTTCAAAGCTCAACCTTTGTACAAAGTACTATTGTCCATTTTCGGACTAGTTCGCTATATGCCGCACTTGTCTTTGTATGTTATTGTATCCTATAATAGCTTAGTGAAAAGGCAAACTGTAGCCAGAAAATGGCGACAACGACGTCCCAAATAGAGCAGTTTCGCCCGGAAGGCGGAGCGTCAGGGGCCACTGCAAATTATCACGCAGCGACACCAAGTAAGCATAGTAGTCCTATCGGCGATGAACATGTAAACATTCGGTTATTACCTATTTAACAAGCATTGTGTCGCGCGCGCAGTGGCAAACATAAACACATCTTATTCAATGCGCGCCCACACTCGCTATCAGAATGCTAGCGTTAATAAGAGCTGCGGAAGCAGCGAGTGAATTGCCCTTCGTACTGCCTCTCGCTTCAACGCGAATTAAGCGGTTATAACACAGCCCACACGAAGCCAACAACCCTCGGCGCGCCTAGATTCTGTACCCACTGCAGATACCTTTCAGCATAGCATCCCTGCGGCCGCACCAAGCCGCGTCTAACGCAGGCATCGCCGAAGTTCAACGCGCTTCACCCCACGCCCCCCACCCACTGCTGCTTTGCGCAACGTGGAAGGCGGTCAATTTCCTCCCTTGCATGGGCGAGATCGACCCACCATCGTTCTCGACTCACTCTCGCATGCTTTCGCTGACACCCTCGGCATAGGGCGTGCGGCCGCGATGTTATCGCGCTTAGGCTTTATACAAAGCATCACGGCGACACCAGAGATGCGCCTGGACTGTCGTTGACTTGTTGTCGCAATAATAAAAAATGCTGACATCCACGCGATTAGCAAGCAAGCAATTAGGGACGCATCGAATTGCCACCACGAATACGTTTCTTGCATGGCCATATCCATTCGCACGCGTCGCACCATCACAGTGAACACGCGCGTAGTCCGCACGCGGCAACTGAGCTCCGTGGCGTGCCAATGCGTGCAAACACCGAGAAAGGCGTCTCGTACGAACCACGTAGCGCGTTACTCGTACTTCCCTCTGGGCATGCGGCTTCATCTAGTGGTGCCTCCGTAAAATGCACGCATTTACTCTGAGATGTGATAGGGCATGCTTTCTACTTTTTTTTTGTTCAAAAGAGGCATGCACCCCTTTGCGCGTGCCCAGCCACTCAACTTGACCTCGAAGAGGTCCATTTAAAAGCAATTCGTGCATTTTTTCTTCATTGGGCCGCGGCATGTACACTGTCATCGCATTGGGTGTGAAATAAGTTGATCAAGGAGCGGTGCAGTGTTATTTTGAGTTGTTAAGGCCTTAAAAATCACTGAGGCAGTCGAAAAATTAGACACTGCTTGTTCTTTTGCTCAAGGTGTGATTAATTTGCATTGTCTGCCATGTATCAGTATAGAAAAGTTTACCAATAAACATCTTGTGCATCTACACTGCCTCGCTTCCGGTCTGCGTTTGATCATCGCTGCCGATGACCACACGAGAGGCTACACGTTCCAGAAAAGAACCAAGAACGAAAACATTACTGTATGCATGCCCAGAAAGCGCTACCACTGTCCAATGCTAAAAGGACCCCCAACCCGTGGGCGCAGCTTCTGCAATATTGCTTCTCATGAAACGATGGGAAGCGGTGTGGAGCAAGAGGAAGAAGCGTTTTCTTATGTAACATGCTATTGGAACAATTTTAGCACTCGATAACACCCGAAACACCATTCACTGGGTAATTCTGTAAATGCAACGTGAACGTTCGTTATAAAGATTGAATAAGAATGTGCAAAGTAACGAACGGAAGTGGGCATGCAGAAGCCGTTGTCCGCTTTGGCAAGAGGCAAAAGCTGTCGTTTTTGTGAGTATCCAAATGGCATGACATGTACTTTCCTGTAGGGAAAGCGCAGCGGCGGAAAGAGAAATGAGGTGAATACACGAATAACTTCACACCTGCGTAAGAGCAGTACAAATGACCCTGATAAACTTCCCCCCGCTGAAGCAGTGCATAATAACGGCGATGGCTAGGGTTAAGTGTACTGCGGCAACATGGCAAGGCTGCATAGAGAGTGTGGTTTGGCAGTCATAGTCTATTCGTACCGAGAACACACGCGGAAAAAAGATCGATATGAAGAAGTGAGCGAATATGTCAACATCTATACACTAATACCATAAAAATGCAAAAAGCGGCGGCCTTCGCTTGTTGCCTTGTAGATATTGTAGTGTAAAATCAAACGTGTTGAAGACAACACAACACTGCACCTATGTTCATTGTGTTCCTATTATATCTTCTTTATCGAAATATAAAAATCCGGCCCTCAGTTCCCAGCAGCCGCGAAGCAGCTGACCACGGCGGCGGTCATACCTGTGACGCAGCAGACGGGGCTAAGAATCCCTGTTTCCGAACAGGGCGCCATTGGAATCTGAACCTGGCAACGTTTAACGCTAGAACATTATCTAGTGAGGCGAGTCTAGCAGTGTTATGGCAGGAAATAGAGGGTAGTAAATCGGATATATTAGGGCTCAGTGAAGTTAGGAGGACAAAAGAAGCATATACAGTGCTAAAAAGTGGGCACGTCCTGTGCTACCGGGGCTTAGCACAGAGACGAGAACTAGCAGTCGGATTCCTGATTAATAAGAATATAGCTGGTAACATACAGGAATTCTATAGCATTAACGAGAGGGTGGCAGGTCTTGTTGTGAAATTTAATAAGAGGTACAAAATTAAGGTTGTACAGGTCTACGCGCCTACGTCTAGTCTTGATCACCAGGGAGTCGAAAGCATCTAAGAAGACCTGGAGTCGGCGATGGGTAAAGTCAAAACAAACTACACTATAGTGATGGGCGACTTCAGTGTCAGAGTTGGCATGAAGCAGGCTGGAGACAAGTCAGTGGGGGAATATGGCATAGGCTCTAGAAATAGCAGGGGAGATTTATTAGTAGAGTTTGTAGAACAGAGTAATATGCGGATGATGAATACCTTCTTCCGCATGCGGGATAGCCGAAAGTGGACGTAGTGGAGCCCGAATGGCGAGACTAGAAATGAAATCGACTTCATACCCCGCGCTAACCCAGGCATCATACAAGATGTGGACGTGCTCGGCAAGGTGCGCTGCAGTGACCATAGGATGGTAAGAACTCGAATTTGCCTACACTTGAGGAGGGAACGGAAAAAGCTGGTACATAAGCCAATCAATGAGTTAGCGGTAAGAGGGAAACTAGAGGAATTCCGGATCAAGCTACAGAACAGGTATTCGGCTTTAACTCAGGAAGAGGACCATATTGTTCAAGCAATAAACGAAAATCTTATGGGCATCATTAAGGAGTGTGCAATAAAAATCAGTTTTAACTCCGTTAGACAGGATACCAGTAAGCTATCGCAGGAGACGAAAGATCTGATCAAGAAACGCCAATGTATGAAAGCCTCTAACCCTACAGCTAGTATAGAACTGGCACAACTTTCTAAGTTAATGAACAAGCGTAAGAGAGCTGACATAAGGAACTATAGTATGGATATAATTTAACATGGTCTCAGGAACGGAGCAAGCCTAAAAGCAATGAAGAAGAAACTAGGAAAAGGCAAGAATCAGATGTATGCGTCAAGATACAAAGCCGGCAATATCATTACTGATATGGATGACATAGTTCAAGTGGCTGAGGAGTTCTACAGAGATTTGTACAGTACCAGTTGCACGCATGACGATAATGCGAAAGAAAATAGTCTAGAGGAATTTGAAATCCCACAAGTAACGCCGGAAGAAGTAAAGAACACCTTGGGAGCTATGCAAAGGGGGAATGAAGCTGGGGAGCATCAGGTAACAGCAGATTTGCTGAAGGATGATGGGCACATTGTACTAGAAAAACTGGCCACCCTGTATACACGATGCCTCATGACCTCGAGCGTACCGAAATCTTGGCAGAACGCTAAGATAATCCCAATCCATAACAAAGCGGACGCCAAAGACTTGAAAAATTATAGACCGATCAGCTTACTGTCCGTTGCTACAAAGTATTTGCTAAGGTAATCGCAAATAGAGTCAGGAACACCTTCGACTTCTGTCAACCAAAGGACCAGGCAGGATTCCGTAATGGCTACTCAACAATAGACCATATCCACACCATCAATCAGGAGATAGAGAAATGTGCGGAATATAACCAACCCTTATATATAGCTTTCATTGATTGCGAAAAAGCGTTTGATTTAGTCGAAACCTCAGCAGTCATGGAGGCATGACGGAATCAGTGTTTACACGAGCCATATGTAAAAATACTGAAAAATATCTATAGCGGCTCCACACCCACCGTAGTCCTCCATAAAGAAAGCAACAAAATCCCAATAAAGAAAGGCGTCAGGCAGGGAGATACGATCTCTCCAATGCTATTCACATCGTGTTTACAGGAGGTATACAGAGACCTGAAGTGGGAAGAACTGGGGATAAGAGTTAATGGAGAATACCTTAGTAACTTGCGATTCGCTTATGATATTGTCTTGCTTAGTAACTCAGGGGACCAATTGCAATGCATGCTCACTGACCTGGAGAGGCAAAGCAGAAGGGTGGGTCTAAAAATTAATCTGCAGAAAACTAAATAATGTTTGACAGTCTCGGAAAAGAACAGCAGTTTACGATAGGTAGCGAGGCACTGGAAGTGGTGAGGGAATACATCTACTTAGGGCAGGTAGTGACCGGGGATCCGGATCATGTGGCTGAAATAATCAGAATAAGATTGGGCTGGGGTGCGTTTGGCAGGCATTCTCAAATCATGAACAACAGGTTGCCACTATCCCTCAAGAGAAAAGTATATAACAGCTGTGTCTTACCAGTACTCACGCATGGGGCAGAAACCTGGAGGCTTACGAAAAGGGTTCTGCTTAAATTGATTACGACGCAATGAGCTATGGAAAGAAGAATGATAGGTGTAACGTGATGGCATAAGAAAAGCACAGATTGGGGTGAGGTAACAAACGCGAGGTAATGATATCTAAGTTGAAATCAAGAAAAAGAAATGGGGGGCATGGGCAGGACATGTAAAGAGGAGGGAAGATAACCGTTTAAAGCTATTAGCGCAGCTCAGGACGAGCAAAATAGGAAAGAGGTAGGGATAATCAAAGGGAGCGGAAAACAGGGTGAGCGCGTTTTCCGCTCCCTTTGATTACCCCTACCTCTTTACTTTTTTGCTCGTCCTGAGCTGCGCTAATAGCCTTAAACAGTTATGACATACCAACTCGCCCAAACTGCCACGCTTTTGAAGATAACCGATGGTCACGAAGGGTTACGGACTGGATTCCAAGGAAAGGGAAGCGTAGCAGGGGGCGGCAGAAAGTTATGTGGGCGGACGAGATTAGGAAGTTCGCAGGCACAACATGGCCACAATTAGTACATGACCGGGCTAATTGAAGAAGTATGGGAGAGGACTTTGCCCTGCAGTGGCCGTAACCAGGCTGATGATGATGATGATGATGATGATGATGGTCGAAAAAATACCATCAAGAAAAATTTGAATAGGGACCCTTTTTTCGTGGTTGACATGCTGAGATGGGACAACGAACAACAGTTTTCAAATATTTTGAATTAACTTGGATGATGCAAGTAAGAATAATCGAGACTGGATTTACCAGAACTTCTAAACATCTTTTCCGACAGAGAAACGCAATGCTTAGCGCGCGGATATTTTTCTTCCTTCGTTTCTTTCTTTCTTTATTTGAACATAAGATGTCCAAATCAAATATTTTATCAGCCCGCCAAAGGAATGGTGTATTGTGCGGCACTGGGCAGTGCTGTGGCCTGAATCACACAATTTTGTGCATTAAGGACAGATGAAATAATAGGGCAAAAAGTACAATTGCAAAAATGAAATTTCGTACAGGTGGACGAAAGCATCAATGTGCACGAAAGCATCGATGCGTTTATGCGGATCACTGTATAATTGCCTACAGCAAGGCATAATACAAGTACACAATTTCTTTCTGTCCTCCCTACCATTCTCTCTCCATTTTCCTCCATCGCTCCGCGAATTTCTATTGTTTGTTCCTGCACGATCAATAGTGTAAGCAATGACATTTTAAAGCAGCAAATTGTATGTACAGTACAATCTTCTATTTCATCACATACAGTAGTACATGTTTTGGAAGAGTACCAGTCACCGATTACCCATAGAAAGAACGCTATAGTCTAGCCTGTTTTACGCAACTGCTAGCGAAACTTCATTAGAGAAAGTCCTGTCACATGGTTTTCTGCGATTATTCCCAGCCATTTGTCAGAACGATGCATGTTACAAAATCTTTTATATTCCTGAATGACGATCAGGTGGGACTTACTTGTATATCATTAAAGTAGAACAGTATATAAAATGACGTCTTTCTCTTACCATAGTTCGTGAACGCCTTGGTCCCAACGATTGTCTGCGTCTTTCCCTGATCCCGAGTTTTTAAGTTTTTTTTTTATTTCGAAAGATTCATCAAAATAATGCTTCGCAAATACCACCGAAAAAAAAAACAGTTCAACGTCAAATATAGCATGTTCTGCCTGCAGCTCACTGTGGCTGACGAAGTTGCCGTTTGTTCGTATGTCTTGTTATTCATTATTTTTGTTATAATTCTATTTAACAAGTTTAGCCTAGAGGGCGAAGCAAGTGCGTAGATCGTAATGCCATACCGTAATGCAGTTTCACCTAGACCCTTATATGGGAATTTCCTTAACCTAACATCACATACAGATCTGATTTTGTACATGACTTGTCGCAATGCTTGGTGCCTTTTAGCTACATGCTGCATGTGATGAACAAAGCAGAAAGATTCATCGAAAATAACGCCAAGGCTCTTTATTTCGGTGGCATACTGCAAACTTTCGCAACAGCATCCAATGCAGGGCTCACTATCCAAGTACACATGTTCTGTTAGCTGCACTTTTTGTACGCGCTGGGAAAGCAGACTCTGTTTTCTTTTGTTGACAAATATGTAGTTGTTCTCACACCATGTCATTATGTTGTACATATCTTGCTATAACGAAGTAATGCATTCATTAAAATTTTGATATGGTATTATTAAAGCAGTATCATCAGAAAATTGGTGCAACTTTTTGAGTGCAGCGATATATGGGCCAAATCGTTGACAAGAAATTAAAAATGAGTGGCCTAGTACAGATCCTTGCAGGACTGCGTGCTTTATGTGTACTAGCTTGCTGTCTACATCTTCAATTCTAACGACCGGATATCGATTTTTGAAACAGTGTTTGAAAACTTGTATGAAAGGCCCGTGGAGTCTTATTGGAGCTAGTTTTCCAAGGAGTATTGCATGATCCAACGTTTCTAACGCTTTATTTCAGATCTTAAAAAAAATCAAATTACCATTTTATCTTCATCTATTTCACTGGAAGTTATGTTTGCAAACTCTTCTAGTAGTGCGACTGTGCTTCTCTTGCAACGAAACCCACATTGCGAATAAGTCTTGTCCATACGTTTAGTATGCCAGCATATGCCAGAACATAAATAAATTCCACTTCCAACAGAGCAAATCTTTGGCCTCCTTTTACTGACTTCCGTTTTCGAAAACAAAGATTTTCCTATCAATTTGTATGATACACACTCAGAAAATAAGCAAAAGTGAAAAATTCATGACATGTACATGACTACTACACCACACAAAAGTTCAGACACAGTTAAATAAGAAAACAATATAATAATAAAACTAAAAAAAACGCGAAGGCCGTTTCATGTACAAAAATATAAAAAAAAAGATTTTTATATAATGCCCTAAAGGCCAAAGTGTAGAAGAGCTTCTGACATACTCACTGAGATATTGAACAAAATTGGACTACGTGTATGAGATTATTATGACAACTAAAGAAAGGGAAAATTCACTGGCAATGGCAATACGTTTGACGCGCAGAATACATAAAAATAGAATGAAATGCTAAGATTGTTTTAGTGACAGTCATGCAAAAAACAAACAATAACTTATATACCTGCTCAAAAGTATATGACGTGCCTGAAATTTTCATTACTACTGCAAGAAATGAAAAAGACACGGCAGAATAATAATAACACGGAAACACAGAAATACACGTTATCACATTATTTGGCACTTAGCCACAACTTGAGCAACGGTGGCAAGAGGGAGCAGAAGGTAGTCAGCTTCTACAGCAGTACATAAAAACCATTCGCCGAAAGGCCTAATCCTCAATTAAAGATGACGTGGAATACGCCAACACGACTGTTGTTTCGCCACGATTGCATTGCTTAGCGGTAAAACTACGTCACTTTGGGTACTAAGTCATACCTGCTGGGCACTTTGTGTAATAAAAACGAATTGCAATATACTGCATATAGGATACTTGCAATTACCATGCTTTCCAGAAAAAGAAAGAACGTATCATCTACAATGTTGTGCGCATAACACATAAACACGAAAAGTTGCGTTTTAGCTGTTAGTGTGTTTGTAAGACGGTGACACACAGAAAAAGCCCTGAGAGCGGAATAGAAAGGTTGGTGAGTTACTGATGTAAACAGCACAAAAAGCTTTCCATAATACAGGCCAGGCTTTGAAGGCCAGGCTTTGCATATTACAAAATACCTATCAATAGAGCGCCATTGCTGGTTGGCTAAAGTATGCACCGACAAAGTCTGAACCTGGGCACTCTAACGTAAAGCTATTCCGAACTTTTCTATTCGATTTCTGCAATCAGCCCTCGGCGATTGGTCAAAATCTTTTTGGGCCAACCCCACTTCGCCTGTCAGTCACGCGACGGCACGCAAACCGCGATAGCTCTCCATCTGATATGCGGTGTACACTCTAACTAATTCATGAGTGGATTGAACTAAAGAAAAATAGTTATTTCTGATTCGATACCTTTTTGCCATTAGCCCTCGGCTATTGGTCAAATGTTTTCTGGCTGCAGTCACTTCACCTGCCTGTCACACGACGTCATAAAACCGCGAAAGGTCACCGCGTCAAATTGACGTGTACGCATTAAAGATGCATTATTAATACGCCAAACAAAACTGAAATTTTCTCTGAATAGACGTAGGCTGCCCCGTTCTGAGAGGAATGAGACGGCTGCCGCCGATCGCTCAAGCAATGGTCACTCACACCTGCCGGAGAGCATGGGTTTATTTACGTTCAATAAAACTTTTTGGATGGCCGTGTAACATTTTCGAGCACTTTCGGCCCATTTACGATCTCGCTCAGCCAACGTTTCTTTGCTGAGAATCTTTTCGAGCGATATTGTTAACCTTCCGTAGCATGCTGCCGCGATTTTCCACCAGCCATCGCAAGCTAAGTAAGGGAATACTGACCAATCGCCAACGCCGGCACCACCGTCTTTATCTGGTTATCGATTTTCAGTGCGGTGGCTCGGCCCCATCGAATCCCTCTCCACAGGAGCGTGCTCCTCGCCTCTTATCGGTCGCTTCGATAAGTCAATCAGCTCGTTTTTAAAGCAAACAAAAGTGACCGCCTACAAACGAGGAGAGCATTTAATTGGTTTGTCTAGGCAACCCTGCGGGTCACCGCCCGATGCTTGCGGCGGCCTTTACGCAAATTTGACGTCAGGTGATTGGAATAAAAATATATTGCAATAGTTTGGAATATATTGCAATATTGCAAAGAATCATGAGACGGAAATAATCAAAAGAATAACAATGGGCTGGGGTGCGTTTGGCAGGCATTCTAAGATCATGAACAGTAGGTTGCCGTTATCCCTCAAGGGAAAAGTGTACAATAGCTGTGTCTTACCAGTACTCACCTACGGGGCAGAAACCTGGAGGCTTACGAAAAGGGTTCTACTCAAATTCAGGACGACGCAGCGAGCTATGAAAACAAGAATGATAGGCGTACCGTTAAGGGATAAGAAAAGAGCAGATTGGGTGAGGGAACAAACGCGAGTTAATGACATCTTAGTTGAAATCAAGAAAAAGAAATGGGCATGGGCAGGACGTGTATTGAGGAGGGAAGATAACCGATGGTCATTAAGGGTTACGGACTGGATCCCAAGGGAAGGGAAGCGTAGCAGGGGGCGGCAGAAAGTTAGGTGGGCGGATGAGATTAAGAAGTTTGCAGGGACGACATGGCCACAATTAGTACATGACCGGGGTTGTTGGAGAAGTATGGGAGAGGCCTTTGCCCTGCAGTGGGCGTAACCATGATGATGATGATGATGGTAGGGCCCCATATTTTCTTTATTCCTTTACGTTTCTTTTGCGAGGGTGGTAACCGGTACGGGTTTCTCCCAAAGTCTCGAAGTTGAAGGAAAATTCGTTCATGTACTCCCCTCCACCTTTCGTGGTTACGCTTAATTTATTTGCCATATTCGGTGTCCCCTTTTCTCGATTTATCGAATAATTTGCCCTCTCTCTGCGATCGCCTAGCCTCCTGGTTAGCCGCGTCGAAAGTGACCACCGCGAAAAGGCGTCGGTCACGGTTTAGATTGCCGGACACGGGGCAATTTTCCTCCAGCTGCGAGGCTTTCGTTCGTAGCTTCGTGCGACAATTCGGGTGGGTGCCAATCTCTCCCTTTCACGAACTCCTCTCCACCTTACGGACTACCACAGAACTGATTTGGCATACACGTTATATGTTTACCCGATATTTATATAGAAATAAAATTTTCGGAAATCCGATTATAAACCAGTCCCCATCACGGAAATCCGATGCGATCACGATTTCAGCATGGCGCATTACTGAAATTTAAGCAAATCACCCAGCAGAATGTGCTTCGTGCAGGCCAACATTTGAACGCTTGGAGCCTCAGGCAAGTCGCGTAGCAGCAATATGCCTATATGAACTAAACGCGCACTTCTTCTTTCTGCCGACGAATAAATGTATCACGGGACGCGTTGGTCCAGGAAATTTATTGTGTGTGTTTTCTGCACTGAGGTGCATAGCAAAAAATACAGAACAATGACATGAAAATGAATGATAGCCAAGTGCGTTGAAAAAATTCCTATTGTTGTTGCAGCTTGTGCGCTGCCCGTATTGGAACCACTGAAGCATGCCACGATGGGCATTTGTTGCAGCTGCTGGAGCGTATATCCACTTGTGAGCGTTTGGTCTCATGAAAAACAACAGCTGCTACGCCATGACATGAACTGACGAGTTGAGAGGGCTAGGCTGCATTGTAGCCACAATATCGCGCATACCATACAACATGAAAAGTTCTACAAGCTACAAAAATTTCCATAAAAAAAATAAGCTTCATTAGGGCTGCAATATTCTCGGAGTTTCTTTTCTTCTCTGTCAATTATTCTAGATAGTGCTTACGGGTATCGTATGACTGCGCGCCGTTGAATTGCAGTAGCAGCAACTGTCAGATTGGAGCTCTTTTGTATTCCTGTATTTCCAGTTTCGCTGCTTGCTGGTGCTGTGTCCATCGCAAATGCCACACAAGAATTTGGAAGGATGCTTAGGCTTCACCTTCACAACTGGAACGCCACATATTGAGAGATCCTGACTGCTTCACATGTTTGTCGGCCGCGGCAGCTTATGTAAGCGTAATGTTTTCCCGGAAACGCTGACGGTGAACGCACACCAGTTAGGCGAACTTCCGGGCTCTTTTTGAATCAGTAAGCATTTCTAAGCTTGCCCAACGAGAAAACTGTCCGGCACCTAAGACAAAAATGCGGGGCCATCGCGTAGACACTGAAATGCCGGGCCGACCCGCAGAGGAGGTGAATCAAGCTTCAAGCATTCCGCAAAGCGACGAGAAACGTACACATATTCTTTGAAACCACGCATACACTATAAACAGAGGCCGCAGCAGCGAGTGGATTTACCTTCGTGCGGCCTGTCTTTTCCACGAGAACGAAGCGGTGAGAACAGAGCGCTCTCAAATCTCTCAGCCCACGCCCACCCTGCCCCTTCGCGTGGCGAAAACGCAACGCGCAAAGTTCTCGGCAGTCGTTACTCGCTGTCTCCATCGCAAATGAAGTGCAAGTTATGGTCCGCGTGACGCATATGGTTCGGCGTGATGGAGAAGGCGCTCAAGAGCGTTACCAGCTGCTAACCAGCATCTAACACTGCGCGGGGCTGAACTCGAGCAGTACTCCCGCAACAACCTAGAAATAAAAGGAGTTCCTTCGACACAAGGCGAGTGCTGCACCGCAATCCTGAAGCGGATCGGGGAGAAAGTTGGCTGTCGAGTCAACGAATGTGACGTTGACATCATACACCGTGTTCCGGAAAAGGAAGCACCGCGCATTATTGCCGGATTCAGGTCGCGGGCCAAGAAAACCGAGTTTGCTGCAGCGGCAAGAAGGCGGTGATTGACGGCTCGCGCTATCGGTTTCACAACACAGAATGACAATCTAAACCCGTCTACATTAATGTACACTTGACCTCAGAAAACAAGAGGCTCTTTGCCCAAGCACTTGCTCTAAAACGAGAGAAGCATTGGGAATTTCTCTGGACTGCTAACGGCAGAATTCTAGCTCGCAGGTGCAAAGACAGTCGCGTGCACCGCATCTGGGGTGTCAAGGATCTTTCCATCTTCACATGAACAATCATCCTTTAGATAGCCAACCTTACAGTTATTACAGCGTAGATCAACTAAAACAATTACTCGGTAAGTCATCTGCATCGCACAAGTATGTCATCCATTTTAACACGCGCGGCTTACCCAAACATAAGGATAACGTAATAAATTTTCTAACTCGTTCCGCTCATAATTTTTCGGTTATCTGTCTCTCTGAGACATGGCTGTCACCTCAGTTTAATAATCTATTCATCGTACAGGGTTATGATGCGGAATACAATCACCGAAACAGTGACCGCCATAGTGGTTCTGTGATTTTCATCTCAAAACAGCTTTGCTACAAACGTCGCTTTGACAGTACATATAATCTTGATAAAGTCGAATCCGTGTAGGTTGAGTTTGACCACGCTTCTTTTCCGTCTAACAAAAACACTGTCATGGCATCCATTTATCGTTCCCCGTCGTCATCATACATGAGTTTCTGCGCAGAACTCCACAGCATTTCAACCCGCGTAAATCATGAAAACAAGAATTTAATTATCGTTGTTGACATAAGCATAGGCATTTGAGATATCACGAACGACTTTTACGCATAATACCCAAACTGCTTTGTCGGCCATGGAATGGAATAACTGTTACAATCGCCTACACGCTACATGTCACATAACCCTGGTAGTCTCATTGATAATGTTCTAACAAACGTCATTTCGCTTCAAATTGCTGGCGTTGTTAGCTTTGATATTATGGACCGTTACCCCATTTTCTTGTAGGTCGAATCGACAACCAATGCAAAATAAAATCTTGAAAACGCAATTTCTTCGACGCCAAGTTGTTTGAACAGTGAACTTCACTGATTGACTGGAACGTTTTCCCTCATGAACGGAATGTTGAGAAAGCTTTTAACATCTTTTGTGCTAAAATAACGGAAACAATTAGCTCATGCTCGTCGTTTTCTCTTACTTACAAACGGTACTCAACCCCAAGAAACCCATGGGTCACGAATAACTTACTGCGGTGTACTCATAGAAAGCATAACCTACACAAAAAAGTCAAATTGCGACCATTTAATCTGGCTTTGAAAAATCGCTTCAGAAATTAATCTCAAACATTATCTAGAATTTTAAAAACCGCTAAACGATATTATACCCAAAATCAGATCATGAAATATGAACAATAATTGAAAAAATTGGGTACTAATAATATATTTTTTGAGCATACGTGAACAACGACCTGTAGCAAATGAACTTAACGATGCTGGCCGGCGCCTCACTAACCCTCCTGATATAGCTAACGCATTCAAGATGCTTTTTTTCAACGGTGACCTCAAAGCAACCGACGGATATTTCGCACTTTGCTCGCTGCTCCCAATAATTTTATTTACGACCTACATCACCGGAGAAGGTTTTTCGTGTTTTATATGGTCTAAAATGCACTGGCCCAGGGTTAGACCTCATCCACCCATCTAAAATTAAACTGGTCGCCCATGAGCTATCGGGTGTTCTTGCTACTCTTATGAATAATATATTTACCAGAAGCATTTTCCCCTCCGTACTAAAACAAGGAAAAGTTGTGCCTGTTTTTAAAACAGCAGATCCAAGCCTATTAGGTAACTGTCGCCCGAAGACGATCCTACGATATTTAAGTAAACTAATCGATAAACGTTTTCTGACAGCCTCATGAATTACCTCGAAAATTTTGACGTTTTGACGCCGCATCATATCAGTTTTCGCCCTAATTTTACCACGAAACTTGCTCTAATAGAATTCACTGACTGCATTAAAAACTTAATTGACAACGGGTCCTGGGCCACGGCGTTATTTATCGATTTTACTGAGGCCTGTGATAAAATTAACCACACTATACTTTTTTCTAAATTAAAATCACTGGGTATCACTGGACCTGCTTTAACCCTTCTAGAGAGTTATCTACTTGACCATATCCAGGTTGTCCAATTCGCTGACGCCATATCGCAAAGAATAACTACTAATCCAGGTATTCTGCAAGCATCGATTTTAGGCCCTCTTCTTTTTAGTTTGTGTATTAATGACTTGCCTAATTGCCTTAACAATTCAGCATATATAGTTTACGCTGACGATTCAACTATATTTGCTGGAGATGGAGACCTTAATAATTTAACAACACGACTAAACAACGACAACGAAATCGCATCTTGGTCTATTGACAAAGCGCTGCAAATAAACGCCACAAAAACGCGTTTAATGATTTTTCACTCATTTTAAGCAAACATATTTAGTTCCGAGTCTTACGCTAGATAACTGCAGAATTTATCTATCTGATACGACCACATTTCTTAGCGTCGTTCTTGACTCGCATATGAAATTTACCATACAAACCATATCTGTCCCTTGTTAAAAAGTTGGCTTTCGTTTACGTGTATTAATCAAATCTCGACATCTCGACTTTAAGCAGCACATCTTACGGTCACTGTATTACGCATACATACATAGTCACCTGACATATTGCCTCACTTCATGGGGAAACACGTATAAAACACACATGTCCTGCCTTCATCACTTACAAAACCAAGCAGTACGCCTGATTACATTTAGCCCTTACTTGGCATCTGTCCTCCCACTTTACCAAAAACCAAAATTCCTTAACCTCACTTCCCCGTTACAGCTAAAACTTGGTCTTTCAATTTATTGCATCCGAAATCCAGTTACTGTCGTTAACAATATTTCTGCCCCCCAACTACTGAACCGTAATAATACAAGATTCTTGGAAGAAAATATGTTATTACCTAAAGTGCGCACAAATTACGGCAAGCAGACAGCGCTCTTTTCGGGAATAATATTTTGGAATTCATTGCCCATGAACATCAATTGCGTCCATTCAGAACACTCATTTCATAAAGCATTGAAAATTCACTTGTGGTCAACAGCCTGTTAGTAATAAATAACCTTTATTCACAATGAGCAGCGCTTTATTTTTTACACTTTACATTATGTGTAACAGTCTAGTACTTAATTCTTTTCATGTATATTTATCTGTATTATGATGTTTGAGTGAAGTTATGTATTCTCGTTATCTATTTATCGTTCCTAATACTGTTTCACTGATCTGCAACACCACTGCGTGTGTGTATTGGATTATCTTTTGTAATTAGCACAGGAGGGGCCCTCGGCAGTTTAAACTCTGGGACCTCATTCTATACTAATATTTACCATATAGTTTCCTTTATTCAAATACTTTCAATAAAATTTTCGAAAACCTTCAAACCAGCTTATAATGCTCGGAGCACTATTAGCACACCGCCAGCAGCAGCTGTTCGCTGTTCGCTTACATCATCAAACCCCCTTGCGCCGCCGTCCACAGCAGTTCGTGCTGCCACAGTGCTGTGGTTTATATCAGCCATATCAAGTTTCATAACACTCATAATCTCACCAGGCTGCGTGGAGATGAGTAAGTGGTACAATGCTACCGCATACTTAGACAAGTCCCAGAGAAGTTTCTGCGTGAATGTTTTTGATAGTTTTGCATGGAACAAAGCGGACCGTGGTATCTTAGACAGCGAACGGCACTTGGAAAAGGGGTTTGTGCTCGAGTTGCCGCATAACGCCTTAACAGAGTTATGTTTTCTCGTATATTCAAATCAGAATTAGATCAAACCATGTGTGTAGGTTGTGTGTAAGTCATAATTTACGAATTTTTGGACGCAGTTTACTTTGAGAACATCAATTAGTTTAGTAACGACTATGCGCGATGTGGAGGGCCTGTGTGGTTCAGGATGCGTGGTTCTGGTGATATTCTCAATCGCAGATGCGGACGTCCACAACAACGCCAGCACAAGATTTTCTCCGAAGTGGGCCATTTGCGAGCTCGCGTTAAAACTAAGCTGCTTTCAGAACCCCCATGAGAAATCAATAATACATCAGCATCAAAGTTTAGGGAGTGTGCATCAATACGAGCGGGGGTTGCTTTTTCCGAGACCTACAGTAAGATTTTGTGAACTCAGACTGTGTATAATCAAAAGAAATGTGTGAACTATTCTGCTATAGTGCACCCAAGCAAAAGGAAGCTGGCAAAATAAAGTCGTCTCTTAAAGATCAAGTCCTCATGCAACAAAACAGTTTGCGTACTCGCGTAAACGAAATGCTTCCGGTGTACAAGATGCTGAATATATGCCTCATTTGCAGTTACTAGCGCCATAAACGAAAATGTACAGAAAGCTTGCTAATGCAACCTGAGAACAGCGCTGCTATTACGTCGCTTTTTTCACATTACAAAACTTCGGTAATTTTATCACGACGGCTGACAACAGTGTACCTTCTTACGTTTGAACACGAAGAAAGGCGTTAATGGGACATTTGCCATGAGTCGAATTACCATCAATCCATCAGCGCCTATGCTTTGGTCAAAGCAGCGCGGACAACGACTCTTGACGGGTCCAACTAAAGGCCTTCACCCCACCATTACCTGGCAGCGTGAGTGAAAGATGAAAAAGGAGGGGAACAGCGACGTCGAAGTGGGAGTCGCAGTTAATTAGACGTTTACCACGAGTTAAACCACCACCAATCCATCGGCGTTGCAGGAGTCTTTATGAGGAACGTTGGGAGTTTTTCATTCCTCTCTTGAACACAAGCACTGGAAGTTTTTATGAGGAGCTTTTACAAGTTGACATGGATATCTTATTTTGCATTTTATGGAAATTTGTCAAAAAGCGATGGGGGTTCTCACGTACATATTTTCGGAACCACTTGGCTTCTTAAGAGAGTTTTGAAGGGGCCCTTTAGGAGATTATTTTGCCTCCTTGTGGGAGTACTTAGATCTAAACCTGGGAGCAACTGTTCCCATATTTTGGGAGCTTTGTTTAAGGGAGCACTTATGAATAGTTTTGGGAGTTCAATTTTCGCTTTTTATGGGAATATATAGGAGAAGGTTTGGAAGTAAATTTTGACATTTTTAGAGAGCTTTGTTTTATTAAGGGAGTTTTAAGCAGATGTTCTGGTAGTGCATTTTAGCTCCTTATTAGAGCTTTTACAGGTAGGTGCGGGAGTTTATTATGCTTCGTTTGGGAAATTTAAGAGGTGGAATCGAGTTTTTTTTGTGTGTGTTTAGTAGATTGCGTCTAACGAGGTGCAAAACCCATGACAGAGCAATAAAATGTCTTGAAATTTATTACAGTTCCAGAATCAAACGTGCCAGCATGACAGTACAATCAATGACTATTAGCATAATGAAAGTGAAATAATTGAATAAATTGGACAGAAACAAGCAAACCAGTTTGACAGGAAATTCAAGCATTTGGCAAGCTTCAGTACAGTTGAAAATTCACAAGTGCAGTCAAGGCTTGAATTGAGTGGCTCAAAATATCACCATGAGCTATTGGGCAGTCCTCGCATGCATTAGAACAGGCCACATTTGTTTTTGCATGTAAACGAGCATGCTACAAAGAATGATGCCAAGGAGGCCAGACAGCACCAGTGATGTAGAAAATAGTGAAAGTCCTTCTGAATACATATGCTATTTCTAATTGACATATAACTTATTCTCTCATTTAACACGCAGCTGCAAAGAAAAAGAAGCCAAGGTAGTACCACCCACTCTGAATAAATTTCCTGAGCACTGTGCAGTACCTGAAATTCAAGCTTGCCAGATAGAGAGCATGACGAGTTCACAGCAACATGGGCCTAATGTAATGACAGTAGTCAAACAGGTGATGTCTCAGCCTGAAGTTAATCCAACAAGGGGACTAGTCGTCGTCAGGGAAAGAAAATCCAAGGAGACAATTCCAGCTCACATTTACAATGCGTACACTGATGACATTACGTAGGTTCTTGCTGTGATGCCCCATGACCTAAGTGGGTATCAGAGAGGTTTGTTCAAGAGTGGCACATATGCAGTGGCAGACACCCAGTGTACATACACAAGTCTACGCCAAAAAAGTGAATTGCAGAGCCGCATATACCCAGTGGCCCCAGGCGCTCCTAAGCAATGGCCACAGTGACACATACCTATGCTTAGCCCCAGGTACACGTACTGAATTTCCACAAACATAAGGAGTTTTGTTAAATTTCTGGCCTCAGAACCCGACTCGCATTATATAACCGACATAGACACAAACAAAAGAACACACATAGAAATCGGTGTCAGCAACCTGCCAAACTCCCCTACTTCTACACACCTCGCTATACCAACTAAAGCCCCAAGTTGAACTTACCTCACCCTACTCTATGCACCCCTCTCCTTGTTGAATGTCCACGGAGTGGAGAAAAGTGAACTGTATATAAATACGGCCAAAGAAAACAGTTGTTACACTAACGAAGATAAGTCCCCTTAAAAATTTCTCCACTTGATATGATATAACACTTGTTCGACCGCTGCTGATCACCTTCAGCTGAATATTGTAGATCACGCAGCAATTCAACTATAATTGTTAGTTTTATAATGAAACTAAAATTTCTATAGGATGTGAAAGAATATATAATGCAGGAACTCTTAACGGTATCCATGAGTGTGAAATTTTTACACAGGCAAAGAGGCCAACACCTGGCCACCAGCGCACACATAATGCGTCAATACAAACATTTTCTCCCTAGAAAGTCCTAACACCCCGACGGCAGGTGGCGTTGCATGGAGCCATGCCCTCATCTCAAAATGTTGGATAATGTTGTTGTTGTTGTTGTGGGAGCCGAAACGCAAATAACTATTTTAAACCTCTTTCGTCGGTGTCCGGACCTCTTCCTTTCAAGTTGCAGTCTGCACACACAGAATGCTTCGTGAGAATTTCACATCGTGTGAGAAGCTTTATCTTGAAGGCTAAGGTTGAAACATCCCGGCACTGAAAAAGCTACAAACAACTTTTTCTATGAATGCCCACAAAGCTTTCCAGAATGTTTCATTAATTGAGATGGACCATCAATGTTTTTTGATCTGCAAAGAGTGTCTTCTTGTTGTGACTTGATGAAACATATTGGACCTCAGAGCAATTTCTGAAAAGCATCTTCATCCAAATAGGGTGGTTTATAGGTGCCAATAACCAATTTAGAAAACCCTGTTTTGTAGCTAAGAAAGAGCTTATCGTGAAAAGAACCTATAGCTGCAGTGATTAAAAGGTTCTGAAATTTCGAAGCAACTCTTTATATATACAGGAGCTCTTTATATAAGGCATTAGGATGCCTTGCAGCACTGACAATGAAGGGAAATCATTACAACATATTACAAAAAACTAATAAGATGAGTGTGTTCTTGATAATATAATGTGTTATTTTATAAGTAAACATATTATAGAAAAGCACCAGCAGTAATGTGCATATTTTCAGAGAGCCCACACAGTTAGACGTATTTAATAAATACAGGTCAACATCACAAAGCAACACATGGGTACTGGGGTTTTTCTTTCACATTGGCCTAAAAACAATCACATGAGCATTTAGCCATCTTATAAACAACACTTGCTTGCATGAATTCGAGGAACATTCAGATATGCAAAATTGTTTAGGAGGTTTTAAGCAATGGGCGTGATACTACTATTATGGTTAATTTGTTGCCTGTAATAGTGTTAAATCAGGTGAACTGCTAGTTGTCCTTCCGGTGAAGCATATTACAGAAAATGTGAAGATAAAACCATTATAAGCGCTATTTATAACCAATAAATGATTAGAAAGATAATATGCAATGTTACTATGCTGGCCGACAGATAAAAGATCATAGAAAGAAAAAGTTATATATAGATTGCACAGATGCAAGCATTCTACATTTTATAGCTGCAAAACTCGGCA
This sequence comes from Dermacentor variabilis, assembly GCF_050947875.1. NCBI lineage: Eukaryota > Metazoa > Arthropoda > Arachnida > Ixodida > Ixodidae > Dermacentor > Dermacentor variabilis. The sequence goes on along the minus strand of NC_134570.1, from coordinate 201,143,188 downwards.
GTTACAGAAGTCCTTCATGCCCTGAAAAAATATTTTTAGCAATATGTTCACTATGGTGAACATATTGCAGGAAATCACACAATACACGACATATAACCTGTGGTTCATTATGAAACAGTGTCAGACATCATATTCAAGCAACGAACTTCTTCATTCAAGACCCCTGTAGAACGTTTACTAATTCAGAGGATGCATCAAATTTGCAGACCACAAGTGGTTAGGGCTGTTCAGAGACAGACATCTGGTTCATAAATGAAAGAGCATGGTGAAATACTTCAAGTGCTTAAAAAATGCTTACATTGTAAGCGAAATGACAAAAACAAGAATGTGGATATAAAGACCAAAGTGCCCCAAAGCCTAATTTTAGCAATGTAAGTTTTTATGAAACATAATTACAGTTCTAAGACAAAACAAAACACCAACATGATATGCAGAGAATGGGTGCTGGACATCAAGTGGCCTCACTAAACAATGATTACATACGTAAAAACCACACATTCGCAGGAAATCTCACAATACACGACATATAACCTGTGATCCATTATGCAACAGTGTCAGACATCATATTCAAGCAACGAACTTCTTCATTCAAGACCCCTGTAGAACGTTTACTAATGCAGATAATGGTTTCTTGGATGGAAAAGGCCTAGTGTACAAATCTGCACTTCCCTGCCTTATACTTGCAAATTGTATGGGCACAGTCAAATTTTGGCGCAGTTTGGTATCTTTTACAATGTTTTGTGCGATATCCAAATGCTGTTACCACCTACATCTGTGCACGATGCTCCTTCAGCCTGCCATTATCACAAATCCTGCTCTATCCTACGTAAAACTTGCTGCTGAAGGCATTAAAGGCACTCGAAGGTGCCTCAAAGACAGGCTGAGCATTCTGCACAGGTTGGTGTGCTAGCAAGGTCTGAAAAACTTGCACGACATTGCAAGATATGTCAATACATGGCAAAATGTGACCGCACAAAATACTCAGGAAATGTAACGCTAAAAGTGCACACTCATAGATATGGGCCGTGGAAAACAAACCGATAAATGCCATAGCACAACTTCTATTGAAATCTCAAATCGAAAAATTGATTATTTTACCAAGATGTATCGTACGTGCAAAATAGAATGAGTGATGTATTTTATGTATCACGTATTGTCAAACTTTGCTGCAAATGTGAGCCTTTCATGCATGCACATAATCACAATCGTATAGTAAAACAAATTCATGTGCAGTGGTGATCCTGTATATTTCACGTGTTTCATCTTATAATGTAGTAACTATGTTTCCTAATGCCAGTAGCCAACTCTCCCAGCTTTCAGCAATAGTATGCACGAATATTTATTTTTTGAAGTATGACAGCATGAAAAAACGAGGAGAAACACCTACCAATAGGACTACGCTGATTTTGCTACTGGATGGAAACGAGTATGAGTCCCCGTAATAATTATCAATGTTTGAATGAGGGAGTGGGTAGGCCCAGAACTTGCATGAAGAATAACTACAGTAGCCAAATGACGGCACATATGAGCTGTGGGTGTTTCCCTATCTTTCAGCACATGAGGTTAATTGCAAAGAGCCATGATAGAGCTGAGGGAAGTGATTGAGGTTTTCCACTTTAACAAGCAAAGATCTACATGTGTAAGCATATAATCACAATCTCTCGCCAAAACCTGTAATTTTTATAGAACATTTACCCTCGATTCACTACACACATTGCGTTAAGGGCCTAATTTGTTTCGCTACTGTTCTTAGTGCCCCATAGAAGATTAACCTTTTCCATGCCGCTTTTATTTTCAGAAAACCACCGAAATTTCCGAAATTTCTTTATTAGGTATTCTTTGTGAAAAGTTTTCATTACTGCAATATCAGGAGTTCGTTTACAGTTTTTTGATATATTTTACTGGCTGTTTCTCATGTTTTTAAGTTGCAAACAGGCAAGAATGCGAAGACAGTATACATGAAGCATATTTTTTGGAAGAAAGTCAAACGTGCTTTTCCTATCCTCCATGAAACATGTTATTGCAGGTGGGGCACGAAAAATAAAACGCAGAGTAGTAAGCAAAAAAGGTTTTATTCTAAACAGGATTGCTCCAAATCATGAGTATTAGGTTTAAGCTCAAAACAGGAGTTAGTTTTCCAGCTTTCCAGCTTCAGTTATTTACTTCAGATGAAGAAATACATGACATGGGGGCTGCGGCACTGCTGCCGTGTCAGCGCACTCATCAATTATGTACCTCCAGGTGCTGCTGCTGGCTATCCTGGTTCATTCGCCTTCCCACTCAGCTTCAGCGGTTCATCTGGGGCCTCTCCTGGCCAACAGACACTGCACCGGCTGGATCCAGCCGCTGCCCGGCCTTTCTTTGGACGCTCCATGTGCTCCGCCGCCAGGAATAGCCTTTCCTTCGTCCATTGTCTGGCAACCCGGCACCGAGTGACTTGGCACACCCCTCCAAAAGCCTGTTCACTTGTCCGGCGCATTGGGCTGCGGCACTGCTGCCGTGTCAGCGCACTCATCAATTATGTACCTTCAGGTTAGTTATTGCACGTCGTGCAATTTCCGGAGTGATGATGTATGCTTGATAGCAGTGTCGTGGCCCCCTGGTTATTTGAAACTTGTTCGTGAAGCAGTGCTGTGTATCTGGAGCATGCTATTGCTTAGCGGGGGTTTTGAGGAAAACCCGGGGCCAATGACTAAAGCGCAAGCAGAGAAATTGGACTTAGTTTTTGACGCAGTTACCCGCATTGAATCAAGCCACACACAACTTTTGGATTCTGTCAACAAAGTTTTCACCATGCAGATTGCCGTGCAGAATTAGGTGCACATACTTAAAAGCGAGTTCTTGCACTTGAGTAACACGCTGGCGTGGGAGCTTGTGCGCAGGTTCCCCAGTCTTACGAAAAAACATTTTCGGCCATGCGAGACAAGATTGATGATTCAGAGAACCGCTTACACCGTGCCAATGTTCTCTTCTTTGGAATTGATGATACCGAAGAAGCGGAAACGTGGCAGCAATCTGAAAAACTTGTGCGTGAATTTTCCTCCGAAAACTTCAAACTGACTGTGAACACCATTGCGAGAGCACACAGACTAGGCGCATTTTGGCAGATACGAAACGACCAAATGTAGCAAAGTTTTTTAATGAGAAAGAGGTAGAATCTGTTTTAAACAAGGGCATCAAATTAAAGAACACAATACTTAGTATCTCCCGAGATTACTCAGCCCCTGTTCGAGAAAAACGCCGAATGCTCTTCCAGTTCGCTAAAAGTATTAAGAAAGAAGGTAATTGCACTAAGCTCGTTTTCACTAAGCTCTTTATCAATAAAGATGTGTACGTGTAGGACTCGGACAACAACTGCACGGTTCGTCTTAACATCAACGAACGGGGCAGAGAAAATGTAACTGCCATAAATGACCAGACCGAATGACGCACTAATACATGCTTTCCCGCCAGAGCATTAGTACCTTCTTTACGCAAAGCGCAATTGGCCTCAAGTGATGTTGGCTTTTTGTACACAAATATACGAAATGTTCTCCCAAAAACTGTCCCACTATCTTCATTGGTAGATTCCTGTTCAGCTTCCATAGTGGCTATTACCGAAACCTGGTTGAATGATACTGTTCCCGACAACTGTATCTTGGTCAGCGGTATAGAATTTAATTTTTTTTGTACTGACAGGCTTCAGCGAAAGGGAGGCGGTGTTCTTATTGCCATAAAACATAATGTAGTAGCCGTTCCCGTTGCGGTTAATTCCTTTCTTGAATGCGTGTTAGTTTCCCTCAAATGTGGCACGACGTCTTTTGTTATCGGTGTACTTTATCGCCCTCCTGATATGACGTGCATGTTTGCGTGCGAATTTCGCAGACCTTTGGATGGTGTGGTAATTCACTTTCCCAACTGGTTATTAATTATTTTCGGCGATTTGAATTTTCCTTCAACAGACTGGTCAACGCTCACAGTTGTGTGCAAAGATACCGAAGCGAACGAATTCCTTAACATTTCCCTAGACCACTCGTTAACACAAGTAATAGATCAACCTACGCGGCACTCGGCAACCTCTGCAAATATTCTCGACCTGATCCTTACAAACAATCCTGACCTATGCTCTGATATATCCGCCGTGGTTGCTCAGTGGCTATGGTGTTGGACTGCTGAGCACGAGGTCGCGAGATCGAATCCCGGCCACGGCGGCCGCATTTCGATGGGGGCGAAATGCGAAAACACCCGTGTGCTTAGATTTAGGTGCACGTTAAAGAACCCCAGGTGGTCAAAATTTCCGGAGTCCTCCACTACGGCGTGCCTCATAATCAGAAAGTGGTTTTGGCACGTAAAACCCCAAATATTATTATTATTATGCTCTGATATCACTCACTTAAATGGCCTTTCTGAGCACTATGACGGGCCATTATGACGGGCAACCTCACACGGCCGTTTAACACACGACAAGCCACCAACAAAAAAGATCAGATGCTACAACAGAGCCAACTTTGCTAGTATAAATTCCGAATTATTGAGTTTTTCAGAACACTTCTTTGACAGGCACCTATCATTCACGGTAAAAGAAATTGGCTTCTGTTTAAAAACTTCCTTAAAACTAATAGAAAAATGCATACCTACCATTACAATAAGAAGCAACCGTACTGCTTCCTGGTTCACGCAGCAGCTTCGCCGTTTAAACAATAAAAAAGGGACTCTACAGACAGGCCGATAAAAAAGGTTACGTCGCTTTCTTGGCTGCGTTACAAAGCCTGCGATCAAAAATACCAAACATTGCTTAAAACCACACGCCGTCATTTCTTTTGCAATAACCTAATATCTATGCTTAAAGATAACCCTCGAAGATTTTGGCGCATCGTAAATCCCAAACAACATACTGATATCAGTCTTCATGATAGCAACAACACTTCACTTCCGGAATCAGAATGCGCAGAACTTCTAAATGAGACATTCACGGCTGTCTTTACCTGCGAGGACATTACTACCGCACCTATGAAGGATTGTATGTCTGACATCGACATGCCAGGAGTTGATGGAAGCGAAGCTGGCATATTTTCCCTTTTAAGTAAACTCAAGATTTTTTCTACATGTGGTCATAAAGGTATAAATAAAACTACACTGAAAAATACACGCCATGGCATCTGTAGTACTCTGACGGCCTTTTTTTCACTATCCCTCGCGACAGGCACTATCACCGATGATTGGCGAATAGCCAAGGTAACACCCTTCTTGAAGTCAGGTGACCGTTCTTCACCATGCAACTATAGACCTATTTCGCTAACAAGTACCATATGCATGGTCATGGAACAAGTCATCACTCCCAAATTGCCAAATACTTAGAAAGCTACAACATAATATGCCATTATCAGCACGGGGTCCGCAAGGGCTACTTTTGTGAACATCAACTTGCAGGGTTTGTTCATGACTTACACTCATCCGTTGAGACTGGTTTACAAGTAGATGCAGTTTTCCTTGATTTCACAAAAGCTTTGGATCGTGTTCCACACCAGAGGTTACTTCTCAAACTTGCATGCCTAAACATTCACCCTAAAGTCCTCGCATGGGTTAAAGCTTTTCTTTCCTCCAGGCTCCAGTTTACTACCGCTAACAACTACAATTATTCTTTTGCCCAGGTTACTTCCGGTGTACCCCAGGACAGCGTGCTAGGTCCTTTACTTTTCTTAATATATGTTAACGATCTTCCTTCTTGCGTTACATCCCGGGTTCGTCTCTTTGCCGATAATGTCGTAATTTACCGCACAATTTCCCCTGATAGCGATCACCAATGCTTGCAATCTGGCCTTGATGCAATTACCTTGTGGTGCTGCAAATGGCTAATGTCGCTTAATATCTCTAAAAACAAGTTAATGACATTTAAAGGCCGAAAGTCTCAAATTAAAAACAGTTACTTCATTAATAACAGCACGACTGAGTCTTCCACTTCCTACAAATATCTTGGCCTTCATTCCAGTCTGACCCAACGTGGCATCACCATATCAATTTAACCCTGGCAGCTGCGAACCGTACTCATGGAATACTCAAACGAACCATCAAGCAAGCGCCACCACTCGTACGAAAACACGCATATATTACAATCATTCGCCCGAAAATTGAATATGCTGCGGCAATTTGGGATCCCCATCAGGTATATCAAGCCTCTAACCTTGACGCCCTGCAGAACCGTGCTACTCAATTTATTTTTTTCGGATTATGCAACATTCACCAGCGTTACATCTTTAAAGAAATGTGCCGGTTTGCAATCCTTGAGCCTTCGTCGAAAACATTCAAGCTTAACACTATTTCACAAAATTTTCTACCACTCCTCACTTCGTGATCATCTTTTTCACTCCACCGATTATCTTTCCTCGCCGCGATCACCCTAACAAAGTGAAACGCATTTTGTGTCGGTCATCAACATTCGCTCAATCTTTCGTAACACGCAGTGTCATCGATTGGAACGATTTACCCTCATACATAGCCATGAAAACTGACATAGCCAAATTTAAGGAAACAATTGGCACTACTGTGACTTGCTGTTAAAAATGTTGTGTTTTCTGATTAAGTGTGTTTCCCTGATATTTTGGTTGCTTTGTGAGTTGTTGCTTGCTCCTGATGTTCTTACGTGCGTTGCATTTTTTTCTTTTTTTTTCTTTTTCTTTGGTTTCTTGGTTCAATATGATAACTACGCTGCCTTGCTGAGTGAGAAAAAATCTCTTGCAAATGTTTTTCTTTTTATGTATGCTGTACCTGAGTGTACACTTGTGTTTTTTCTTGTAGCTCCCCCCTATGTTATACCCTCTTTCGAGGACCTTTAGGGGTATTGTAAATTAATAATAAATAAACAAATAAATATTTTGATATGATGTGAGGTGATTCTTGCACTCGACAGGGAACCTCTGTCACTGCAGCCACATTAATTTGACTGCCATTTTTTTAAATCCAGGGAAGCCAAATTCTGCGTAATTTCTGCTCACTGCGCCGTCATATATCAGTCTGCTCAGAAACTGGCAACACTCACACCAAACTGATGAAAACATGCCGCTTGTAATGGCACTCAATAGGTAAAATGAAATCATTGGACGGGTCAAACGCATCACCAGCCCCAAAAGAGTGAATGTGGTTAGAATTGCACTACTCCCTCCAAGAATAAAATCGGGTGGTGCTTGGGGCCAGCGCTGTCAAAGCGTTTCTTTGTGCCCGTTTCTTCGTGCGATTATATGTCTACTAGTATGTCCGACTTAGTAGCTTAAGCAGAAGCTCTGCTACGACATATGTTATCCACTGTAATTTTATTAACAGAAGCAATGCTGGTAATACAATGTAAGCTATATAACCGGAACAAGCAATTTCGTTGTATCTTTTATATATTTTATCTCTCTCACATATAACGCAGGTCTACTAGTTCAGGTAGATTACTACAGAAGGAACTAGCTTAGCTGAAAAGATGTGTTCTTTGCTTCAAAACAGCAATACTATTGCTACAGAACAGTACTTGCGATCACGAAGAGGAGAGCAGAGTGAAGACAACGATGACGATTAGAGGCTAGCGCGGGCTGTTGCCTCTTGGCCAAGTGCGGCGCATTGTAAATATACTTGCATATAGTTTTTCGTCACTATAACTGATGAATGCTGATGATGCATAATAATATAACACTATAACTGATGAATGCCCATGTAGCTTGGCTTTGACCATTTTGAAGACCAAAGCAATGAATAGTGCACAGTGCCATGCGGCAGTATTTACAACATGTCTGGATCTCCTTCCAAGTACATCTCTCGATCCCGTGAGGGACGCTTTTAGCACACGAAGTGTATCGTGGTTGCCTTTTGACTTTTAGCATTTAGCAGAATGCACATGGAGAACTTGCAATTGACAAGCCATGATATACCTGTTGTGGTGGCATGGTGGCTATGGCACTGCGCTACTAGGTTAAGGGCTTGAATCCCTGCCACATCCGCCGCATTTTAATGGGGCTGAAGTGCTAAAATACCTCTGTACCGTGCACTGGGTGTATGTTAAAGAACCCCAGATGGTGAAAATTATTCGGAAGTTCCCTCACTACGGCATGTCTTATAGTGAAGCTGTAGTTATAGAACGCAAAACTCCCGAATTTAATTTTTTATTTTTAGGCCATGACGTGAGTGCCTAGGGATTTGCAGTCCTTATCTTGTGAGGTTTACATTGGGAGTTCTTAATCTGGGCTTCTACAAGATGATGACATCATTTTGAAGAGTTGGTTGGCATTGCAGAAACATACTGACCTGTGGTGCCATCTATTATGCATTAAAAAGTGTGTAGTGAAGCCAAACTTACGGATGGTGAAGCAGAACTTTGTGGTTTTTACTTCTGATTGACCCAGCGTCACCTCAGTTGTACAGGCCCAAATTTTAGCAAGCGTTGCTCATCCTCGGTAGGGAAAGGGTTAAGGGCATTTGGCTCCTTTGTTTCAAGTTCTGCAACTACAATGCACAATTATGTTAACTTTCTTCTTTTGGGTCGATGAGCAAAAATTGAATAAAGTAATCTTATGACTGATCCATCATGCAAGTGATGTTTACCTTTCTCAGCAGTCTATATAAAGACAGAGAACTAGACGAAGTTGTTTCTATCTCTGGAAGAAAAGACCAGCTTTTGTACGGCAACCTATCAACTTGAAGCCCACAGTAGTAGTTCAGCTTCTATGCCATCTAGCTGTTAAGCATGAGTCCATTAAACATTAACGCAAAAGCATTAGTGTTCCATGCTTTCAATGCACAGCAAAGGGACACTAAAGGAAAATAATAAGTTAGATTGAAGGTTATCCTTCTTTAATAACAAATTTATTATTTGAAGCAAGAACAGAGCTTTTGTAAGCAAGAAAATTAGAGAAATAGAACATGAAAGGGCACCAACTAATAAATTGAACCGAATCCTGTAGTTTTATGTGACAAACAACAATGATTATGAGACATAAAGTACGAGGGAATCTGGATTAATTTTGACCCCCTGTATTTGTCTACTGTGCATACTATGCACAGTACACATTAGTTTTTGCATTTCACACCTATGAATACGCAGCTGCCACACTTAGAATTTGATCACCCACCCTCAGGCTCGGCAGCGCCACACCGAACAGCCCAGCTCACAGCCCATACTTGTCAGCAACCTTGTGCAGCGAGTGCGACACTTGGTGCTCATGAGGCAGTACTTCTAGCCGCTTCAGCTGCTTTAAACTGTGTGCACTGCAGGCTTTTGGTGCTTTCCAGCCCTTGAAGCCCAACTACAATAAAAGTTAGGGCTGCGGAAAAAAATTATTCGAACAGTGTAAATACAGAACAGCCTTCTAGCATTCTCGATACCGAAACTGAAACGAATGCCACAATTACCAGTAACCGGCAGTGACGCATGACTCAGATTGCAGGACTTCTTAGTGTGGCCTACGAGATAAGGGACCACCTGCAGCTGCCTGCAGTATGATAAAAAACCTGGAGTCGATGAGGACTCTCGTCATAGCCACTGACCACCAAGTGTATGCGTCGTCAGTTAATACACTATTAAAAAAAATACCAAAAAGAAAATTAGACAGTTATCAGCCCCGCAGCTTTGCCAAGCTCACTACAGTAGTATTTGCTACTGATTTATTACCAATTTAGCCAAAGTGAAATTTCGTTGCGTTTGGAATTTAAGCTTTTGCAGTAACGTTTTTAAAATGGGATGATCACAAAGCTCCTGTACTTTGTGACGTTACGTCACTATATATTTGACAAGGCCGTGGTTTTTCCAAGTGCTTTTAGATACATAGATATGTTAGTTCGTTTGCAACCTTACTCTAATATGACACATGAGAATACAGTATATTACATTTGAAATGCTTACAATGGGAACAGAAAAGGACTAACCATTACACATGGGACGCGCATGGCGAAATCATTGGGAGCAAGGCTCCCATGAGCTTTTAAACAATCTTTCACCTTGGTCAGTGTCAGTTCTGTTTTTTCCGTTGACTCTTCCGAACCAAACAAGACTTCGCCAGACTCAACTTCGATAACCCATTGACAATATGCCGCGTATCTTAGGTAAATATTTGATGTTCACTCTAAAGCATGTTTGCCGAAGGTACCAACCACGAGCAAAGAAGGGTGAGCTACTGTATGAACCAGCCTGCACCCATGTTGAATCCACTATTGCCCCAATGTGCCTTGAATAGGCTCTAAAAATGTTGTGAATTCACATTTCGCAATAGCTTTAGTGCTCCGGATCGCAGGTTCATAGCAGCTGGCCTTCCTCACTCTCATCATCAGAATCTAAGAATTCCTACTGTGAAAACTTCAGGAGTTGAAAGCAGCAAAATGCAACAGTGTGCAGTTTGAAGCAGCCAGACGCACTGCCTCATGAGCACAGCAGTTGCACTCGCTGAAGAAGGTTGATGACAAATATGGGACCCCATTTGTGCTGCTGGTTCCAAAGAAGCCATCTAAGCTTTGTTCCCACGCTTGAGTATAAAAATAGAGCTGCTTTCGTTAAAAGGCATGCGACACCATTTATGAATTGTGCCGTTGGAATGGTTTACCAAATAACTATTTACTTGTGATAAGCTCGACACAAGCCAAATTGAACCCTGCACTGATGAAAGGGCAAGAGAACGTTTGCAGAATATAAAAACAAAGGAAGACTAATGTAGGTGAGTATTGAAACACATGCACTTGTCATCCCTAACTTAAATATATTCTTGGCAGCAGTGGAAACATGACTGTACAACTGATATCACAAGTTTTTTTTATATATCACACAGTGGGAGTGACTGTGTAATCATTCATTTTCTTATTTTTCTCTATTTCTCACAAGTGTGTGTATGAATGTGCACACACAGATTTCTACACCTCAGTTTGTTTGACCCACTTTCCTTCTTTTCAATCCTTCCCACTCCCCCTCTTTTCTTTTATGAATACTCAGAGATTATATGGATAGTTCCTGCTTACTTAGAAAACCTGGCACACTGGATTGGCAGTGCATGTAAATTTTTTGTTTCTGGTTTTTGTCTCAACTCCTGTAATAACCCAACACGAGTAGCCCCTTTCTTCTCCCCTTCTGCCACAACTCAAAACTTTCCTTGTCAATCTCCCTTCCACTTACAGTCTGTCTTTTTTTTCCTTATTTGAAATCCACTACCCTTCACGTCATACTGGCGTATCCTTCCCCTGCTCCCCCAATAAGAGCGGGAGCGTAGTGAAAATTACACAGATAAAATTGCTGGCAATGAAAGCAGTTGCAGCACCGACAAAGGCTGCCAAATTTTTCTTATCGTTTACGAATTTCGGCTCAGTTTATGTTGCATCAAGTTTTACGAAAAGGATTTTTCTGTTCGCATATGTATTGAAGAATGAGGTGGCACAGGCATGTCCAGAAATTTTGGACAATGCACCTTCCCCAATTTGTCTATCTTGACTGGTATTTGTCGTGATCAAGTGACGTGCATACAACACGACTGACGAGATGTGTGTTAACTGACAACTGTATAATAAGTTACATATGCAACACATGCATGGCTACATGCCGGCTTGGCTCTCGTGGTCTGGCCCGCTCTCCCAGAGGTGTCGTTCTGCATCTGACATGATGGTGTACGTAGCGCCATCTCATGGCGGTAGCGCACGCAACACATCCCTTTCTTTAAAGTGGCCCCAGCCAAAAGTCGACCCAACTTGGAGCTCTTATTTCTTATGTTCTCTTCGAACTCTTACGTCCACTTCTTGTCATTGCTGCAGGTTGCAACGGCTGCAGATGCTCAATTGTGCGTCGAGTGAGATCACTAGCTGTGCTCACCACGTATGAACGTGGCATGTGAGTTGGCCCAACTACTGTCCCTGTTGCAACACCGGACAGAATACGGACGGCAGTCTGTGGTTTAAAAGCTTCTCTCTCCAACGTCCTGTGTCGCCAGTCGTATTACCTGCGCTGCTTGACCGGGTATGCTTCATTTGTTTTCTTGAATGTCTAGGTGTTCCACAGGGGCCTCAGCATTCTTGGTGCCACCGGCACGTCCGTTCCAAGGTATCTTCTTTTGAGTTCAGCAGGTGTGAACCCTTCTTTGCCTGGAGGCCGCGATGAGCAAGTAGAGCCTTGTGAATGTTGGATGACTTCTTGAGCAACTGCTCCGCAATTTGTACAGTTCTTTCTGCAGTGACGTTGCTCCGGCAGAAGTAGGAGCTAATGGTTACATCACATGATTCCCATTGCTTGACAAAGAGCTGAATTGTGTGAAGGCGAACTGAGGACCATTGTGCTCTCATATAATAGCTGGCGTCTCCATGCGAGTGGAGATCTGCCTCAGTGCTTGAGTTATGTTCTGTGTGGCAGTACGCCTCAACTTCACGAGTTCAAAGAACCACGAGTAATAGTCCACCACTACGAGGTAATTCTCTCCATTCTCACACGAAGAGATCAATTCGAATCACTTCCCGTGGGTGTTCTGGAAGTGGGGTGTGTATCCTCGGCTCAGTGTCTGGTTCACATTGACAGACAGGACATTTTCACACATAACTCTGCATGTGTTGGTTAATACGTGGCCACCAGACTGACTGAGTGGCTCGAGCCCTGCAACTTCCAACACCCTGATGACCAGTATGCAAGCGCTCCAGCACATCACTTTGCATAGACGGTGGGATAAAAATGTAACTGCCTGAACGAAAAACCAGTCAAAAACACAAAGGACAAGAGGAGAGGTTCACACCACAACAGGAGAGGTCCTCTTGTCCTTTGTGTTTTTGACTGGTTTTTTCGTTCAAGTATGTACCAACTGGCCCAGATTTCAACCCTTCTGGAAATGTGACTGCCTTTGAGTAAAATGCGATCCTCCGGTGTCAGTTCGTGGGCAAATTCTGCCTACCTCTGCACGTCTGGGGGAAGTGACTCGTTAAAACCTGAAGATTGTATAGTCCCTGACCCTTGCTAACACGGGATCATTCATTTGCGCGGCCTTTCTCCTACCTAGGAAGTCTTGGGAGGCAGGCAGCAGTTCCATCGTAAGCATTTGGTGCTCTATGATGGCCTCGCTGAGGCTTCTCGGGTTGCTTATTTTCTGTTTCTTTCTACAGTTTCCTTGACAGCAAGTCAACAGGGTGTATTTCCTTGGCAGAGACGTGGGAAATGGGGTAGTCAAACACCAGCAGTCTCATTCGGAACCGTTGCAGATGTGGACCTAGTTCCCCCAGGCAGCTTGAGGACTGCAGCAGTACTAGCGGCTTGGCGTCTCTTTCAACATGGAACTTCAGACCTACCAGGTACCAGCGGAGATGCTTGCAGGCCCATGTAACTGACAATGCTTCTTTCTCTATATGAGCATATTATGTCTCTTTGTGAGAAAGGGACCTTGAGTCACAGTCAACGACAAGCCTACGACCTTCTGTCTCTTGTAGGACTGCCCCAAGATCGTTCAATATTACATATGCAGACACAGTGAGAAGACTGTGATGGTTGTATTGGGTGAGCAAAGGTGTCATCGTCAATGGTTTTTTCATGGATTGCTTGATCACGTAATGCTTTTGTGAGCTGCGAGAGCCCAGGGAGAAACTGACCAGGTGATTGGCCATTCCCGAAAGGACCTCACTTCTACATCCTACGTCTGTTGGCTTTGATAGCTGACACAGCGCATTGACCTTTTCAGGGTCAGCGCTGATACCGTTTGCCAATACAATGTGTCCAAGGAATTCTACTGACTGCCGGTGAATGAGAAGGGGGTTAACCAAGGGTCTGATTTTTATTAATCATATTATAAGAAGCCAACAAAGACACCAAGTGCAACACAGGGGAGATTACTTGTATTTACTTATTGAAATAAATTATAAAATATTGGAATTGAAAGTGGATGAAGAAATAACTTCCCGCACGTGGGGAATGATCCCACATCTTCGCATTACACGTGAGATGCTCTACCAATTGAGCTATCACGGCACCCTCTTCCCATCAACTTTCTGGGGTATTTTATTTGCGTGTTACTGCTAGAACTAACCTTGGGTTTGTTGGCCAGTGCCACCACTCACAAACCTTGCTGGCGTATGTGGAACATCCTTTCTGCCGCAGGCGTCACAATTATGTGACCTTTTTGTTGAAGCCAACTGTTAAATAAACCCACACGTGCTACCTGGAGGCATAAATGTTGCCAGCTTCGAGACCCTCGTTATGTAAGGAACGAGAAACCAAGGGGCGCGATTTTGGCTGCTGGTGTAGTACCCACCTTCCTGCGTTTACGGTGATGGCAGCTTCTTGCAGGCGCTGAAGTACTTTGTGAAGTCTTGCATCATGTTCTGCCTTCATGCGGCCAAGCACTATTATGTCGTCCTGCAGACATGCTCGGCCGTACAGGCCTTCTAGCAGTCTTAGCATTTCCCTCTGGAAAAATTCAGTTGCTGTGTAAATTACAAAGGGCAATCAGAGGAACCGACAATGGACAAATGGCACCAGGAAAGTGTTGAACCTCTGCGACTCAGGTAACCGATAACCAATAACCGGCCCTTGCGTCAAGTTTGCTAAACCAGGCAATTTCGGTGAGTTTATCCAGACACTCATCGGCAGTGGGCATTAAGAGTCGTTCTCACAGAATGTTCTATTTCAACCCTTCAAAGTCACTGCAGATTTCAAGCTCGCATCCTTTAATGTTAGCAACTACCATAGGCGCATGCCACTCTGTGGTCTCTTCGACCTTTCTGATGACACCCAGGTTCTCCAATTTATCCTATTCGCATTGGACACTCGGCCACACGGGCAAAGGTACTCGGGTCGGGTACATAATAGCACACCACTGGGCATCAATCAGGGAGTAGCGTTACCTTGTAATCGGTCTTGAGAAGGCCCAGGCCTCTAGCCAGGTAGAGGTAGCGGCAGAAAATGTTGGCTAGGTCGCTGACCTTACCGGCTGCCTCTCCTACTTCTAGGAGACTTGCTAGGACATTGAAGGATTTGTTTGCGAGAGGTAAAAAAGTGCATCACCCAGCTTGTCTATTACATTAATTTCTTCTTGTACAATAAGCTATTTAAGGACAAGGTCGCAGTGAACAGTCCAATCGTCGCTATTTTGGTCCTCCAGACCCAAGCAGCTGTTCCTTTTCTTGCTTCAGGTTGCCCATGACTTCTTGTTCGTGCTAAAGGCTTGTTGGCATGGCAGTTACATCCGCGCCAGAGTCTACCTTGAACTTCATTGGCGAGCCATTGACAGTCACATTGATTTTTCACGGCCGAGGAGCCTGTTGGTGAGTTAATTGTCCCAAGGAAACCTTTTACAAAGCAGCTTGGTATGTGCTTTTTGTTCTGCTTTTTGGAAGCGGAAAAACATACAGCAACAGCTTTGCACTTTACTGCAGGCACTGCATGTTTTGCCATTCGCTGGGCACCACCTATGTGCCCAGCGAATGTCAAAGCACCTTTGGTGAACCATAGGTGTTTTGTTGAACCATACCACTTGCATGTCAGCGCAGTTTGGTCGCACTGATTTTTTCGAGAATTCTTACTTGAGTTTCCTTTGCTCTTCGAGAAGCCGTGCGGGGTGTCTACAGCTGCAAGTGACTGTAGCTGCATCCGTAGGTCTTTGCTGCTGTTTGATTGTTTCCGCGTGGCGAGCAGCGGTGAAAGTGGCTCCCAGAGTAAGCTTGGCATTACGTTGCAGCTTCTCACCTGCGTGTCTTTGGGACCGACCAGGAGTCTATCACAGATCAGTTCCTCTTTGAGGGCACTGTACTCAATGACTTCAGCTAGTCTGAAGAGTTCGGTGATAAACGTATCGACTGTCTAGCGCGCGTCTTGCTTCCGGCTGTTGAACTTTGAACACTCGTATACCACGTTCATCTGTGGCACGAAATCTTTTGCGAACACCTGCATTACTGTGTTTAGCCGAGTTTCTCAGCATCGCAGAGCCTGAGCAAGGCTAGGACGTCTTCGGCTTCCCGACCCATGCCATAAAAGAGTGTGTTCACCTACGTCTCGTCATCTTGCTTCTTTAGTCTGGAGATAACTATGTAGCGCTCCCATTACCCATTTCCACTCCTCGGGTCACTGAAAATCAAGTTTTTCCGGCAGTTCGACAACGAAGGAGTTGAGCGGCGCTGCGTGCTGGGCTGTGGACACTGCAGGTGAAGCCATGGGTAGCAAAGTTTCGCATTCAGCGTACTGCACTGCAGGCATAGACTTCTACTGCATGGTGCATTTCTCACAATGTTATTGAGTATCCCACCGCTGCCTCCATGTCGTGGTCGGATGATGAGCATACGTGATTGACACAACATAAGTGTTAACTGAGAACTGTTTACTAGGTTGCGTGTGCAAAACACGCACGGCTACATGCCGGCTCAGCTTATACGATCTGGCCCGCTCTCCCAGATGCATTGTTCCGCATCTCACATGACCGTGTACGTAGCGCCATATCGTTGTGGTAGCTCCCAAGACACAGTGAATGAGCGTAACTCAATGGGCAGCAACGTCAAAAAATTATATTTCGGAAGGCTGCACGAGTTTAAGTAACTTTCAGTGAACAACGTCAAGAGGATTTGCCCTCTCATTAGCATGCAGATTTACGCCACTGGACCGTAACCTGTTTGCTGTATTATAGCGTGGTTTTATTCCGAATCAAAACACTGATATTACAGAGCAGAAAAGTTATGAATAAGTGCTATAAATACGCAGAATATTAGAAGGACGTGGGCTCTCATTGTTGTTTACTGACCATTGCTGGAATTCAGGCAGTCTTCTGAATTACAATTTTTAAATATGCTGCTCGTTGAGTTACGATAATCCATTGCGGGGAAATTTGATCGATGGCCACAGATGCAGTTCAGCATTTTAGTTTTAACCACAGCTAGTTACGCCTATGCTGTTCTTGCCTTCATTGCCTGCTGGCTTTATATGGTCGTGATTAAGAACAAATCAAGCCCATGTTTTCCTTCTCCTGATTCGTTCATGCGAGAATCTCAAACCTCATAGCCTTGATGCCTTTAGCTAGCACACATGGGTTTATTAGCCACATGCCTGCTCTATTCAGTTCATGTGTTATGCGACACCAGCGTGCAAAAATGAATGTTCCACATCTGCCCACCATGGCTCTAAGTGGCACTAGCTAACATTCCCAGGGCTACGTATACCACACATAAATACCCATGTTATAACAATTGCCAGTGCATCGCGTGTGTACTGCAAAGTTTGTGGGGTCAGTCACAACCATAGACAAGGTCTTTTCGTCTGCTTTCATTAATTTTTTTCAATATTTTCTACATTTCAATTTCAGCCATAGCTAATTACGGCAATGATTTTCTTGGCTTAATTGCCTGCGACCTTTATATAGTCAGCAAAAATAAGATAACAAGAAGATGAAAAGAAATAAGTGGAGGACAGGGTCATCGGTGTTCAAAGAAGCACCTTCCTTTTTGTATCTTTAACCAACATGTGCACCCAAAAGGTAACTCCTCTGCCTGCACATCAAATAACAATGCAAGAGATGCAGCTGGAACGCACAGTGAAATATACGTACAACATACCAATGCATCTCCTCTGAAGGTAGTGAAGAGCACAAGTGCCTGTGGAGTTACGTGCCACGGTTCCTCTTGCCAATCCATGGAAAGGAGCGCAAGTGCTGCTGTAGAGCTTGCCACTTCAAGCAGTGCTCAGGTAGCCATTAATTATCCTGCATGTAGTATCCAATGTATTCCAGATATCAAGGCAGCTTCAGTCCTGGGGCAAATAAAGTGATCAGTTCTAACCAAAATGTCGAGATGAAGGCTCTTTGGCAGAGGGATGTTGACATGACGTTTCTGGGATGCCAGTGTAATTTCGTTAAACATTATATGGGCCACTCTTACAGGGATAGAAGCAGTCAAAGAAGTTTTGGAGCACCTCTGGGAGCAGGAAATTTGACACAATGGAGCATGAATTGTCCGTTTTGTCCGTAAATACATGTTTTGGAGCAACTTGGCAAAGGTCAATGAGTGAAATACAGGCATATGAAGAAAAGGTGTGCCTTATTTTAGTTTACAGAACCCTATTTTATCAGGGCAGATCAGTTCCGCGGAAGGCTGCACGGCAAGTAAAATTCATGATAGCAAAAATTTTAACCCATCTGACTGTAGCATGAAGCTACGAAGGAAACCAGTACAGGTTTCTCGGAAACCACCATTAATTTGCATACCGGATGTGACAACTAACTGTGACCACGAAAAAAAATAAATGAGTGCTTTCTGTGGATACCGCCTCCTCCATGTTAATAGGTTTATGTTAGTGCTACTCACGTTTTTTTTCATCGTGAACTAGTAACTAATATGCAATTGTAATGAATGTTAATTGCCTCATTTATTCGATATGGTGCCAATGCAAAGGTTGTGGAATACGCCGATAAAAGACCGACAACAGCGTATACAATGACATAGGTCAAGCGTGATCTCTTTTTTCTGACAAAAAAGAAGAGAATACGAAACAAGCGAAATTTTCTTTAAAACTCACGTGACAATGTGCCCTCATATCAGTAATATAAGTGGCCTCAGACGGAATGATTGTCATCAGTGCACTGAGTATATTACGAATGTGCAAACCTGGCGCACGGTCTTGCAAGGGTTCGCAAAGCGAACTGTTACCAAGATCGCGCTATTTCGCGTTTTGTAGGGACTGTAAATTGATGCCAAAAACTGCTGACATGTCGAGAAAAACCGCAGCCGCTCATTCCTATTGCCCCCAATTGACAATGTTTGCGTAAAGGTTGATACAATATTCGGTGCACAGAAGCATTGTCACGGTCAGGGCAGCTTAATTTCACTTTTTATTTATTGCACGGGCTTTCTCCATCGTTAAAGGAAGTCTTCACAAATCCTAGGGTGCTTTAAATGCTGTTATCGGACATTTGTAACCGTCATAAGGTAAATTTCGAAATTTAGCTAATGAAACATATTTGCGGACAATGAATGAGAAATATTCGTGGTAGCTACCATGAACAACACTCATCAAGGTACAGTGAACTCAATTAAAGTAGCGCCCTCTGGTAATTTTTAATACTTGACAACCTGCAGTTGAGATAGCAGAATAGCACAGAATAAATATGGAGTGACGTACTGGTCACTGCATGTTTGCCAGTATTTTACATCTTTTTCGACACACTGTTTGGAAAAAAGACGAACAGGCATGGTGATCGCAGTTGAGCTTCGGTATACAACTTTCCCTTGCCGTGCAACGGCATCTACATTAGACAGATGGGAAGGGCTATCAATGATTGTTTGGGGGAGCATAGTTACAACCTTCATAAATGTTAATGAAGTGGGTCCCTTGCCATGCATTGCAAGACTTGTGGATGCAAAATAGTTCTATTAAAGAATGCGTGCTTATGACAGGATACAGTCATAATCAACTGATGCACGAGATTATTGAGGCTAATCACATTACCAAATGCATTAGGGTATGCGTGAGTACACCCTACTTATCTTTATCAGGCAAGAAATCTTATTTCTAAGTTGGTCGGCACACATTCAGAGAACTGCAGTCGTGTATTTCTTGTAAGGTTGTTGTTTCAATTGTTATTGTCATGTGTGCTATGAGTGGCCCATATAATATGCAGTAGGGTCATGGAATAAAACCATTTGGAAGTTAGCGCTCATCTTGTCACATTTCCTTTTTCTTTCATACTCAGACTGAGTTATGCAAAAGCAAGACAAGAATCCATTCAGTCAGTTTATGCCTTCAAACCAGTTCAGGGTCCACTCTGCACAATGAGAGTGCACAATAAAGGGACAGTGAAAATATTGGTTATTTTATTTAAATAAAGTTTAGTAGGAAGTATCCCAATGCATTTTGCAAGTTTTACCCTAATATAAACTTGTATTCTAGAATGTGAAGTATGAAAAAAGGTATTTCCAACCCTACATATTTCCAATGATATGTATCACTACAACTTAGAGGAAAGGCACTACGATCTGAAACAACGTCACAGCTTCTATCCACGGTTGTTGGATGTAAATGAATTATGCACAGAGAGAATACCCTCAAATGTTAAAGCTAAAACTAAGGTGAAGGCTTTACAAACACGCGTAAGCAAGGGAGAACATTTCAAGACACATAGTGCAGAGATAAAAAAATAAGTCATGGAGTTTTACCTGCAAAAACCACAATCTGATTATGAGGCCGGCCATAGTAAGGGAGCTCCGGAATAATTTGGACCACCTGGGGTTCTTTAATTTGCACCTAAATCTAAGTGCACGGGTATTTCCGCATTCAGCCCCCAGGAGAATTCAAGCCCACGACCTCGTGCTTAGCAGCCCAACACCATAGCCACTAAGCAACCACGGCGGGTACAGTGCTGAGCTGCGAAATTTTTCCTATACCAGAAATAACTTTTTGGCCAGGTGCTGAAGAACGGGGAGAATTGTGCCCTGTCTGGCGCCATTCACAGTGGTCTGCTTCAGCAAACCACGACATTTGCACGCGAGAACGAGAGCATTAAGTCCGGCCATGCTGGTATTTTGTTAATGACGATACATTATCAAAATATACAGCAACTAAAACAAAAGCACGAGTACAAACCAGATGCGTCCTTTTTACTTAACTGCAATATTATCTTCGCGTCTTCTCGCCCTGTACGATATAGAGGTTACACAGTTCTGCTTATTCCGTATCAGTAGTACCGTCTTACATCATGCATACGCACTGAGCACATCAATACGTTCAGGATATCGCAGAAGCCGTTGTTCACGGCGTGAGACTCAAGATAGCGAAGAAATATGCGATCCTTTTTCAAATAAAGAAATTTTTTTTTGCCTGCGACAAACTGGGTTAACAAGAAATAAAATAAAAGCTTACCAAAATTATTCGTCCAGGTTGGTGGTGGCACGCAGTTCATTGGCGTTCACCGTTGCGCATTACACTGCAGTGTTAATCACGTCGCTCTCGCTTGTAGGCGTGAGAAGAGCATCAAGGTATTATTATTTTCTGTCAAATACTGCTGTCTCGTAAGCACAAACAGAAAATTTTGAGCTGTCAATCTTATCCCGGCCTACCCTCACACAGCAGTTTCCCGTGCTCAAACCTCGCCGTGGATTTGAATTCGCGCCGCGTGCATTTCGCTGAGCTGTTGTGGCGCCACCTAGAAGAGTTTGAATAAGGAAAAAACGAAGCAAAGTTCTAACTTATGTCTGTCTAGATTTTTTATTTTTAGCTGATAAAGAAATGAGGCACATGCAGTTTAGAAAGCGCTCACGGCAAACAATGTTTTGGTTCGGTTTCCTTGGCCCTTGGCCCCTCCGATTTATGTCCATTGACAGCTGACCTGGGGCCTTTAAACAAAATTCCTTAGATATTGTGGCTCGATGTTTAGGAAATAAAAATTGAACCTGGTTGAATGGGCTTTAAATGAAGGGACAGAATTTCCGTTATATAATATTGCTGCTCGGAATGGAGTGAGTATTAGGATGCTTCTCGTCGGCAAAAGGAGCCGGACGAGCAAGTCACGAAATTCAGAAAGGCTAACGGAGGGAGAAACAGCATAATTAACAACCTAACAAATACAATGGACAGTCGCCAAATCTTTCGTCAATTAGACATGTTAATGATGAGTCAGACTCTGGTGATTCCTTCGTGTTTGTGCGTCTGTAAACGTGCTTCGAAAAGCTTTGTTTATTCCATGTTGAGTCCAATCTTCACCAGAAAAAGAAAATAAGAAGAGTGGCCTCTTTCTATTGACGTGGCTCATGCAAGTGAAACGGACTTACGGCAAAGCCGCACGTGTCACGGGTCACATATCTCGCTCAATAAAGCACTTTCATAATCAAAGGAGTGCATGCTGCTCCCGGCGGTATCGACATACCGGCCGCACCACTGGTGGTAACGGCTAGTAGTACCTGTGGTCAGGGCAGCTGCAAGGACTTAGAACCTCAGGGCACTACAAGAATATATTTCCTGGTTTCACACCTGATTACTCCATAACTGTACAAAGTACATGCATGTTTGCTATAGTACATGCAGTACTCATAATGCAAAACTAAACGAATCAGCTGGTAAATTAACTGGTAAATGGTAAGTATAAAGTGGTAAGTATAAAATGGTAAATGGTAACTGGTAAATGTTAAACTGGTAAGTAACTGGTAACTGGTAATTAACTGGCAAATTAACTGGTAAACTAAGAAACAAAGATGAACCTTCCATAATTCACGAGCAGGTAGGTTCACACTCAACCGGCTCGTGAAACAGTAGGCTAGCTGTGCCAAGAATCTTAATTAGTCGATCAATTAAGGCTGCCCGGTGACTGTTCAATGCCTTGGGGAAATGCATGCAGAAGTAGGACAATAGCTGTTGCCTTGTTTTTGCTCATGCCCTATCAAATGATTATTCACTATTATTTGTTTATTTATTTCATTTTATTTTGACATACAGCAGCCCAATTGGGCTATCGCAGGAGTAGGTTTGTACATTGCATATAACAAAATGTTCTTCTGCACAAATCAACTTCAACACCTTAAGAAACATAACTTCAAAATAAAAGCTACAGTCAGTATAATAAACACAGCATGAATCAAATAATTTATACAAACATTCCTCTAAAGGCAGTGACCTAGTTTGACCTGGGAGTAACTCCAATTTTTCATACGTATGAAGAAAGAAGCTATACTTAAATAGGTTAGTGCGTGGTTGAAATGGTGCAAGGTTAAGTGTGTGGCTATTTCTAGAAGGTTTAAATTTATCAGGAGATAGATAGTTGTTCTTTAATTAGTAACATGGGGTGTTAACTAGATTATGCAACAATTTAAGGCATTCATGATCGCCCCCCTGGGGCGGAGGTTGTAAACCGAGTTGTTATTTATTTAAGACATTCTTCCTAAAATTGGAGAGTTGGAATTTCCCCTCATAAGCCACTACTGGCAAAAAATCACCTACAGTGCTTGTCGAATGGGTGCCGCAGTGCTATAGTTGAACTGCAAGGGCGGGGCCGAGCCCCTACTTAGAAAATTGAAGGGAGGCTGGACTCTATTGAGCCCCGGCTAACTTTGAGCACTGACTGTGTTGATTGGTATGCTCTATATTGTACTACGCACATTACAACGATGCATAATATTGATTAATACAGTAATATTATGTATATGTAATAATGATAATGATTCAGATCTGCTACCACGTCTGCATCGCATTCCTTCATGCCACATAAAATGACTATGGAATTCTTGCTTTCAAATCAATAAATATACTTAAAGGCATTGTCGCGTTGTCGTGATGGCGTAGAATAAGACACTGCCACCGTGACTTCAAAGCATTAACTGTTTATTGGTCGAACCTGTGCCGAGAAAAACATGTGACACTCAAAGCACAACAGCATAGCGGCGAGCATGGTGTGTCAAGCGCGTGACATGACTCGTCAAAGGTCGTAACGTAATCGCTGCTATATATAATATATGCATACCTTCTGCAAAGTACAAGACTATTTGCATCTCGCGTTGACTGATATCTACCAGTTGTTAGTAGATGAAATGCAAGCCCCAGAAAAAGATAAACTAGTATGCTTATGTGTCAGTATAATCGCGCAGTATTAGACTGGGCATCAACCAAACTGTTTCTTAATATCTGCAGCTCTTTGTATTCATGGTATTTTAACAAGCAGCCTAAAAGACTGCAGATTCTTCTTCTATATGCATATGAGGTATATTATTGTGAATCAACAACGCACTAAGAAACGTTTTCTTCGAGGAAGCATACAGAGCTGAATATATATTGCGCCTACCTGGGCGTCATTTTACATATTTAAGAGGTGAATCGTTTTGCTTTGTGTACATGTGCATTCGGCTAGCTCGCAGATCAGAGTATATATCATCAACCTGCACAGTTGGCAGAGTAGGAATTCACAAGACAAATTTTAGCGCAGTGCCTTGTTTAGACTTTTCTACATTTCTGTACGGAAGCTATGACACTACAACTTCGCCTGAAGATACTGTGCTTGTTGTGCACGCCATGTTTTAATTAATGGATGGCACATGCCAAGTCATGTAAGACTGTTTTGAAATTATTGGCACAGCAGCACCGTCTGTTATTTTGTATGTATATTTCTGGCCAGGAGCACATCCAAACAGATATATTTTGTGTTGCAGGCGAAGCAGGGGCCACTTAGGTTTGGCAGCTCTAGATGGGCACATTGGACCTAGTCGTTCCTCTCCCCACTTTAACATTTACATTTCAGCAACGCGCGAAAGACAATGTTGGATTCCGTAAATATTCAATTTCAAATGCATTATGGATGGCTGACTATTGAAAGAACTATGAAGTGATGCCTGGAAACCTGTGCACCAACTTTCGTCCCATATTAGTTACTAATGCCTTACAATGTGTCTTAAAGCTCTTCATCTGATGCACCTAAATTTGGTGCCATAGTGGAGAGGAGTGCAGTAGTTTGACTTTACCTGGGGTGGCAAAATTCCTCACAACACTGCTACATCAAAGTCAACGTCTTTGTGTGCAGCAAAAACATTTTCAAATGTATGTCTACAAAGGCATCAAAGGAGGATTAGGGGTTGGGCTGGGCTACTGCACGGCTTGCTCTCCCACACATTTCATGAGCACTTTAATAATATTCTTTGCATCATATCTGACCAGGCAGCTCAGCAGCAGGAAAGTGACCTTTTTTCCGGCCCTTCGCTTATCATAAATGCAGATCACTCAAAAGCTCCTGGTTGCCTTTATAATAAATGTTAACATTTCGTTATGTAATCTGCTGTTCCGTGTAGACACATTTATTTAATCTTCAGGTTGCCTAATTCCTATACCGCCATACCGACATCTTCATAATTATTATTAAAATATATGTACTGAAGCACATTGACTGCTTCCATTCGTGGACACCCCTTGCACAAATAGAAAAAAGAAGGAAGGCATTGATAAAGCATATGTCTTTTTTCCTAAGCACAGCAGATGTCGTGCAAGGTGTCTGGGTATGCAGAAAAAAAACTCTACATCTTTAAGAAATTGAAGGTTTCATTACTATCATCCTTGTGAACTTGACCTCTTCCTCATAAAAGATTAATGCATGCAAAATGCAAAATTAAAAAAGAGAGAAGGAGATAAAAGATACACAGTTGGTGTTTCATCTGCATTACCACCCTTTCTTTCGTACTATAATGGTGTTAGCATAATAGCAGCTAGTGAGGGCATGTGATGTTATGACCTAAGATATGCCATTTAGTATAAAAACTTCAAAGCTTGCTGCTTGAAACATGGCTGAGTGCTTGCCCTAAACATCACTAAGCTGTGTACCTTGTGTTTGGGAAAACAGAGAATTTACCTGCAGCATTTAGTACAGCATAGCTCACATACGTAAGTCGCTTGGTGGTACATCATCTTATAAAGGCCTTACGTCATGTGCTCTGATTAAAAAGCCAAAGTTATGAGTGCAAAATTCATCTTTCATTCGTGCTTCCCTAGCGGCAACCCTAATTTGTCAAGAAAGCAGCAAGTTTTCATGTGTAATCTTTAAACCTTGCTGCCGGACTCTTTAAAAAGGTTTCATAGAAAAAATAAAATAGATACGGTTTGTATTTACCAGTGGCAGAAATACATACTGAAAAAGACTTCTTGAGTAGTTTCTAATTTTGACTGAGGACTTCTTTAAGTAAATATATGCAGAAATTTAGGCATCACAATTACTAAACTTATACCTGAAGGTTTTTGTAATTTGCAAAGTAGCAAATCATATATGATGTGCTCTTGAGCTTGGGCCATCCAACACAAAGTTAATCTCTTGTAAAAGTTCTGAGTTGACTCAAGATTACCCTTAGAGCTGTGCCACTCAAACTACAGTTGAATAGGGATGTAAGCAATCACTAAATAAAAATTAATCTTCATTCAAACAAATATAAAGCTTTTTGATCTGATGCTTTCAGTGCACCCTTAAGCTCGGTAAATAAAACAAGGATTTCCATCAGGTTGATATCTTTAGCGTTCTATGGCAAAGCTGCATACAAAACAAACAGCTGCTGAACTGACGCTCACGATATATACGTGAAAGCCTTGTCATTACATGCTAAATTAATGTTTGATATCCAGTTTCCGTGCATTTTTGTAGTCCTCACATTCATGGCTCTCATATACCTGATGTGTATGCTCACGGATATGCCTCTCCGGCCTCCACCGTGGCATCATCGCGGTGGCTGTATGCATTTACTCTCGTGCATTATTGTTTATTTAGCTTTTCTTGCAGTACCACACAGGCAGAAAACAGCATGTTATTTTCCGTTGTCTATATAGTTCTGTTCACATAACTCCCAATTTCATTTTGGACCACATTATATTCCACTATTAAACATTTATAACCAAACAAAAATTTGAGTTTTCTTTGAAAGAACTTCATAGCCAAGTTGGTAGGTTTTAGTAAACAGTGTTTTCAGGTGCTAGATGATACATGTCTTTCCCTATAGCCTGTAATTATGTACCTTGTCCCTTTATCATGTGTTATCCTTCCCCTTGTACATCTCTTCGAGCAGCCAAAACTAATGGAGGTTATTGTTTTGTTATTGATACACGGAGCCCTTAAAGGCATTCAGGTGAGCGCATTATTAACAGGGGAGGGGGATTACAAACATAGAAGAGATTACAAAGTAATACTTACAATAAATAATAGAAAAAAGTACAGAACAAAAGTATGCTAACATTGTTTAGCTATTAAGAAACAGAATCGAATAAATCATAAATACTGCAAAATGAAAGTTACGCACACAGCACAACCAAATGTTTAAAATATGCATGCCCACATAGATTATGGTATTATTACAGGTATTTATTAGTAACTCACAAAACCAACTAAAGAAAAATGAATAAGAAAGGAAACTAATTAAGAGTGCATAGAATGCTGAAAAATTTTAGAGTGACAGAGTGTGTGGCAATATCAGAGGGAAAGCAGTTCCATTCAGTGATGGTGCAGGGTATAAAGGAGCATCCGTATTGTAACTTATGACATGGTATGTACTTGAACTTGACATGGTGATCCCGGCAAGAAAAGACGACAGGCTGTGACTGCAAGAAATCATTATGAAGAGAAGTATGATTATAAAGTTTGTCAAGCAGGCAAAGGCTTATTGATTCGTGGCGAAGTGATAGTGCTTATAAATCAGTACGTGCTTTTAATGATGACGCGCTAGTGTAAGAGGAATGATCGGAAAATATGAAGCGAGCAGCTCAGATTCGAACAAATGCAATCTCGACAACAATGCATGCCTGCCAAAATGCTATAGTAGCGATGCGCATTCGAGCTTTGTGTGGATCAGTGCAGTGTAAACAAGTTGATGTATGTTGATAAGAGCATGCTTTAGGTTTCGTTTTATGATGCCAAGAGAGCGATGAACTGCTGCAAAGATGGAGTAAATGTGGTGGCTTCATGTTAAGTCGTAATGTAAATGAAAGCCTATGCAGGTAGCTGAATGTTAAACTGGGATCTTCGAAATAGTCGATGACTTGTGAATTAATAATGTGTTCCATAAGTTTGCAAAATGTACTGGTTAATGATATTCATTGGTAGTTAAGAGGTGAGAAACATTCGCGGGATTTATAGAACGGGATGGCTTTAGCCACTCGCCAGTTTTATGAATCGACCAAGAAGGGCATGTCGCAGAGACACTGTGACACATCCTTTAGTAGCTTGTTATTAAATTCGCTATAATCTGATGTAGATGAAGTTTTTAATCTGTTTAGTAAGGTAAAAATGCCTTACTCATTGATAACAACTTCAGGCATGTCAGATGGCGTCGAGAAGTCAGGGCATGCAGTGTTGTCTTCGCAGGTGGACACTCAACAAAACGTGTTATTTAGTAACTGCACACATTATAACTCGGGAACTACATCACCAAATGAATTAGGACTATGTCAGGCTGAGAATAGGGGTTTATTACGTGCCATAATCACTGTTGTTCATGCGAAATCATAGACATAATCTGCTGGTGTGTGGAGTTTAGCAGCGTCTGGTATTCTTTCTCTATTGCAAAAACCAGCGTCTTCCAGTGTGAAACCAGCGCGCTTTTTGGCGCTGGGTCGCACTGGGTACGCTGGCACTCACTGGGACTCACTGGGACACCAGTGAGAACGCTGGATTAGAGCTGGGCCACACTGGAAGAGACGCTGGTTCCACTGCCTTGACGCTGGGGCGCACTGGTTTGTGCTGTACAGGCCCTAGTTCTCGCTGCAGTTCGCTGGTTCGCACTGGAAACTGCGATGGTTGTGTTTGTGCCGCGCTGGTTCCAGTACGCAAGGACGAGCGCTGCTGATTATTAAATGCTTTATACAATTTCATCGCTTGATACTAGTCTCTTGTCCTAAATAACGCTATATCTTGGAGTTATAAAACCATATTTCGTGTCACAGCTTGAAATAAAGGTGCGTGAGCTGCCCTGTTTATTCATGCACATTTGAAACTGAAAATCACTTTCGTTTTTTTTTTCATTTTCCCTTTTCGCTGGGCGGATAGCTAAGTTCTTGACCGAAACCACGTAAACGCAGAGGACGCCGCGTTATTTAGTAGTTCGCACGTAACGTATGATTGGAGTTGTCGCCGTCGTCGCAGTGTTGTTGAGTGGACATGAAATGCAGAAGTCGTGAAGACACACGCGAACAGACTCCGAGTTCGAAGCCTATCGCTGACTGATATTATCGCACCGATAACAAAGCTGAGGAGATTCGCGCGCTTCCACTCTCCCAATTGTACTAAAAAAGTTTTAAGGCTCAAATGCACATATTTTAGCTTTCGCCAGCTACCCGCGCCGAGATTGGTCCCCACCGATGCTTAGGCCTAGCGTAGCCGCCACGTCCGTCCTCACGCTATCGGCGCGTCTAGGCTCAGGAATCAAGACATCTAACAAGGATAAATCCCTCTATATTTCACCTTTCGCATCGCTGTTCTTAAATAAACAATTGGCTCATGTCTACAGTGCCAGCACAAGAAGCCATGACCGCTGATGTGACGCGTCATAAACACAGGTATATGTGCTATCGCCGAAGGCTACCAGCACTAGCCTGCGCTTCTCTGACGACGATATATGACTATACAGGCGTGTTGACTGAAAAGCATCACTGAACTAAGGAAGCGTTGAATATCCTTTGCGTGAAGAACAAGAAACAGGTATCGAAATCGGCAGTAACCGCCCATACACCAAGCCGGGTCGGCGCTTCATTTAGGACTTTTTTTCGAAGTTAAAATAGCAATCGCAAGTGAAAATCGATGTTGTGGCACTTCCAAGCATACTGCTGAATACGGACAGCGACTTTTTCTTTCTGGTACAGGCTTGAGTTTTAGTTGCTGGGCGATAGCGCATCAACCATGCCTGTACGAGACGTAGCTCTGCGAAACAAACTGCTTCCCGGTTTTGACATGACAAATTATCCGTCAATCTCTGTCTGCTGACGTGGCGTATTCAAACAATTAATGAAACAGGAAGCTAAAATGATAGCTATCGAAGAATCATCAATATTAGCCTTTGAAAAAAAGAATAAATACAAAGCATTGTATATGCTTTTGAGTGAATCGCATGAGCTTGAATGCCTACATCCGGTTCAATAAATTGATGATATTCATAAGGTCAAGGCACATTTACAAACTTTGAACGCAGAAAAATACAAAGGTGTACTAGTGCGTGTGCGAGAGCAGCGTTTCCTGGAAGAACAGCCTTGCAGTGCGGCCCTTGGTGATGAGCTCCGACACGCGCTGTCAAAAGAAATACTAGAGATAGAGTATGGTGGAATCATTGTTAACGAGCCTACTCTAATAACTAAAGCATGTTTTGAGCTTTATCAAAAACTATTTCGAGACCATATGCCATTGGATACAGATGCTGCCAAAAAAATTGTATCGTTGCTGCCCCAGTTAAATCAGGATCAGTACGATTACACAAATGAAAACATTTTTAATGAGGTAACCTCATGCATTGGTTCGTTAGCGAAGGGCAAGACACCCGGCCCGGATGGGTTTACAGCCGAATTTTATCAGTGTTTTCGTTCCCTCTTATCGCCTTTATTACTTCAGGTGTACCGAGAGGCCTTGGAAGTAGGGTACCTAACCGCCACAATGTACGAAGGACACACCGTCCTTATAGCCAAAAGCGATGATGAAAAGAAATTGCAAAAAGTTGACGGATATCGGCCTATCTCCTTATGCAATGTGGATTATAAAATTTTTGCTAAGGTATTAGCTAACCGTTTGCACGCTGTAGTAAGATCTGTGGTCGATGATCATCAAACATGTGGCATCAGAGGCCGGTCCATTCAGACGAACATTCATGTTGCGAGATCGGTGCTCTGCTTGTATTTAGAGCCACATTGTATGAGTATTCTTAAGGAACAAAATTTCCAAGGCTTTAAATTACTGACTAATGAGGTTCGGGTTATTGCGTATGCAGACGACGTGGCCTTTTTCTGTACCGATAAAAAAAGTGTAAACACTGCTTTTGCAATTACAGAAGAATATTGTGCTGCTTCTGGTGCACGCGTTAACTTTGAAAAAAGTTCAGGTTTTTGGTTTGGATTATGGGCCACAATGCCATCACATTACGAAGTAATTCAATGGAAAGAAGATGTGCGTTATTTAGGTGTGCCTCTCTCACAGTATCGAAATAGCAACGCTCATTGGTCGGGAGAAGTTGGCAAAATTCAACGTAAAGTGAATTCATGGCGAGGGCGGAATTTGTCTACGTTCTTTCGAGCCTAAGTGTGTAACGTTTTCTTAGCTTCCCGTCTTATTTATGTGCTCCCAGTACTGCACTGCTCAAGACTTCGCCTTCAGGCACTGCATCGCGTATTTGCAACATTCATTTGGAGTTCGAGCTGTGAATGGATGCGGCGCGACAATCTGTTTCTCCCCCTTGAACGTGGTGGTCTAGGATTAGTACACCTCTTCGTCAGGCAAATTTTTTCTCGCCTGTTGTTCTTTCGAGACATTGACCATCCGTTCTTGCGGGAAATGTTGCAACTGCGTTTAGTTCATTATGTTGCTGACATAGTAGTGTCATCAACTGTCAAAGATGTCCCACAGGCTCCTTGGGGCTTTCTCAGGGAGGTTGTTGACACCTTTCTTTTCTTGAAAGTTAGATTCAGCCTGGAGTACGTGTTCACAGCGAGTCGAAAAGCAATTTCTGCGGCACTGGTTGACTCTATTTTCTCAAATCCTTTGTATCGTGCACTTTATTTAAGCCGACGTTATCAGGATGCACTTAAACGCGTCCGAAAAATGTGTGTGCCTCCTGGAGTAAAAATATTTTTCTTTAAATTACATTCGGAAACACTCCCTGTTAAAACTTGGTTGAATTCAAGGGGTTGCTTTGTGCCGTGGTCAACAAACTGTCGGCTCTGTCAACGTGCCGAAACCATAGATCACTGTTTCACTGACTGTAGGGACGCTGTATTTTTTTTGGACATTCTCCAACGGACGCTTAAAAAGGACGTTGACATGACTCCATACTCAATCAGGTTTCTACCATTTAAGGTTACAGGTGGTCCCCCTATGACATGTTCATTGTACTTGGTTTATATAGCCTGTAGAGAAGTAGACTCTGTGATCGCCATGCCGAAAGCCTGCGAAGTACAAAATCCTTCTTCGCGAAAGTGCTGCGTATGTAAGGAGTGTGTACGCTGTGCAGGAACCTCCGCCAGACTGGATGCACTTGTTGGATGCTTGTGTGTGTCTGCCTGAGTTTTAAGTGTGTAGTTGTGTCTACTTTGTATGGTATGGTATGGTATGAAGAACTTTATTTAGGTCCGGAGGGATCAGTCTGGGACTGATGCGGGCCGCTCCCACTTCGGTACAGAGAGGCCGAGCCCCTCTGCTATCACACGGGCCCTCTGGACAGCCCTGAGTTGGTCCGCCAGCACTTCACTGTGCAGCATTCGCTGCCACCACTGTTCACCTCGGGAACCATCACCGGCCAACGCCAAGCAGCGCCACAGCATGTGTTGTAAATCGAGCAAACCCCTACACTTACTACAATAGACTGAAACCCCGCAGTCCGGATTAATTTTATTCATGATGACCGGGTTAGGGTACGTCCGTGTCTGCAGAAGCCTTAATGTAACCGCCTGCGGCCTACTTAATTTAGGATGTGGCAACGGGAATGCCCTGTGCCCTAAGTAATAGTGCTTGGTGATTTCGTTGTAGGTTAACAGTTGGTCCCTGTACTCAGGAGCGGGAGATCCAGCCTTTCAGGGAGTACACGGCACACTAATCATCGTGCCTCCCTGTGCGCCACCTCGTTGAGGTTACGCGGGGCTCCCTCCACTGTCCCCATGTGCGCCGGGAACCAAGTAACGGTATGCGAAGTGATATCCCTACCCTGCAGCAGTCTGTTAGCCGGTTCCGCAACAAGTCCTCTCGAGAAGGCTGTAACCGCAGATCGCGAGTCGCTAAACACCAAAACTCTTCTAGAATCAATTAGTGCTAAAGCAATAGCCACCTGTTCAGCAACCCCCGGGTCTCTGGTATAAATGGAAGCAGCATTTCTAACGCTCCCTTTGCCATCTACTACCACCACCGAATAAGCATTTTTACCATTAATCCATGCGGCGTCAACAAACGCAGACTCCTCCTCCTGATCCTTTGCCTCTCGCAACAAAGCCCTAGCTCTCGCGACCCGCCTCCCTACATTGTGCACGGGGTGCACATTCCGCGGAAATGGACGAACCATGATATTTGCCCTAAGGTTCACGTTCAACTCGTGTAGAGGCGCCGTATCGTGTGACACAGCCACCGATTCTTCAATTGACTGTCATATATACCTACCCGCTGGTGTACCTAGCAACCGCTCCCTCTGTGCGGTACGTTGAGCCTCAGCAATTTCATCTAAACTATTATGCAAACCCAGTCGTAACAACATATCGTTTGACGTAGTCATAGGCAGACCAAGCGCAGCCTTGATGGCTTTTCTGATTAATGCTTCCAATTTATTTTTCTCCCCCCTATTCCAATTTAGCATAGCTGCCACATACGAGAAATGACACATAATAAATGCGTGAACTAAGCGCATCGCACCTTCTTCTCCTAAACCCCTATGCCTATTAGAGATCCTTCTTATAAGTCTTATGGCCTCCTCCGTTTTCTTGGTAATACGCTGAATGGTTCTAATGTTCGATCCGTTCGCTTCAACTACAAAACCCAGGACCCTGATTGCTTCAACTTTGGGTATCACCGACCCTTCCCTAGTATGAATTCTAATGCAAGGCTCAACTTCCGGTACCCAACCCCTCGGCCTACGACCTAGCTTCTTAGATTTGAAGATCAACAACTCCGACTTTTTAGTGGAGCACTTGAGCCCCATGAGACCCAGGTACTCCTCCGTAAGCGTTACCACCTGCTGCAGCCTAGCCTCAAGCTCCCCATCACTACCACCGACACTCGATATAGTAATGTCATCCGCGTAGATAGAATAGCCAATATCCTGCACAGTGTCCAGTCTATTAGCCAACTTCTACATCGCCAGATTGAATAACATAGGCGAGAGTACGGATCCCTGCGGAGTACCACAGCAACCCAATTTAACGACTTCCGATTTTAGCTCCCCAAACCTTTGTAATACACCTTGAATTTTTTTCCATGTAATAAAGAAAAAAAGCTGACGTGGCGTAGCGGTAAAGTGCCGGGTTTGGGATGTGTAGGTCGGACGATCGAATCCTGGTCGGAGCAGTTTATTTTTATTGCACTAAAACGCTCTTGCTTTCTGTATTCAAAAAAATGTATACGGCGCCCAGGCACCGCATATTTACCGTGCTAGAGCTGTTTTTCGCGCTAGTAGCCAGAGCCTCCCAGCACACTCCGCCTTCCCAGTACCCCAGCATCCAGCGTGCTGCACTGGGCCCATAATCCGGCGCACTAGGTGGGAGTGGCACTGGGTTTTGCAATAGGGTTGTCACATAATATGTATATTTGCAATGTCTTGGAATTTTTGTTTCTTTTATTCGACATTCTATAGACCACTTCATATTATTTGAGATGCTACAGACTTTTATTGATTGTTTTGTTGCATCTAATGCTGAGAAAAGGGACAACAATTTTGATGCAAAAGTGGCTCTAAACATAACCTAGTTCCCTTCAATAGCTCGAATGCGTCTGCAAAGGTGTCTAACTGAAGATTATGCAGAGTAACGTTGGCCCTATTGTAGCACCTAATGTATTTAGTAGTGTTTTGTTTTGTTAATGAGAAGTTAAGCAGACCTACTATAACTGCATTATCTGACAGCCCGTCCATGTGTGTAATGCCTGAAAAGGTTAGAGGATCGCTCGTTGAGATGAGGAAGAGGAGGAATAAACATTTGTTTTAAACAGTACCTAAGGTTAAGCCCCAGTTCTACTCTAGGTGAGAGGTCTCCTCATTCCAGGAATCCTCTGACCTTCGCTGCCTCCTTGGCCCTGGCGACGAGGCGTCGTTCTTGTTCCAGGTCCTCGGAGACGAGCTTGGCCTTCCGCGTTCCAATGAGGTCTTCGCTTTCTTTTCTGGCGTTATATTCTTTCGGTGAAGGCGATGCGTCTGTATCTAGATGCCACGGACACTCTAGGAGCAGGTGTGCCAAGATGCCCGGTAAACCACACATTGGACAGTGGTATCCTTGTAGATTGGGTATGTGCATGAGTATTCTGTGGGTGTAAGTGCTACTCTGTAGTCTTCTGAGTGTGGCACTTTCTTCTTTGTGGAGCTTTGGGTGAGGTAGCGGGTACACCCTGCGTTCCAGCCTGTGATGTTGAAGGATAGCTGAGTAGGTGACGGGTGTGGTCTCTGCCTTTGCTGACCCAGACCGGGCATCTCGAGAGTACGAAGCAGTGGCCCGGCATATGTGGCCTCGGGCTGCGGCGTGTGCCACTTCGTTCCCCTCCAGCCCCTCGTGCCCAAGAACCCACATCACGTAGGTGTAGGGGATCGGAGTGCTGAGGTGCTTGATTATCTTTAGTGCTTCTGTCGACACGCGACCCTGACAGCTGCTTCAGAATCGGAAAAAACGACAGCTGCGTCATTGCACGTGGTATTTGCTAGGGCGATCCCCGTCTTTTCCGCAGTCTAAGAGCTTCGTGCACAGACTGTGGCAGACGCTAGCTCTCCGCCCTGAGAATCTACGACATTCAGGGCGTAAGCGTTTCTTTTCAGGTATTTGGCTGCGTCGGTGTATCTGGCTTCCGGATGTTGCCTGTATCTTCGCTGTAGGGCATCCACTCGGGCTTGTCTTCTTTTCTTGTGGTACGTGGGGTGCAAGTTGCACGGAACTGGTGCTATATACACTGGGATTCGCGGAAGTTTGGAGGAATTCCTTTTTTCTTCTTTTTCTCCATGGTGGCTATAAAGGTTTCACCGTAGCGCAGCCGGCGCAGCACTGATCTTACGGTGGGCGTGAGCTTCAGTCGTTCTTACTGACTGACTTTATGAGCTTCAGCTAATTCTTGCCAAGTGCTGTGTGCGCCCATCTTGAGAAGTCTCGTAGTCGACGCCGTATATTTTAGGCCCAGGGCAATTTTGATGGCTTTTCATGTTCGAATGATAATATTTTTCTACCTCTGATGAGATCTAGAATATTGGCAATGTACACAATGAACCGATTGGGAGAGTAATGAGTTGCGGTAACGTGAAGTGTAGACAGGAATGAAGGAAAATATGCTATTGAGCGTGAGCAGCGGTGACAGATTCTGTTGTCCAGTTAATAACGGAAAAATTAAAATTGCCCTAAATGATCAGAGTAGAATGCCAAAATAGCATATGCACTTCATTTAGCCTGTTTTGAAACTCGCTTGAAAATGCATAATTTACATCTGTAGGGCAGTAGTATGGACCTATGATAACATTCTGCTTGAGCAAGAAACTGAAATTAAAGGTGCTCTAAGAATGAACGAATGCCAGTTGGAACTGCAAGAAATTATTTTTTTAAAGGTATGGGCATGCCCCCTTCTCAGCAGTTGCATCATTCACAACAAAAAGTGTTGTATGGAGATGTGGAAACAGAAATTTTATTGGAAGCGGCGGCGAGGCAACACCACAACGACCCCACGTGGGAGACCTAAGCCCCGTCGGCGAAAGCTCTGTAGGACTACGAATAAAGTTGTTATCAACCAAAAATACTTTCGTTTAGCCACCTCTTGGTTAGTACAAGAAGACATGCCGCGCATGAATCATTGAGTGATGAAAGTGACATATATTTTAACATCACACTTCAAACATTTATGTACAAGAATGACAGGTTTGTAGAAGTCTTATGGGTGTGTGGTTGCATAAGCTGTCAGTTTCCAGACTTGCAGAAGATGAAGATTTTGCTTGCCATTCCTAGGCCATGCTGAGACAAACGCACTGCACAGTTTACTTCCGAGTCCCAAACATACGCGTCGTCGTCGACCAAGAGCTTGTTAAAAACCAAGCGAACGAAGTGTGAGCTGTCTCATACTGAAGACAAACTTCAAAAAATTAATAAGAAAATAAATATTTCTGTCATCCTGCTTGGTTATTTCCTGTTCCTAAGTGATGGAGTAGTGCAAAAGTGACATATATTTTATTTGTACATATTTTACTCAACCCACCGCAACAGTAAAAAAAAAGAAAAGTATGGAAGGAAAAACTAATTATGTGAACTTATACAGATGGAGCATACTTTCTTTTTTAATGTTGAAGTAAACAATATATACACATGTGAATACGATATGTGCATGCATCAGATTAACTTTCATCAGTCGTATTATGTCGGCAAGACAGTAAGGTGGGCGAATCGGTTAGGACTTATCTTACTTTTGGTAACAGCTAGCGCAAAGGTACGACGACTAGAAAATCTTATTAAATACACGAGGAGGGCTGTTCATGGTTTGTGGGCACTTTTCTTTAATGCTATATGTCATATCCGCGACCGCGGCGACCAGGCCGCAATGGATAAGCGCAGCTTATGATCGAGTTTTCCTTTTCATTTCACGCGCTGATAACCACGAGTTATTACAACGCGGCAGTTTCTTGACCTTTGGTAATCCGGCTTAGGCAAAGCTCCCGTCGCTGTGTGTCGCCTCACGTACGCCGTACGCGATGCCGGCCACGCAATAATAGATTCACTCTTGGATGGTATGCTCGCTGCGTGACGGAACCCCGCAGGTGAAGGGCATGTGAAAATAGTCCATTCTTACTACGGGGGGTTCGATATACGACCTGCGATTAGACGGAGGATTCTTCGATTAACTGCGTAGCAGTTGAACGGCCCAATGCTTCGCGCTGCCCGATTGCAGACGGTGCATGTCGTAAATTTGTCGTCCAAATGAACATATTTGAATTTCGCTTGAGTTTTACTCGCGCAAAAACTTTCAACGACTCGCTGACTTCCCGGCTGTCGCCTAAGACGCTTTTAGGTACAAGCCCGGCCCGGGCCTGAGTCAGCAATTGCCCCGGGCGTCCTCGCGACCGAATTTGGCAGATGCGGCTGACAACGCTTTCTGTCTCGCCAGCGCTAGTCGTAAAATCACGTTTTGTTAGTGTGTTGACGATACATGAAACGTCGGTCGCTTCCGTATAGCAGCTCTGTAGGATTTCGCGTTTTTTGTTATTGTGCTACACAGTACGTGCGACTGCTTGCGATCACTTTATTCAGATGGTCATACTTAAAGCGAGTATATATATGTTTTCATACGACGTCATCTGCGATAGAGCAGGCAGGCCAGATCGAGGTTCCGTACTCGCTAGAGCCTTTCCTTGCCGTACTGCGCGTACGCTATCACGGATAGGTCGTTTATATGGACGGCAGGCAATAATAATAAAAGTAACCCGGCCCGAGAAAGGAAACCATTCGACATACTGGCCCTGTAGATAGATTCATGTTTGCCGAATCGCACCGTATGTATGTATGACTGTCTGATGACTCACAGTCAACGGCAAATGCGTTCCCCGAGCTAATCATTTCATGCCTTTCGGCAGGGGCTGCATGCGGTCATCGGACGCTTCACTGACACACGGGCAGTGCAGCCGCTAGCATCGATGAGCCTGGATCTGCGCAGGGTCTGCGCAGACAGCGGGTCTCCGTCTGTAATTTTCGTCCGCAAGTTGTCACACTCTGGTCAGCACATCACCTAGCCTGCACCCCAGACGCTTGGGAATGCCTACATAAGGAAAAGCATCGCTCGGCTTCTTTGCAGTCAGCGGCAAATACATGCCCGCAACTAATCATTTCATGCCTTTCGGCAGGTGAGCCTTTTTTCTTACTTATTTTATCCTTAAAATTGTTTTGCCGCTGACTGCACCGAAATGCCTTCTTATTGTGCTGCTTGCTCTAAGCCCTTACTTTTGTATGCGAAATTTTTAACATGTTCGGCTTGCCAAGAACGTTTCCACC
The DNA here is from genome assembly GCF_050947875.1 of Dermacentor variabilis. Lineage (NCBI taxonomy): Eukaryota > Metazoa > Arthropoda > Arachnida > Ixodida > Ixodidae > Dermacentor > Dermacentor variabilis. The sequence continues at coordinate 201,104,919 of NC_134570.1, read as the reverse complement.
TTGGAGAACGATGCTCTACAGTAGTTGAAAACAGCTACGCAAAAAATGAGTTCAGTTAGACGTGAAACCTGGCTGTGCCAAACATCACGACCGGAAGAAAGCACACAAGGAGACTTCACACAGACAGCAAAAGAAGAAACGTTTGCACAGCAATTTTTTGTTGTAAATGAAAAACTAGACCTAATTGCATCTAACGTAGAAATACTCGCCGCGAAAGTACACGAACTTCTTACATTTAAGGACACGATTGGAAAGATCGAGAACGCGATACAGGAAGTGCGGACTTCGATAGAATTTCTTTTCACAAAATATGACTCGGCATTGGAGACAGTCAACAAAAATCAGACGGAGGTGGCGGAATTACGTTCCAAGGTTGACTCGCTGTCTTCTATCGTCGAGTTCCAGTCAGACCTGATATACAAAATAAGTGAGCAAATGAATGAAATGTAGAAGTACAATAGGAGAAAGAATTTTGAGATCCACAGGTTCCCCAGCAAGCCAAAGGAGAACTTGCAATCCTTCCTCAGTGATCTTGCGCAGCTACTTGAGGTGTCTAACTTTGCAGCAACTCAAGTCTCAGCTATCCAACGTCTACCCAGTAGGGACAATACTGCACCAGCTATTCCTGTTCAGATGTTCTCTGTTGAAGCGAAGGAACAATGGTTTCGATCATGTAAAAACTTGCCAGGATTACTTCAGAATGATTTTCCACGGTTGTATTTCAATGACAACCTCACACGGTTTAATCGTGAGCTGTTCTGGCTAGCTCATACTAAAGCAAAGGAAATGTGCTTCAAGTACGTCTGGACAAGAAGCGGCAAGGTGTTTGCAAGGAAAGCAGATGGCACTCCACTCGTTCGAATTAACAGAAAATTGGACATCTAGTCATGGGTAGTACTTTCAATGTTTGCAATGACCTTTTAGAAGTTTCTCGGTTTTTTTGTTATCCGGGTAACAACGCTTTCCGTGTTACTCACGTAAACATCAGAAGCATTCGTAAGCACTGGGACCATTTAGTAGCTATTCTATCTTCGGTTCCATTGCTTTTCGATGTCATCGTACTCACCGAGAGAAATATCTCGCGAGGTCTGTTTTCTAGTTTCGCGTTATCGAGCTATCAGTCTTTCTCTTTTTTTTTTGTCCGGTCCGGAACGGTGGAGGCGTGGCTGTCTTCATAAAAAACACTTTCTCAGTCTCCAATCTAAAGCTGCATTTCGACCATGCCGAAACTGTTACTCTCCGCACATCTAATCGTTGATTTTCATTGGCCTTGCTTTCTGTATATCGTCCCACTTGTGGTAACACGCGTCTTTTTTTTGACTGAGCTCGACTCTGCGTTATTACCTTTAGAAACCGATGACTGTTTTGCCTCACAGGTGACATTAATATATATACGTTACGTCCAACAGTAGGAATATTTCTGGTTATTTAGATACGCTATCTAAATGGGGAATTAAAATGACAATCCATGCAGAAACGCACAAAGAATTCCTATCTCAGCGTCTTGTTTCATCCTGCATTATTCATGTAAATGTTATAGCCCATTATCTGAAAGTAAAATCTACTATTGCACCAGGTTAAGCTTTCTGACCACTACTTCGCCTGCTGTTCACTGAAACAGACTTCGTTATCAGATGCTATTAACTCTATCAAACAAATTTTTATAATTGATCCAAGGCTTTTCGATAAACTAGTCCAGAAAAATGATTGCGATAATTTTATATGTACTGTGTCACCGGAAAACATGTACCGCGACTTTGTAGCTGCGTTTGATGCTTTTAGGCAGGCGACTACACGCGTTGTGAAAATCAGACAACGTAACCTGAGCCAGAAATGGATCACGAGCGAAATCCTAGCTGCTATAAAGGAAAAAGACTTGTTGTGGACTAAGCCCAAGCGGTCATCAAGCTGCAATGACACGCGCTTAAGATATAAATGTGCCAGAAACAAGGTGAATGCAATGATCAGACTTGCGAAGCGCGTTTGTTTTGGAAAAAAATTTCAAGAAGCTCGATCTGACATAAACAAAAGATGGACCCTATTCAATAATCTTAGAGGCGGCAACATTTCAACGCCTAAACAGCGCCTTTCATTTTATTTTTCTGCAGACGACGAAACTGTGGCAAACTTATTCAGTCAGTTATTTTCAAGTGTCTCGTGATCGAGGACACGGCGACCATCGGAGTGTACTTTAACAGACAGCTCGCTATCCGCATATATTTCTTTACTATCGATTGATGAATTAAGGTTCATTGTCTTCAATCTTAAAATGAACAAATCGCCTGGCTTCGACAAAATCTCTGTCAGTGAACTCCAGAGAAATTTCGACGTAATTAAGCATGTATTGCTATCTCTTTTAAAATTTGTTTTGGATGGTGGTGTGATTCCAGTTGATATGAAAACCGCAATTGTAATTCCGCTTCATAAGCAAGGTGCACGCAATAGTATTGAAAATTACAGACCTATTTCGATAATTCCCTGTATAGCTCAAATATTAGAAAAACATGTGGCTCTTACGGTAAAACAGTTTCTAGATAAGCATAGTGCATTATCATCACATCAGTATGGATTTGTACAGGGGAAGGGTACACAAACACTGTTAGAAGCTTTCTCTGATCTTTTTAACATGACACTAGACCGTAACCGGGAAGCATGTGCCCTCTTTATGGATGCCTCTGAGGCATTTCACAGCGTTTGCCAGGACGTTTTGGCACAGAAACTCTCTCTCCTAAGCCTTCGTGGATCATTCTTGAATTTATTAACTAACATTCTGCAGGATAGAGGACAGTGTGGAAAGGCGGGAAATAGTTTGTGTATTTACCTGTATTCATTCTGGAGTCCCTCAGGGCTCAATATTACACCCCCTGCTTTTTAACATTTATGTGAATGATTTGTCCAATGTAGTAGGTAATTACATATATCAATATGCCCATGATACTGTTCTTGTATCCTGTGCAACTAATTACTCTGATGCAATCAGCTCCTTACAGAATGAGGCAAGTAAAGCTATGGACTGGTTTGCGGCTAATTTAATAAGCATCAACCCTTCTAAAACGGGACTTGTCTGTTTCCATAGCCCCATGAAAAAAATCCTGCCTACGACATCATTATTCTTACACACATCGGATTGTTATGAATGTACATGTCAACCTGTTAAAAATGCATCTCTGTTAAGTATCTTTGGTTGCTTTTTGACTGTTATCTTTTATGGAACTCGCAACTATCCCACCTGTGTAAAAGGCAGCGCGCAGTGTCCTGTGTATTATACAATATGCGATGTCTTATGCCAATCTCCGTTCGAAAAATAATAGTCCATGCTTTAGTCTACAGTGTGCTACGTTATGGCTTGACTGTGTATGGCGATTGTACTCTTATGTGGAGCTCAATAATTAATTCAATTTTACGTTCACTGCTGTCAACAGTCGCTTACGATTTGTGTCCAAAGCAACACGCAGACGTCTTTAGGTTGTTGAATTTGCCAAACTTCACTTCCCTGATTGCTGAAAGTGTTGTAATTAAACACTTCTGGAATAATGATTTTAAAACACGATATACGCCTGTCCGCTCCTTAAGACCGAAGGAACCTTACGTCATCCCCAAGACAGCGACAATGTAGGGAAGGAGAACGCGGCAATACTATGTTCCACCCATATTTAATAAATTGCCAGCGCCTGTGTTAGAAGCAAACACAAGACGTGGGATTAAGAAACTACTTAGAATTGTCGATGTTTAATGTAACATGTTGTATAACTGTTCAATATTTTGCTCCGACTTGCTAATAGCTAACTCCGCTATTAACCCTGTGCAATTTTCTGTGACCTGACTGTCAGGCACTGCCAGGCAGTGTCTCAGGCACTGTCAAGCACTGCCTCTGAGGCTTTGGTAGGCCTGCTATATGTACTTTGTTTTCTTTATGCAAAATAAAGATTGTATTGTATTGTATTGTATGTATGTGGGACTCGGTCGAATCGGCACGTACGATTGAGACGCTCTCATGAGATATGCTCGCCAGACGACTTGCCGATGAAATTCTATTTAGTATTTTTCTCGCACACAACTATAAACGAACTTCCTATTGGCGTGAAGACGAATGATGCGCGCGGCATATATGTACTGTACCGTACATATTCGCCTGAAGAGGAACATTACAAATGTGCACATGGTATTCAAATTTTGTTCATTTAATGATGATGTATGTGGGCTGTATGGACCTTTAGCTTGTAATATAATATGCAAAGTAGGAATGAAGTTTTAAGAACACAACAACCAAATTTCTTGACAAATGACCAACTGAGTAAAATCTAGCTGCTTTTCAAATGAAGAAACATGCCCCACAGGAATGTCACTTGCAGCTTTTACAACTGAGCTACCGGTTTTTTTGAGTTGCAAACAGCTAGGGTGTGCAAGACAATTTTGGAACATGTCCTAATTAGCAATAAGTTTCCATAATTTTGAATACAGCCACAATGCATTAAATGCGCATCCTTAGTTACTGTGCACATTGCACCTTTCATAATCTGCACACTGCAGAGCATGTCGCATAACTTGTTTGGTACTCGCTGCATGCATGTAACTGCAAGCCTTTGTTTTCGAGAATGCACCAAATAAGGAAAGTGTTTGTATTCTGTTTGGATGACGCACTTCGGTGGCCAAGAGAAGAAACCTGCAAATTATAATATTTTTTTATTAAGATAGCTACATTGGACCAGCAGGACCTACCTTTAATACCACGATTAAGGCAAGGCAGATGGCACCTGACAAAATCCAGAGACTGTATCATCCACTTTAAGTAACTGGTGAACAAACTTCAATACCATGAGGGGCCAGTGTGTCTTGGCTTTCGTATGACAGGAATAGTCTTGACAATACCAAAACATATGTGCATAAGGGACAGGAGTTGGCTCTGACGGAAACATACTGACGTCTCCATTATAAAGGTCAACAGTAGTGCTCGTGACATGCCCTGCTGCTTAATTTCAAAGAGACTAAGAGATGAATGAAAGGCATAGATAGAAACATTGAGGCGAGCATTATTTCTGTTCTTTTGCGCTATCATGCTTCACTTACCACAAATTAAACACTGCATTAAACACTGCATCAGTTGTCTCTACCTTGCTCATTTTAATAATGGTTCCATTCACAGTCTCAACTGAACAGCGTTACACAACATATTAACTTTTTGCACTACCGTCTCAAAGGGCGTTGGTTAGGCATGCATTTACACATACTCCATGAGTGAGAGGCATATGAACACACTCAGTGCTGCTTTTCAACTGAGATTATTCAATCCATTGAGCAACCTGACTTTAAGCCTTCACAGGTAATTGTTCAAGTCAATGCACATACATTTGCCCACATATACTGTTTGTTCTATATTGATTTCGCTTTTACGAGTAATCATGTTAGATTATATGAGATATTACAAGTCGTGTTAAACATTCAAGGCCGTGATACTGAAGTAATATGGTCTTTAAAATGAAAAAGCATGGACAGGCTATCAAACTGGCAGCAAAAATAAAGAATAAATAATTGATTGTTTAAAAAAAGCCTAATAAACTCGCAACAAAGCATAGAGGAGATAGTGCCTGTTGTGTTCATGAATGGACGGCTCAACAAAGAATGCCACTGGTCAGGCATTTTGGAGGCTATACCACACACAAGTACCACCTTTTAAACAGCTGTACTGAGGATGAAATGCTTTTATACACTTTTAATGCGACAATTCCATCTGTCTGAGAAAATCCATGATTAAATCACCCATGACATGTCTCATGGCTCTTGAAAGTTGCGCTCCAAGTCAGGTATGCTGTGTATATCACTGACATTAAGCAGGAGACTAGCAATACCAGAGTAACAGGGGAATCACCCATTGCAATGACGTCTGATAATTTAGTCAGTGGAGTTAGAGGATCTGTTCGAGACTTGCTTAGAGGTTGGTTAGAGTGGGTTCGAGGCTGGATTAGAGACCGGCTCTTCGCATTGTTCACGCTGCAAAACAGTATTTTGCCGCCTTAAAGATAACGTTGCTGTGACAGAAGTCGCTGTCACAACCTATATCGACATTTAGGGCGAAATGGTTATCAAACACACCTGATGACGAAAATTCAATACTCTTCGACTCGCCGTGGTTGCTATAAGTGTCCTTGGCGTTGTGCTTAGTCTTAAGCACGAGGTCGCAGTATCAAATCCTGGCCACGGCGGCCGCACTTCGATACGCGGGCAAGAAGGCCCGCGTGCCGTGCATTAGAGAACTTTGCACGGTATAGAATCCCAGGAAGTCAATATTAATCCGAAGTCCCCAACTGCGGCGTGCTCGTAATCCGATCGGGGTTCTGGCACGTAAAACACAGGAAATTGAAAAAGATACAAACGTCGCTTTTTTGTGCGGCACTAGCTCTTTGAGTTTTCTTGAGCGGGCGGATGGGTCTCAACATCGCGACAGAAAGGTATGAGAATTATGCGCATAGCGCAATGGGTTCGCGCTGTACTCATCACCGCAGTCGAATAAGGCCGCGTGAAACATGAGGCAACTGGGCAAGCGGTAATCTGAAACGCGCCGTTTCCAAAGCCGTCGACACCGTACGCGCTCCGATTTTGTGAGGACTATGGGTGAGGTTTCACTAGCCGTTTCATATCGTGGCGCAGTAGGGAATGCCCGAGCATGGCCGCGCCAACCACGAAAGTGTGTTTTAGTACACAGATCACGACTAGGCGATGGCTACGCGGCGGCCGATCACCGCCGTGCTGCGCAGTGGGGCAGGTAGTTTTCGTGTGAGGCTCCACAGTGCATGAGTCACTCTCCTACAGCCACCAAAATTCTCTCGTAAGCAGGCACATAGACACGCACGCAGAACTACGAAGAGCAAAACAGGTGCCGTCACCGGCACCGACAACAGTGACGCTGTGCGGGCTTTGCCTTCAGTTTCACTTTTAGTTGATGTGAAAACGAACAGAAGCGAGGACATTTTGCGGCCGTACCCGTCGAAGTTTTGCATTGTCCCGCTTCTGAAGTCAAGTCGCCAGGTGCCGACCGGGGGTTCTGGCAGCGCGACAGGACATTGGGGTCGAAGCGACGAACAAATCGTCTATTATATCGCCCTAAATTAGTTGGCCTGCAATCTGAAAATGTATAAATTTGCAGAAATAAAAAAAAAACTAAAAAGGACGACTTGGACAATATATCTCTCCTTTCTCGTTTCCTTCTCAGAGATGTGTAAAATAAAATAAATAACGCATAAAATAGAAATATCAACTCCGTTTACGCTAACGGGGGTCCTCAATTTTCTAAACTCCCTCTTAAAAATGATGTAGAATTGAGGTTCCTCCTCCTTCTTTCATTCCCATTTTGCGAGGGAGCGAAATGGAGGGCGCTGAACGTTTCTACATCACTGTAAGGGAGCACGGTTTTTAGGCACGTAGTCTCAAGGGAGGTCACATCCCTTAAAATTCCCGTTTCGGGTCATTTCCGTTTACAGTCTAGGTAATAGTGAATGGCGAGAACTAGATATGATGTGGCTGTGGAAGGCCCTTAAAACAGCCGGTGTAAAGTGCGTAAAAAATGTAGATAATAACATTACGGTAATGATGATGATGTACGCTATGAACACGAAAGATACATTCTAAAAGTATAACACATATACTGAATAAAAAAGAGGGAAGAACGTGTGAGAAGCACTACTGCTTCGTCAAAGCGCTTGCAACCCAATAACTTGGAGGCATGTGCTAAAAAGAAATTATTATCGCACCAGCATCCCCTGGCGACAAGGTCCGCTACGAATTTCTGTGGCTAATAGAATATAACACAATGTCACTCCAAAAATCTAGAAGTCCTTTGTTGTCAATAAAGCCTTCTACATTAAGCAACATTACACGATGAACGGAGATGCACTGGCGGTATGCTACAGAAAAGTGTCTCTTTCTCTCAGCGTCTGCTTCCCGACCCTCCAATAGGAGGAGAAGCACGGTCAGCCTCTCTTCACATTCACCGCAAATTGGAGGTTCATTGTCAGTGAAAACAAAACTTGTCGGTGCCATACGTGTTTCCCATCCGGAGTCGACAGAATAGGACTTCGGTTCGGCGTATTTTCATTGCAGACGGTCAGAAACCTAATTGTGGCTCAAATACCTGCAGCTTATTACTTGTTTCAGCGTGCAATAGGCGTTGTCAGTGGCTTCACATGTCTTTCATAGGAAAGGATTCAGATCTGTCGCAGGGACAGCAGCGGTTGGAGTAGCTTGCGGTGTAATTGATATGTCAATTTGAAGTGCTAGTACATTAGCCTCAGTGCCTCTATGGTCAGGTGCCCAGAAGAAAATAATATGCTGTCGATATATATATATATATATATACACGCTCTATATGGCACAAATAGAATTCAATGAGTGCAATATTTTGGTGTTTGCATAGTGGCATATGTGGCTTTTACTACGCTTAGGGAGTCGCTATATGTAATTGGTTTTCATGTTTTCATTTTCTTTTATGCTTCACAACAAACAATAGTGCGCAGGCCTCCGCCGCAAAGATACTTGTTTTGGTGTAGTACATTGAATTACAAGAAGTATGGACCGACTACTGCATAGGATACCCCAGCATAAGACTTCGAAGTGTCAGTGCAGAACATCGTGAACGAGTACATGGAGTGATGTTCTAGGAAACACATACTAATATACGACTCTGGAGCGTCTTCTGTCAGCTCAAATAACGGTGTACCACATCCTATAAGTTGCCACTGCCCTGGTCGCAATGGCGTTGCTGGGGTCATCAGACTACGTTCATGGAGTGGAACCCCCGTTCTCTGCATAAGCTTTTACACGAGAGAAAAGGGTTCTCTCACTAATGGTGGATTGGTAAACAGTATAGCACACGTCACGTCATTTACGGCTACGCAAGAAGCATGTTCAGAGTTCGCTTTACTGGCCAGAAAATGTGTGAAACTCGAATATGATCGTTCAAGATGTAGAGACCATTCATTAGCTTATACGTAAAGAATCGCAGCCGAACTTGTCCTGAAAGCGCCAGTTGCCAGGCGAATACCTAAATTGAGAAAAGGCGCTTGAAGGAACAGACTGATACACTATGACGCCGTGGTTAATCGTGTGCGTATCAGGCTTTTATAGAGATCCATAACGATTTGCTATCACTATCCTATGTTGTGAGTGTCAAAATTAAAAAAAAATAGTTACTGTTTTCAGACGTTTGTTCTTAAACGGCCCCTCGCAGGTCTGGCCATATTGAGCTGACAAGCGCAGTCAATACAATGGGGGTTAAATATCGCGTCTGCTAAGTATTACATCCATGCGCATCGCGGAAAGCGCTTACATTTCAAGCCAACCGCCATTTGCCATCGCGGGCGCCGCGCTCCCAGTCACAGCGTGGACATTTATCGCAGAAATTCCCCTACCCACATGGCAGCGCAATTACGTCGCTCAAAGTGGCACATGACTTTCTGAATTATTCAAAGCAGCAGCACATATTTATTTGCTCTGTTGCTTCAATAGACGGATTAAAGTTCGCAGAAATAGTAAAACATACAAATCGAATGTCTCCGTGCCTTTATTTTACTTCGTACCGTAGCAAGAAATGTGCACTTTCCTTTCGTCTCCTTGTTCCCATGTACTGCAGTCACGCATGCGTATAGCGAAACTATGTCATTTTTTACCGCGTCCCAACGTGAGATCATTCTCTGCCCTCCGTTTGCGTCTGCCTCAGTGTTCGCGTAGCACCGACTCATATTGGCAGCCCGGTGTTCTCTTGCACACCGCGTGAAATGCTGCTCTGCGCGAAACGAGGCAAACGCAACAGCTCGCGCGAAAGACCGCCAGAAGTTCACCACGCTGAAAGAAAAGCGAAAGAAAGGATAGAAGCCCATGAGGTATGTGTCATGCGATCCTCCAGCTCCGGCATGGCAGAACGCAGGTAAGCAATTTCGCTTGCGGAGGCTGCACGCGGGCAAGTGGAGAGATCGCTATGTTAACGGTGACGTTCGCCGCCTGAAATCATAGCTTCACGGCACTTCAACTGCTTCTGTCTTGGTTATGAACGAACCAATATGAAACATTCCAGTGGTAGAACGCACCCTAGAGAGCACGTAACTGCTAAACGCCAGGATAACAGTTTAAGAATCTTACTAAATCTTGTTTATCTCTCTCTCGCTGCTATTGCCATGCTAGCAAGTTTTGAAAGCTTCTATTGCATATATATATATATATATATATATATATATATATATATATTGTTACGAATGATGTTTATTTACAGGGTGAAACGAGGCCCGAGATGGAAGCTACAGGCCGGGCCCAGCCGGCGCAGAGTACCCCGAGATCACGCGCGCCCACTCTACTGCTTCTTTCTCTACCTCAGTCGCGCATTGCTGCGACCATATATATATATATATATATAATATATATATATACGCGCGAAGGCGACCGTTTATAACCCTTACGGATGACGAAGGGGACCGTTTACTTTAGCTCGCGAAGGTGAGCGCAAGACCGGCCAGCTGGTTGATCAACTGAGCGTCGTCCTCCTCTTCCTTCCCCCACTCGGGACCACAAGCACATTCACTGGTCTTCGTTTTCTTCATGCGTAACATTTCTCTCGTCGCAGACGAAGCCCGCCGGGTGAGTCAATCCATTTGTCTTGACGTGAACAATTTCAAGCGGGCGACATGGACCACTTGTGTCTTGGCAGCTCTTCTACGACTCGCCGTGAGGCGAGCTATGTTATACGTGACTACCGTGAGTCTGTTAATAATAACAAACGGTCCATCGTTGGTGGCCAAAAGCGTTTGACATGACCCGCGTTTCCGTACTGGAGTCCACAGCCACACTAAATCACCAGAGCGATAGGTTACCGGGCGGTGGCGAATGTCGTAGCGTGCTTTTGATCTGTCCTGCGATGCCAAAGTGCGCAAACGAGCAATACGGGGAGCTTCTTCGGCGAGGCAGAGAGTCTCGGCGACAGTGGGATTTTCCTGACTACAGGAGGGGAAAACAGTGTCGAGTGTGTACCGGGGTGGCCATGCGTACAGCAGGAAGAGAGGGCTATAGCCGGTAGTCTCGTGCTTGGCGGTGCTGAACGCGTACGTGATAAAAGGCAGTACGTCATCCCAGTTCTTGTGGTCGGATGAAACATACATAGATAGCATGTTTACAATTCATCGGCTGGTGCGCTCCGTAAGCCCATTCGTTTGTGGATGGTATGGTGTCGAGTGAAGCAAGTGGGAATCACACAAACGAAGCAGCTCCTCTATGACGTCCGCTGTGAATTGTCGTCCACGGTCGTTGATGATCACGCGGGGCGGACCATGTCGCAGGATCACATATTGCAGCAGGAATGTTGAAACGGCAGGGGCAGTTGCGGAGGGCACGGCCGCCGTCTCCCAGTAGCGTGTGAGGTAGTCGACGCAAACAACTATCCAACGGTTTCCCTTGGCTGATTTTGGAAATGGGCCTACGAAGTCAATTCCCACTTGTTGGAAAGGCGTGCTTGGAAGAGGGATTGGCTGCAGGAGACCAGCTGGAGCAGTAGATGGCCGTTTGTGGCGCTAACACTGCATGCAGCTGGCCACATACGTCTCAACAAACTGTCGCATTCCAGGTCAATAAAAGCGTTCCTAAATCCGGTAGAGCATCCTCGCCAAACCTAAATGGCCAGACATAGGTTCGTCGTGCATAGCACTCAGAATCGTTGTGCGAAGGCTCTCCGGTACCACTAGGCGAAAACGTGCGCCAGTGCCGGAAAACTTCTTCTTATACAGGAGTCCATCACGTACACAGAAGTGTTACGCTGACGTTGAGGCGGTAGTAGCGGTGAAGAGCGATGTTAATTTATTGTCTTTTCGCTGTTCGGCTTTGAAGCAGTCGAAGTCTGGAAAACGCGGCGACACAGAAGCCACGAGGTGATCGAAGTCGTCGGCGTCACAGTCAGTAGTGCTAAGTGGTATACGCGAGAGGCAGTCCGCATGAGCGTGTCGTCGGCCGCTCTTATAAAAGACGGTGAAGCTGTATTTCCGCAGTCAAAGCGCCCAACGCGCAAGGCGGCCACAAGGGTCACGAAGATTCACAAGCCAACACAATGAGTGGTGGTCGGTGACCGCTGAAAAGGGGCGTCCATACAGGTAAGAACGAAACCGCTGAACCGCAAATATTACCGCGAGGCATTCTTGTTCCGTGACCGTGTAATTCTGCTCGGGCCTACCTAATGAGCGGCTTGCATATGCGATCACGTGTTCGCGGTCACCGTAGTGTTGAACTCGGATGGCACCAATACCCGTGCCACTGGCATCCGTATGGAGTTCCGTCGGAGCTGAAGGACTGAAGTGTTGAAGAACCGGTCGTGACGTCAGCAGAAACTTCAACTGACGAAAAGAGGAGTCGCACTCCGGAGTCCACTCAAAGGGGGTGTCCTTTCGTAGCAGGCATGTCAGCGCATACGCGACGTCGGCGAATTTAGGAATAAATCGGCGGAAACAGGAACAAAGCCCAAGAAAACTACGGAGCTCCTTGACAGAGCGCGGTGCACTGGACGCTTCAACGGCTGCTGTTTTCTGGGGATCAAGGCGGATGCCATCCTTGTCGACGAGGTGCCCAAGCACAAGGATTTGGCGGTCTCCAAAGTGACATTTCTTAGAGTTTAAAACTAGACCAACGTTTCTGATGCAGTTCAGGACAATATCCAGACGCGAGTTGTGTTCGCTGAAGGTGCGGCCAAAGATGACGAAGTCGTCGAGGTAGCACATGGAGATGTTCCACTTCAAGCCGCGCAGATTAGTGTCCATAAATCTGTCGAGCGTTGCACAATTCAAATGACATCATACTAAATTCGAAGAGCCCGTCAGGGGTTACAGAGGCAGTCTTCTCCTTGTCGTCGGGATGCATCGGAATGTGCCAATAGCCGGATCGTAAATCTACTGAGGAAAAGTAACAGGCGGAATGAAGGCAGTCTATTCCGTCATCAATACGTGGGAGTGGGTACACGTCCTTTTTGTTACAGCATTCAAACAGCGATAGTCGACGCAAAATCTCCAAGATCCATCTTTCTTTCTTTAACTAGAATCACTGGAGCTGCCCACGGACCACTTGTTCGTTGATAATCTGGCGCTCTGATGGTGAAAGACAATGTGGCTTTTGACTAATCGGATTGGCCGAACCGTGTTGATGGTATGGTGCGTTTGAGACGCAGGGATTGCAGGTATTTTGTCCTTATGCGCAAAGTCGTAAACCGAAATGTGCTTCGAAAGCGCACCCACTTACGCACTCGTGCTGAGCGATTTGTTGACCATCGACAAAAGGGCCATTTCCGAACTGTGGCCATCAGGTTCTCCCGGCACATCTGTAAGTTCAGCCACTGGTAAGTATGCGTGTTCCCTGGCGAAGGCTAATTTCATGCCGTCTGGTAGTATAACAGGCTCCTTAGAACAGTTTACGGTCCGTAAGCCAGTGCGTCCGCCTTTGATCGACACCACCCAATGTGGCACCAACACATTCTTCTTCACACAGTTCAAGTGTATCGGTTCTACGGTAGCTTCGAAGCTGTCGGAATCGGCGCCGCCACCGACAACTGGAACGCAAACGGTAGATGATGCAGGTATGACTGTATCACCACAAACACACAGTGTAGCTTCGCGATCTACAGGGTTCTCCAGGAGTCCTGATGGAATCCTACCACTTATAGATACCTTCCCTGTGCGGCAGTCGACAGTGGCACCACACTCCCGCAAGAAATCCATGACGAGAATAACATAATGGGTTGACCGAGGCATAATTACAAACTCTGTCGTAATAACATGGCCTCCCGAAAACACACGTCAGCACTACACACACCAATAGGTCGCAACGGCTCGCCACTCACTCCACAAAACTTTGTATCTTCGTCCCATGTAAACAAAACCTTTCGCCCTAACACGTGTTTAAAAGAGACACTCATGACCGAAATTGTTGCGACTGTGTCCACCAGAGCCATCACAGGGACATTATCTTCAAGAACGCGCACTTTGTTTTTCAGCATCAACACAGGAGGTATTTCTGTCCGTAGCACGTCTCCAGCGACCTCACCTCCATCGGCCGCGCTAGCTAGTTTTCCGGTGACGAAGGGGACGTGGTGCGACGCAGCGGTGAGGGAGAACGGGCAGCACGACGTTGCGGTGGGGGTGTCAAACTCCTGCCAGATGGCGGGGAACGATTGCGGGAGGTTCTCGGGCAATACTCGTCGCCAGATGATACGTGTGCTAGCCACGGGCACCGTGTGGCCGTTCGTAGGGCCGAGAAAGCTCTGAGGGCTGGCCATACCACGTGGTCATACACTGGTTACAAAACCGCGGTATATAACCCGGGACACCGCAGAAATAACATACCGGGAGAGGTCGAAACCTTGTTTTTTTTTAATGCGAGGGTAAATGCCTCAGGGCGTACAAGGGTATGGGATGGGGTGGTTGTTCGTCGATTAAGCGGATATTATTATTTTCCCGCGTGTAGTGGGTTGGTTCTTGGCGTGTATCACGACGATACATTGGGCGTCGAGAAGTCGTGCGCTGAGCGCGTTGGTCACAGAACGGAGTCGGAGGGCGTGTTGTCATCCTCGACTGTGGGGCTGCGCTGTACTCCACGGCCGCTGCGGTAATCATCGGTTGCCAAGGGGCCGAATGTGGCGCCGTCATAGCCTCACGTGACGTGTACACGCCATGGTGGTGAACAGTTGGATGCAACAACCCTTCGCGGCAGGAAAGTTCCTCGCGGACAATCTGTCGGATCGTCGAAGGAAGGTCGAGGCAAGGACTAATGTCCACGCTGGCAACCGTCGTAACGTTTGCCAACCGACCAAACTTTGGCTCAATCCGACGCATCTTGAGGGTTTCAAAAGTTCGGCAGTGCCGGATGACGTCGGATGCACAACTGAGGCTCTCCTTTCCAATTATAAGATTGTACACATCCTCAGCCACTCCTTTCAGCAAATGTCCAACTTTATCTTCTTCCGACATGCGAGCACTGACTACCTTGCACAGCTTTAACACTTCTTCGATACATGTTGTGCATGTCTCACCTGGTAGCTGCGCCCGTTGCGACAGTGTCCGCTCCGCACGCTTCTTTTTGGCGACTGAGTCCCCAAAACACGCCTTTAACTCGTCAACAAAATGTTCCCACATCGTAAGCGCGTCCTCGTGGTTCTCGTACCACACGAGGGCGGTATCGGTCAAGGAGAATACCACATTGGTGAGCTGAGCGGTTGCATCCCACCCGTTGGACTTGCTCACTCCTTTGTAGTGGACGAGCCACTCGTCAGCATCTTCTTCCGCTTTGCCTCCGAAGGTGGGTGGAACTCGGCAGTGTGGCAGTGGACTGCTAGGTGCTGCCCTCGGAGCTGCTACTTCTTTTGGCATCTTGAAGACGGTCGCGGCTGATGGCGGGAGGCCGGCAAGTCGACGGCTTCGACGAAGCTGCGGCAGTGACGGTTCCGTTGTTGTGAGCGGTACCCCGACACCTCCACCACTTTGTTACGCGCAAAGGAGACAGTTTATAACCCTTACGGATGAAGGGGACCGTTTACTTTAGGTCGCGAAGGTGACCGCAAGAGCGGCCAGCTGGTTGATCAACTGAGCGTCGTCCTCCTCTTCCTTGCCCCTGTTGGAACCGCTAGCACGTTCATTGGTCTTCGTTTTCTTCATGCGTAACAATATATTATATATATTCTAATTTATTTGCTCTCACGAGGTATAAGCAGAAAATGTAAGGAAGCACTTCACCGATTTGCTCAAAAGAAACTACATAGACATTCTAGAGACAATATCATGTTCTATTATACAGGAAGCACTATGCACCAAATCAACTCCATAGGAATCTCGGGGAACAGAAAGCTGATCTATACGCCAACTCTCGGCTACTAATTCAAAAATGTAATAATAAAAAAGAAACAACTCAAGGAGAAATAATGCAAGCGTCGCGTGAGCAGTCATCTCGGTGAGACATTTCATCCGGAACATCGGCAAGCTGTCTGGCATGGAATCTACCAAATCGTGGAGTCATCGGCAGATGGGCAAGCAGCTGGCCATCTTCGGAATATGACATACACAAACTCACTCGCTTCCAAGTAGTGAGGTGTAGCGACAGTCTGATGGTGTGCGTGCGCGCGCACGCGCGCACGCACATTATTTTTTATGGTGTTTTCTTTAGTTTTGCATCATGGCACAAGTCTTGGCGTGATCTTCGAATTGTTTAAGGTCGACACGTGACGTGGTGGCAAAAAAAAGAGAATTTAACGAAATGTCCCTAATTCCTGGGTATGTTTATATCACGTGCTTGCTATTTTTGTGAGAAAGCTTCATAAATCAGCCGATATTCTAGTAAAAAGGATTTCGCTAGAAATATGTTTGACAATGCAAATAACGGTAGCGATATACAACAGCTTTTGAAAACAACATTCGTGCCATATCGTAACGCGGCGTTAAAACGCACATACTTTTTTATGTCTGCTCGTATGGTCGCTAAACGGAAGCTGACAACACTCAAATTTTGCTTCCTACAGGTTCTGCAATGACAACATAAAACCATCACGCTATTCTCTCCCCCAGATGCCCCACCTGAGATTATTGAATCCTGCCGACACACTTTAGCGCCATCGGTGCCCCATGCCCAGGCACCACACAAGTCCTTCGCCTAAGCCATACATAACCGAACCCCTTCCCACGTCCAGAAAGGCCACCATGAGTGAGTGACGCATATGGTTCTGAAGGTCTCGCTAGGCCGCTACCAGAGCACAACGTAGGGGCACCAAGACAGCTACCTTCATTTCATTGGATGCACAGTTGCCATCAAGTAAGCTCGCCTAAAGGAAAGGCCTCTCTCCCACTTCTACACCTTGGCTCAATGCTTTACATGAGATGCTGAAAAACGCCTAGGCTCGTGAATGGGATAACATGCAGAAGGTCACACCTTCCGACGTTGGAAATTATGGTCAGTGCGTTGCGTTAAGCCGACGTTGCCTGCACTTGTAGATGTTGATTTTACAGACGAACTAGAATTTTCCGTTATATGTGCACTTTATCGCGGAAGTCAGGCGAACCACCTTGCCAACGACATTTTGGGAAGAACCTTGCCAATGATACCGCTCCTAATAAAACCTTTCATGCGCCCCTGGTCTCAAAAGAGGGATTCTACAATTCTAGTGCCCCCAACATTGACAACTAGACCACACTGGAAGTGCGTAATAGTTCTGACGGTCTCTCAGACGGCGTGCTAAAATTTTTGGAGGGTGAAAATTTTGATTCTGTCGAAACCTGAGCAGGCATGGAGGCATTGCGGAATCAGGGTGTAGACGAGCCGTATGTAAAAATACTCAATTTTATCTATTGCGGCTCCACAGCCACCGTAGTCCTCCATAAAGCAAGCAACCAAATCCCAATAAAGAAAGGCGTCAGGCAAGGAGATACGATCTCTCCAATGCTATTCACAGCGTGTTTACAGGAGGTATTCTGAGACCTGGATTGGGAAGAATTGGGGATAAAAGTTAATGGAGAATACCTTAGTAACTTGCGATTCGCTGATGATATTGCCTTGCTTAGTAACTCAGGGGACCAATTGCAATGCATGCTCACTGACCTGGAGAAGCAAAGCAGAAGAGTGGGTCTAAGAATTAATCTGCAAAAAACTAAAGTAATGCTTAACAGTCGCGGAAGAGAACAGCAATTTACAATAGGCAGCGAGGCACTGGAAGTCGTAAGAGAATACATCTACTTAGGGCAGGTAGTGACGGCGGATCCGGATCATGAGATGGAAATAATCAGAAGAATAAGAATGGGCTGGGGTGCGTTTGGCAGGCATTCTCAAATCATGAACAGCAGGTTGCCATTATCGCTCAAGAGAAAAGTATATAATAGCTGTGTCTTACCGGTACTCACCTACGGGGCAGAAACCTGGAGGCTTACGGAAAGGGTTCTACTCAAATTAAGGACGACGCAACGAGCTATGGAAAGAAGAATGATAGGTGTAACGTTAAGGGATAAGAAAAGAGCAGATTGGGTGAGGGAATAAACGCGAGTTAATGACATCTTACTTGAAATCAAGAAAAAGAAATGGACATGGGCAGGACATGTAATGAGGAGGGAAGATAACCGATGGTCATTAAGGGTTACGGACTGGATCCCAAGGGAAGGGAAGCGTAGCAGGGGGCGGCAGAAAGTTAGGTGGGCGGATGAGATTAAGAAGTTTGCAGGCATGGCATGCCACAATTAGTACATGACCGGGGTTGTTGGAGAAGTATGGGAGAGGCCTTTGTCCTGCAGTGGGCGTAACCAGGCTTATGATGATGATGATGATGAAAATTTCCAGCGCCGCACATTGCATTCTGACTGGAGTGCACCAGCTCTTACCGTACATGCAAATCATATGGAACCCGAGGCATGAGCCGTTATGCGGAAATCAGCAGTCATACGCGTGTATGACCTAGTGCACGCACACCGGGAGCCATGAGAGGGACGCTCGGAGCAGCTCCATCCCACGTCGACACCATTAACCTACGCCCACATCCTACAACACTATCGCTTTGCACAAAGAACACTACCCCCGCCTCATAATGTTCTGACGCGAGAGGAAGCCATAATATGGCGCGAGCTCCAAGCTAACACGTATCCCCACTTAAGTATCTACCCCACCATACACCCTGCGCTGTATTTCTATAATTGTCCGCATGCCATCAACGCGCAACGTTTCAACACAAGGCATGAACTTCCGCAAGCACACCAGAGCTAACACACTTGGCACACTCTACCACACGGCAATTGGAAGGCACCGCTATCCAACTTTGAATCGATGGACCAGCTCGACCTGGTCAATGGAGCGAGAAGGGCCCTAAGGCCGCTGGACTCCAGGACTGAGGTGACCACCCATTGCAGAGCGGAGGAGCTACCTACGCTCATGTGCTCTTTTGTATAAAGTTTGTTACCTCTCTCTTTCGATCAGGCTTGGTCTCTACGACGGCATAATGTCAACGCCCTCTTGTTAGAACGCAATGACATCACATTGGCTACGTTCCTCAGTGCAGTTCTGTCCTTTTCAACATCTCAATGACAGTGGCATTTGCGATCAGCCTGCAAAGCCATGTATGGATCGATACAGCTTTCTTGTACGTCCGGCGAGGTTTACTGCAACCCGGGCTCAGGTATCCCACGGGGTAACGTGAAGGCCCTGCCTCAACGCCGCCTCACGGGTTTGCTGGACTGCCGCAGTCTGGATTCCGAGGTCTCAGCTGCTCAGAGTGGCAGCCCACCTCGACGACAGGGTCCCTGGAGCAACTGCCATCCTTCCTATAACTACATTGCACTCCCTCAGCATGTGTTTCTGCTTTGCTGGTCCCTCCTGGCACAATTTGCACGTGTTGTCCTGATGCTTATCTGGGAACGTACATTTCATACGGAATGAATTACGTAAGGTGTTCGTCTGTAGTTGTCTCCAGGCGGCGGCCTGCCTCCTGTTCGATTTCGGACTCGGCGGTGGGTATATCCTTCTGGCGTTTAGATATGCACTAGTTTTGTCGTTGCCAATGATTAGCATTTTTGACTGACTCAGATATTCTGAGTGTCTGTCTGTCTGTCTGTCTGTCTGTCTGTCTGTCTGTCTGTCTGTCTGTCTGTCTGTCTGTCTGTCTGTCTGTCTGTCTGTCTGTCTGTCTGTCTGTCTGTCTGTCTGTCTGTCTGTCTGTCTGACCGTCCTCTTAGCCCGACCGAGTAGCCCAAGTCGTCGAGCAGCTGGGGCCCCTATGTATGTGCTCACGCTCGTGATGCCGTCGTCGCCATTTCATTGTCGCCATTGAACTTCGCGATCGGTCTGTCGTCACGCCGTCTTCGTCACGCCTTCTGCACCTACACAGTCGATCCAATTTGCTAATGCTCGGGCCACTAGGAAAGTGCACGTGGTAGTGATGCGTCATGGTCGCTGCATTGTGGTCATGCTAGCCTTGTCATGGCTCTCGTCATGCCGTCTTCGTTAGGCCATTGTACAGTCGTCATGCATTAATTGTCACATCTCCATCGTCACGCCGTTGTGGTTACTTCATCGTCGTCACTCCATCTTGGATGTTGTCCTAATGTCGTCGTTAAGCTATCGCTGTCATAGACTCTCCGCGATGCAATCGGCGTGACACCACTGTCGTCATGCACTCGCCTTCATGCCAGTGCCTTCATACCTTTGTCATGCCATCGTCGTGAGGTCGTGGTGGTGGCTATCATTCTAACTTCATCATCCGACACTGGTAATGCCGTAGTCGACACGCCTATTGTCGCCACAGTCGTTTTCAAATCATTCTCCTCACGTCATCGTCATCAAGCTGTCGGTTTACCTTTGCCATCACTTCTGAATCCTCATTACATTGTCCTCATGCTGTTGTTTTCATATTGGCTTCGTAGCTCTATCAAGCCGATTCTTCTTCATCCTTCGAAATCAAGCCACCATTGTAATACTATCTTCGTCATTACGTCATCGCCTGACAGAGCGACTATCACGTATGCTAGTCTCACCGCCATTGTCAAGCCATCGTGGTCTCGCCTTCGTCGTCACTCCAGCTTTGTCGTTCGAATTTTATCACGCGGTGCGTCGTCACACCATTGTCATCATGGACTGGTTGACCGCGCATTGTTTTCACATCATTGTCACGCAATCGTCCTTGTGTATTCATTCATTCGTCGTCATGCTGTCGTGCTGCCGTCACAGCCATTCCATTGTCGTCATTCTGACTTCGCCATTCTACTATCATGATGCCGTCATGGGCACGCAATCATTTGCACACAGTTGTCATCGTACCGTTGTCTCCATGCAATTGCCGTCACAATGTCGTTTTGCGATCATCGCCTCTGACGTGGTCGCTGAGCCGTAGCGCGTCTGGTGGGAAAGCGTCCCCTGCGATGTGCGCCGTGCTGCTGGCGAGGAGTCATGCGTCTGCGTAGTGCTCCCAAGCGAGATTGAAGACGATCCCATCAAGGCGTCAGCCCCCATGATGGCGTCCGCCTTCATGGCGCATCGCGGCCCGGATATCCGTGCCGATCACGACGTTTGGCTCGAGTAGATCGTATCTCACTCCGTGAGACCGAGTTCTTTGGTTCGTTCCGCTTGCTCAGGCGCACGTTTCGTCTTTGTTTGACTCAAGAGCATGCCGAGCGAATGAGTTGGCGGTGGGAATGGGGTGCGATAACGCTATCACGTTCCACTCTTGAAGGTGAAGCTTAAGCGCCCTCCAAATTTTTATTAACTCTCTACGACTCGGTTCCAACATGCCCTAATAAGGTGGTCGAAAGCGGCGGGCACTTCATATCGTACTAGAACATTTCTATAAGCCCCATTGTATTTCTATATAGATGTTATGGAATAAATTTTACGGTCATTGCGCGCGATTATCCTTCCCTACCCTAACGGTGACCGCTGTAGCAGAGTTGTTGTTTGGGCCTCGGGCTGCTAAACCCGTTGGCACGGAATGAAATCACAGCCGCCGCTGTCGCATTACGATAGGGGCGAAACGCAAAAATCGCCGGATGCTGTCATTTTATGTGGAGGTACTATATAGGCGCCGTGTACGCCGACGGACGCGCCACTGGTGGTGGTCTTGCGCAGAACACGCGCGAGAGGAGCCTGGCGCGCGCCGTAGTTTGTTGTGCCGTTGATCGTGCTTCTCTTATTCACGTTTTCAGAGCAAGATAGGCAACGCCATTCGCACGTGTGGGGTGGCCAAAGCTTCAGGGAATGTCGAAGAAGAATTGTTGCAGGGTGGGGGGGCTCAAATACCGGTGAAAACGTGCCGGCGATGAGGTTCTAATCATTCCCGAAAAGGCCTCATCAGCGGGAGCAACGGTAGCAAAAATGGATCGTCGCTTTGAAGGGAAATTTCTTCTTCTCAACCTTTCCTTTGCCTCGTCGGTGTTTTTTTCCACTCGATCATAGTTAGACGCGTGAGCAACGAAGTTCGTCTGCAGTGCAGCATGAGGTTTAAAGGCATTTCGCTAAAGTTCGGAATGCTGTTTGCCGCTTATATTGTTTTCCGCTCCGTCACCGCGTTGCGCTAGCTAGGCAGCACGACTGCACGAGAGCATTGCGTTGTATGTTAAAGCTACTGAAGTTTGCAAGAACTGAAATTTTTGGTTTCATGTAGCGCAGTAAATCCTCGCACCAGCTGTCGCGAACTTCATGTTTTTACATCTATTTTACGCGTGGCTTTGCACATGTTTAACTGTTGCTAGTTGCGCCATGTATATCTCTTGTCGATTCTTTTGAGCTGCGAAGATTTCACCCTGCCTTGTTGGTAAAGGGTATAAATCACGCTGTGTCTTATCGGAATGATATACCAAGGAAGTGCTTTTTTAGCAGCTTTATACCTTTCGCCCGAGAGCATCTTAGATAATGTTTGCGTTTTTGGAAATGTGTTTAGAAAATAGGTAGTTGAGGGCGAGAACTGCTAATAGCTACTGCATACGGTATTTTTGTTCCCTTTCTTGCTGAATAGTTCGAGTCCCGTTTGGGAAGTCATCCCACCTCGAAGATGCCTGAGCAAACTTAACACTCCGAGTGATTTGTTTGTTTCACAACGTAGTCCCTTCTTGCATCTGAGTTTTGTACTCAACTCAATTCTTTCTTATACTTACGCTGCAGACGACTAAACCGAGCCTTGCCGCCAGCGCTCATCTACTTTGACTGGCGCTGCTCTGCCCTTAAATATATCATGTGGGACCTCTCTCTAGTAATATAAAGAAGTACTGAAAAGTTAGTCAGTCTTTAGCTTTGTACGTTTCCAAGTAGCTCCCTTGGGGAATTTAAAATTGCACAAACTGCAGCGGGAACGGTAGTTTATCGGCGTATGCAGCAGAATTGCATCGGCGGTACAGCACTAACACGCGCTTTCATTAACCCGTGGGTTTGGTGACTTCGTTGGGTAGTCTACGCGTTTCCATCAGTAAATTGGCAATTACTCTTCTTGAGGTGGCTTCGACTGCACTTATTCGCCGATGTCACATGTATCCATCGGCAGAAAAATCACAACGGCATATGCAGAGATTGCACCGTGCGTATTTGTTTGATATAAGTCTGCACTAACGACGGGTGCTTATTATTCAGGTACAGAAGCAGCATTCCGGCAAGGGTAGAATAAAAAAAA